>NC_143585.1:143929058-144235891 GCF_048544385.1 Mastigoproctus giganteus | reverse complement strand
AGACTTTTTAGAAAAGCTTCTTTTACGTATATCTTACAGATACGATTAAACTCACTCACTGAATGCCAAAGAAGTCGCGTGTAAAGTATTATTTTCCTCTGAATATCGCCACAAATTTCGTTTTTTTTTTATTTTTTCTCTGCAGAATTGCAGAGTATGTTAGTAACCCAAAGACAACGAAACGGTAATTTTTTAAGATGTCTTCCGATGATCCTTCTAACGATTCTTCGAAACTGTGGTTGGATTCGGAGGAATATAGTATGAAAGCTGCAGGCCTTAACTTCCATACTGTGCTTGTCGAATTCCATTTGTCAGTGTGTTTCGCTAGAAAACATTGAAAAATACGTCTCAAATGAATAATTGAGCCTCATTAATATTAATTATGATTTAAACCGATTAATTTAACTGAGATGTCTTTAGCATAGGTTCACCCCTGTACAGTGTACTAGAAGGGTGTAAAAATACTTCGTTCTACACAGAATTACACAAAACATTAAACATCTCAATATGTTGGATGCATTTAAATTTGAGTTTTGTCGACCCGTCGGTTTATTCTTTTCATCCAGAAAACAGCAAAACCGACCGAAGAATACACGCAATTACGGATACAATATATACTGATACCTCATAATTTTAGTTGTTTTATTGCTTTTAACACACAAATTAACCTAAGCCTAAATTTGCTGTAATAATGGAGATGGTGAACTGGCCTCCTTCCTCCCCTTCCCCAAACGATTCAGTCATCGCAGTGTCCAATATTCCATTGTCAGAATCTTGTTACTATATCAAGCAGGTGTGAAAGACCAGATTTCGGAGACATGTGGAGGTATTGGTGTGAGATATCTGTCAATATATTGTCCGATCAGTCTAATATTGTGACAGTCTACTAGCCCTTGGTGGATGGCTCAGCGTTCGGGATAGATCTTTTGTGGTTTCTTCAAAGTGTTTCTTTGAATTTAAGTCTTCATCCAAGATTATCTTTTAACGAATGACCTGGATGTCGTTCTTGAGCTCTTCGTGATTGTGATGTGGGAGGGATAACTTGGTGTTGTTTAGTTGCAGTCCAGCTATCCGTAGGCAGGTAACTTTAGTTTGATCTATATTTCCTTACTGTTTGATACAACCTGCTTAGTCTTTTGATATTTTAGACATAGGAGCCGAAATTCATTGGATTCATCGTTGATAGAATATGTGCGAAAAGGATGATTGCCATCACATATAATGGGGCACGCCCCCTTACAGATTCTGTTTTAATGATATCTGTTGAATATTATTAACTTCTATGCTGTAGTAATCAAATTATAACGCGAAGTTTTTGATCTGATACCTTTAAGAAATCTTTCCGGATGGATGTGAGAATTTTGGAAGTGAGATATTTATCAAACTCTGGCTGAATATTACTGTTCAACGAAAAATTCTTGGAATTTGTTTCCTTTCTTAAAATAGGCAAACTTTACTAATTTTGGGTCGAGAAAAACGAATATGACATTCAGAAATGTTTTATTAGCTCTAGTTTTTGAGATACAGTACTGTTGTCTAAGAATATATTAATTTCAGTAGTAGTCGGAGTGAAAAGTAATATTAAAACAATCTCATATTTACATTTTCTTGATACAACATAAATCACAGTTGTTTTTAATTAAAACGTAAAAAGATAAGAAAACTGCGCAGAAACCGAAAGTACTTTCTCAAAATGTGGCCTATTCACGACAGCGCTTTCTTTTCGCTTGTATTCCACTTCCGGGTCATCTCTTGTTACTGTCCAACAGTAGTCAGCAAGCATAGAAACGTTCCATCTATCATGATATCTTCTTTCCATTGCTGAAATGTCTTGGTGGAATCGCTCACCATGCTCGTCACTCACTGCACCACAGTTGTCAGGGAAGAAGTCCAGATGAGAGTTGAGAAAGTGGATTTTCAGTGACACGTTGCAGCCTAATTGATGATACTTTTCTAGAAGGTTGTTTCCAGCTCTTCGGTTTCTCAGGAAGTCATGCAGAACACTTTTAAAGGCTTCCCAAGCTGCGTTCTCATTACCCTGGAGGACTCGCTCAAAGAATTTGTATACCATGAAAGCTTCCTTTCTTAACCTCAGCATCATTCAACAGTGGAAATTGTCCTCTCAGATACTTGAAAGCTTCTCCATCCTGATTAATCCCCTTAACAAAGTTCTTCATCAGTCCCAGTTTGATGTGTAAAGGGGACAGAAGAATTTTTCTTCGATCAACCAGAGGATTGTGCTGGACATTTTTTTTTTACCTGGGGCGCAGATTTTCCCTTATAGGCCAGACTTTTCTCTTGTAGTGTGTGAGGACCTAACTCGACTATCCCACTCACACAGGAAACAGCAGTACTTCGTGTATCCCAACCACATGCTCAGCAGTATTGCAATCACCTTCAGGTCTCCAGAGATCTGCCATTGGTGGTCTTCGTACTTCATTGCTTCCAGAATTAATTTCATATTCTCATGTCTCCTTCATGTGGACAGCATGGCCTAGAGGAATTGAAGGAAGCGCGTTTTCCTTGTGGAGCAAAACAGATTTTAAACTTAGCCTTGAGTCTATGAATAGCCTCCAATTCTGTGGGTTGTGCTCCACATTCAAAGCTATCATCAAACCATTGACATCACAGCAGGCAACAAGGTTGTTTTTACTTTTAAAATATGGAGACAAAGCATTCTGCCTGCTCTTGTACACGGACACCTTACCTTGACATTTGGCTGCAGAAGATTCCACTGTTGGAGCCTTTATCCCAGAAGCTCTGCATTATCTTTCGATAGATCTAGGTCTGGAATTAGATCACTTAGTTCACCTTGAGTGATTCTGTGTGATTCACTCGGCGATTCACTCAGGGTCTGGCACAAAATCAGGATCCTGTGATGTTGAAGGCCCAGGTTAACCATCATTCCTCACATTGTCCCCATCCCCATCTTCATCAGACTCCAAAGTGTACTCTTCTGGAGGGTGAGGTACGGGCAGACCACCCCCATGTACCATTGGTCGGATAGCTAACGGGATGTTGAGGTATTCCACAGTCCACTTCCTTTTTTTTGATATGCCATGCTGAAGAGGAGGCACCATGCACAAATAATAGTCATTTACATGATTTGAAGGCTCCCTCCAAATCACTGGGATGGCAAAAGGCATTGAACGTTCTTCATTATTCAACCATCCATGGAAATTTACAGCACATGTGTTGCAGAAAATATGAGGTGCCCTGGGTTTGTCTTCATTCCCTACCTTATTGCCAAAATAATAGTCTGTCTTCACAAGTAGTCAATTGGCGTTTCTAAGTGGAAAATGTCACATCACCACACACAAAAAAAATTGTCAACACTGTTAACACATTTGCGTGTCATCCTGGCTTTTTACGTAATTTTTGTCCATAAACCTGAAAAAAAGAAAAGAAATGAACATCACTCATAACATCACTTGCAAGGTAAATGAAACACAGAAATACAAAAAAAAAAAAAAAAAAAAAAAAAACCCATGGTGTATCTGTTCCTGTTTCAAGGTTGCCAACCTATCTGTTCTCTAGACTCCAAAATCTGCTAGTATTCACCAATATTCCCCTAAATCATAACAGGGGCTATAGCGTGGAAGCGAGAGCTAACTAAGAGTTTTAAATGTTATATTCGTTTTTATCATGCTGAAGTTAAGAAGAATTAACTATTTTCAAGGCAGAAACATTTTTGGTGTTGAATAGATATATATCTAAAAAAACTATTCAGGCCCTTTTTTGTTCTGCAAAGAGTATCCAGGAAGATTGAAGGTTTGGTGCATGACTGTGTAGAAGTTAAATGGTAGCAGAAGCCATGTTCAAAATTGCCAGTGTAAAAGTTTTCAAATATTTTTAATAACATTTCCAGAGTTCGGGAATGGTGATTGTCTTAAGAATCTTCTGGGATATGAATAGGAGGGTTTTCATTATGTACCTAAAACTTGGGAAGTCATCATGTCTTGTATCTTGTTGGGCAGGTTCTTTATGACATCAACTGTCTGTTGCTTAGAGATTAATTTATATCCTGTATGGCTGGCGCACTTCACTAAGCTCTGCTAGCTGGGGTGTTTGGTGTGTGATTGATGGTCAGTGGAATGTATGTCCACTCCTCAAATAAGCTATCATCGGTGTTCAAGTGATTTCTGCAGTTGGAGAAAATTTTTCGGTACTTATTGAACTTGGTTATGTGTTGTTCATGCTCTCTTCCCTTTAGGTCCCGGAAAAGAGCTTCCCCCCCCCTTTATAGATCTTGGAATCAAGTATTGATTCTCGATCGTACGCACATGCGCTCTGCTTACATCTAAAGGCTAATTTTATGTTCAGCTGAAACCATTGCAGGGTTCCTTGTTTAGACAGATTAATTACGGCTATGTGTGTCAGCTTTAAGTGTTTGTATTAAGCGCCAAAACTAGAGCTAGGTCAATAGATTGTGCCTGTACTTGCATATATTCTTTGATAGGTTGCTATTTGCTGGAAGAAAAACTGGAGTATCTGGGAGAGGAAAAAATGGAACCCTCGCCTGTGACTCACTACTTCGGCCACCCTGTGAAAAAAAAAACAGAAATTCCAGGCGTCACTGATTGGATTTGGACGCCTCTTTCACCTAGTATTAGTATGGGAGAACCACGAGTATAACCATTGTGCTACCTCGAAGATCTGTGTCTTAGTTGTTCAGCAAAGGCTGCACTTTTTATAGACAGTGAGCCTAAATTGCTCCAATTAATGAGAAGAAATCATTTATCACT
Organism: Mastigoproctus giganteus; assembly: GCF_048544385.1. NCBI lineage: Eukaryota > Metazoa > Arthropoda > Arachnida > Uropygi > Thelyphonidae > Mastigoproctus > Mastigoproctus giganteus. The sequence continues at coordinate 144,231,146 of NC_143585.1, read as the reverse complement.
ACTTCAGGTTTTAACAATTGTTCAGAGTAGAATTCTATATCATAATGTCTAATTTGTGCGCCTGATATTGTAGAAAACCCACAAATGATGGGGTGGTTCAATGAAAATGCGCAAGAGTTGGCCAGATTACTGGCATTTTGGATGGTTGTGGTGTGTGAGAGCTAAAGCCTGGCCCTATTGGTAGTTCTAAAGTGCTACATGGAGTGTTGTTCAGTAATCTTTATCCTCGTTCATTGGAAATATTACTGAACATCATGACGTTACGTTGAAAATGTTGTCACTTAACTTCTCCATCATGTTGTCGAGTGTAGGTGTGTAGCACAATAGCGATTCTTATAGCACTTTTATTGGTCTTTAGCGATGGATGAATGGCCTTTTTCTATTATTTTCCATTATCTGCCAAATGTATATTTACCATTCAGCGAAACAGGTGAACAGCCATTATGAAAAAAAAAAAAAAGAGGACGCTGTAAAAATAAATAGAAGGGTTCGAAGATGCAACGACTGCTAAGACCCTTTCACTTTTAAGAAGGCAGCGAGGATATCTGAAACCGTTATACGATATTTCAAAAAGCAAACTGGAGATTAATGTCCCCTTGTTCCACTTCAAAAGTTAAAATTTTGCTGTCTCTTTTACTTCGTCATATAGTTACGTAATGTTGGGCATTTGCCAAAGCAGTTCATCTCGAACTTCTTTGTTCTTCTAGAGTTCCTGGTGGGCGCATTATTGCTGCTACTCTCATGTTTATAAACATGCAGAAAGTTCTTCTTCTTACTGATTTCCATGCTCTGAAACGCGGTTACAGTAAACACGTTAAAACGAAGAGTGGAACAGCACGTATTGTTAACGAGGTTATCTTTATAAAACTCGCGCCAGTTTAAGATCCCGTGACTCTAGAAGCTATGTTTAATGTTAGGAAAGAGGAATCTTGTGGCATTCAGTCCGACGAATATTGGATGATCTTGTCAACAAATGGTGGGCTGCTGTAAAGGTGGTAGTGTGGATGTCCCAACTGACATCCACCCTATCACCATTACAGCAGCCCTCAGTTACACAACCACGAAATCAAAAGCTGAAGAAAGAAGACTGACTGCTACTATAAAACTGATAACAGGCTACTTCAACTCTCCTGATTTCTGGGACATTTGCCATTGGAGGATCCCGCTTCAAACCCTAAGAGTCTCACCCTCTCTTCACGGAAATTATAATAGGCTCGACCTAGCTGACCGCTTCATTTCTACCAGCATTCATCAGACTATCCAGAACCTAGATGCAGATCTCTATCAATTTATACGTAACAAAAAGTATAGAAAAGATGTCACTGTAAGCTTAGCATTGTATTAATAGAAGATTTACTCCACCATGATGATATCATCAGAAGTTCATTTGGAAAGTGTTAATTATCTACTGTAACACTTTCTAAATTTCTATAATTTGATCTTACTTTATACTTATGTAGTAGTCTAATTACCGTAATAATTAATCTATTATTATCTCTACTTTATGTAATATTTTGCTAAATTACACCAGAAGCATAGAGACTCATGATTTCGATGTGACCCCTCTAGCCTTAATTCAGCTTTTGATGTAAATCCCCCTGGCTATTGGCCGTGAAGGGTCGTATTACTACAATATAATAAAGATTTAATAGTAGTATAATCTAGCAAAATATATGCGTTAGAAACTGCGCTTACAAACCCATCTCCAGAATGCGCATAACGATAAAAATAGTTTATTTTCTGAATTACACTGACTTTGCTTCTTCAAGTTTTATACCGATTTCTTCGCCGATATATCCTAATTACAATTAGGGGTGTATCGTAATGCAACTGGTATTCCAGTTGAACTTTTCTTTTCCCGTGTGTTTATTGCAACTTCTGATACGTTCAGTTGACCAGCTAAGCGTTGCAGTAGCAGCAGTTTCTGCCACACCGCAGGGACAGTTCATCACCCACACAACAACAGATGTCGTCTATCGTCATTCATATGTCTGGAAGGTGAAGACAGCCATTACAGAGACAGAAACGTCACAAACAAGACATCTTTACGAGTTCCGTATAAACCAAAATACTGCAAATGATCCGGATCAGAATGAAAACGGCTGAACAGATTAATCCTGCCATACCAAACCTAAAATTCGGTTTCTTTCTTTAATGTGTGTTCGATTGACTGTAAATTTGAGGTTTATATTTACTAAAATTTTCTATGTGGTAATGTGCGTTACCTCAATGGCGTTGGATCAGAGTCATATTAGCAGGAAGAGAAAGGCAGGAAATTTTAGGAAATGCAGAGGTGATGAGACAGTCAAAGGAAGGAAATATTCATATCTTTCTCACTGTTGCAAAAAAGATACGAAGATTTTTTTCGCTGGAAGATAAATATTCATATAGGAAGCAAGCCATGCCAAAGAGAAAATGGACAAACTGTACACCGTTTCATGGTTCTCCCACCAGCTCTCCCGACTGAAAATCTGTGGAGGAAGAGGAGTAATACAATATTTATGTAAATACGTGCATTACAGAGGTTTCTGTGAATGATACTTAAAGGTAAACTGCAGCCATAATCAATCCACTGCAGGATGGAAGCCTCCTCAACAATTCATGTTGAGGGAATGGACCATAATCTGCCACGCTGGTCCAGTGCGGGTTTAGCAGATCGACCGTATTTAGCAGTGAAAGGCTTGAACCCAGGTCTACTCAAAGACCGTGTTCTACTGCACTCCTGCTCCTGACCACTAAGTTGCGGAGGCCCTTCCTTGTTTTTTAGTCAAGAATCAAATCTTTGTGAATTAAAACAAATAAATAAATTTGCTGTTTGTGCTACAAAACGACCATATAATCAGAGAAGTTTACAAAGATAGAGAGAATACCATCGTATTTAGAAGTCATCGGGAATTGAACCACGATCAAGCGCCAGGGTTAGTAATTCACTGGCGCTTCACTTCACGACAGCGGCTTCTAAAAACACGCACATGAAACTCTTATTAATAAATTATTGGTTCCTGTTCCGCTGCTTCTGTGACGAAGCGTAAGTTTGCACAGTTGATAGAAATTCACAGAATTTGCATTTTCTTAGTTAAGGATGTCCACTGAACTGCTTTGAGACCCTTCTTCGTTATGAATCGAATAAAAATTCATTCGACAGCACTCGAGCGGGGAATATCTAAATGGCCTTTCCATCTAGATTCATTCTCAAAGTGCCAGTGAGATTCCATCAGTTTTCTCAGAGTGAATAAGCACCCTTGATTCATTTTGAATACTTATTAAATTTATATTGGACCTGGTAATTTTGACTTTTATTCTTTGATTATTGATAATTTATTCTTGATGGTTTAACCATAATAATATAATAATTATAATATTCGGGTTTATTGATTTTAAGGTGGAGTAGAATCGCTGCTGGTTGTTTGTACACGTAATTATTTTGTATTTTTAAATTAAATTAAATTACTATTTTGTTTAGGTGAGCGAATGTTTAAATTTGTGTTAACTCGATGACACTTGTTTATAAAGTATTTATCAGCGTTGTATTTGAACAACTTCCGTAATTAAATAACCATATTTAAAGCTTATAAAATAACTTTATTAAAATCAAATAAGCAGCATTTAAAAAGGCAGTTCCTCCGAATTATAGTATTTGAAAATTTCGGATTAGTTGCTGATAATATCCTGTCTGTAACATAAATGGACTGCCATTTATGGATATAAGGTTGGAAATAATGAAATTACATTTACTTTTTTCTTATTAATTGAAAAGTGTATATTTTGTCGTGTACTACACTTGCACCCTTCCATCGACAACTCAGCTACTTCAAGAATTTAAGTGTACAGGGTATCTATAAAAAGTTCCAAGCGATTTATTTAGAGGTGCACCGGAGGAGACTATGGAGTCCGGATGGGCATAATTTCTTTTTATCATCTATCAAACATTAACGCAAAATGCATATTTTCCATCTAAGCGGATCCCTTAGAATGCCTATCCATTCGACGATCGATAGACTAGACAGCCCGCTAACTATCAACTAAAAGCTCTTCTTTCAGGACCCCTAACATTTAGGACTCCGGGAACAGTCGGTTAAGTGCATGCATAAAGACAGCTCTATTGGTAATCAGAATTCTTTTTATTAATCTTTAGAAAGCTAAAAGAATCATCGAGTAAATGAATTATTTTGTGTTAACTAAGTCTAATATAATAGTTAATGTTCGTTAAAGTCAAGAATATAAATTTCATTATGGTTCTAATGAACCGGCGAGAGAGAGAGAGAGAGAGAGACTGCAAAAATTTATAAGACGGTGGAGGGACTTAACTGTATGAAGAAACTCAACGAACAGATTTGCAATAAGTGTTTACGGTTGTAATGTCAGGGATTTACAACAAGTAGAAAAATAAAATTAAATGGCAAAGCGAAATATAAAATTCAGCACAAAAAAAGAATTTAATTAAAAAATAAAACTGAAAGGAAAAATGCAATAAACAAATAAATGTTCAGGGTTCAAGATCGTGAGGATTCCTAGAAACATTTATTAGGAATGAGTGTTGTCTTTCCGCACGTGTGTGGAGATGCATGTCTGACCACGAACTGGTTGATATCAGTTCCAGATAACTCCTGGGATCTCTGTTAGGCATCCCTGTTGGGGGGTTGGTCGAATTTATAATGTTGACCAATTGGGTTATTCTCTTCCAGAAGTTCTTATCGGTGACGTATTTTAATACATTGCCTGGCAACTTTATTAGGACCATGAGCTAATAGCGAGTTAGACCGCCATTAGTTTATTTGCATTTCCGGCACGAGAGGCGTGAAGTCTGCAAGATGCTGAAAAGTGACACGAGGGATATTGGGCCATTCGTGTAACAACTGTTCTGAAGTCCTAGAGCGATGGAGGCAAAGGATTGCGCTGACGAACACCCTTTTTAGTTCATCCCGCAGATGTTCCATAGCATCAAGCACCGGATATTGAACTGCCCAGGACAGATGCTTGAAATTTTCGTCGTATTCCTCAACCACTTTTCCCAACATTTGGTGCAGTGAATTGCATTGTTATCTCCAAATGGCTACCCCCTGTACATAGGGAGAAACATGCAACATTGTTTTTGATCCTCAGCGATGTTCAGTTATGCTCTGGGCTTCACGGTGCCCTCCAGTGGGATGAGGGAACCAAGTGTATTCCACAAAACCATACCCCACACATTACATCTCTTCAAGCAGCCTGCATCCCCCGTCACACAACTGGATGTTTTCCGTGCCTCGTGTGCTTTCCGCCATATGCAAAGCATAAATCGGGAGCTCATCGGGCAACATGGTTTGTGTCCATTCTTTGCGTTACTGGTATTTTTTTTTTTTTTTTTTTTTTTTTGATTTGGTAGTTGTTGGCGCATCGGCTTCTGTGGCCATATTGCACCTCCCAAGGTTTTTGCAGTACTTTGATCCAAGCCCGAGGCGAGAATCGAACCCGCGACCTTTGGGTTGCCGGGCAGGTACTTTACCCACTCGGCTAGCCCGGTCGGCGTTACTGGTATTAACGCAACGTTTAATTGTTCCGTCCTTTGGCGACTATTGCGCTTGCTAATTCGCTGAAGACGTCGATCTTCTCGCTCCACACATCCTTTTTGGCCGCTCTTCACAAATGTTTTTCGAATGACAACAATCTTTGAACTATCGGCAAATATAGCCATCTTCCGTGCGTAGATTTGCTAAACGCGCACCGACAACCGTACCTCTTTGGGATCCCGCGAGATCTTGTCTGTTTCCCATTACAATAGGTAGTTTGCATATAGCCATACCTCCATGGTCTTAATAAATTGGCCAGGCAATGTAGGTCAGTATGTGATGTGGCAGAAATAGTTAGATAAATGAAGTCGTGATAGTCATGATCGGATCACTGGGAAACTTCACATGCGAGCTGCGGGAATCCTCCATGATCAGGTTTCTCAGAATCTGGTCAAGAAGAATTTCATTCAGGCGACTTACGTTCATGTCGAGGGCGTTTTGGTGTGTCCATGATCTGTGCAATGTCTGTGGGAGCCTAAGCTTATGGATAAGACTCTTAGCCATTTCTTCCTTGTTCTCTACACAGGATGGCTCTTAGGTTACAAATGCCTGATTTAGTCGTGAATCAGTGCAAGATTTCAAACATGGCATTCCAAGAATAAATTCCTTCTCATTTTAAGAGGTTATTAAAAAAAAATCTTTTAAAAAGTCCTGCGAATAAATATGTGTAGCTATACAAGTTACACAGTTTGATATCTTTGTCGAAATATTTGATTGAATAATAATAATAATGATTTATTCTCTCTCTCCTTTCTTGTATCAGCTTGATTATTTACAATAAAGATATAGTCAATTAAAACTGTTTAGAGATTTGTTACCATGGGATCCTGACATATTTGCAGGTTCATAGGTTGCAGTATTGTTTGGTATTCTTGGACACCAGTACTGTATTTAATATCATCTGTATACTGTATTTAATGTTCTGTAATGCCTAGCATTATAGAACAGTACTGAGTTGCAATATTATCGTACTCATCCCTAGTGGTTGTCGATATTACACGAATGCACTGCATTATTCAGCTGACGCAGGTGGTTTAAAGATGATCCAAAGCTGGTTGGTCCTAGCCTGCATGATCTTGAATGGTGTTGTGTTGCGCAGATATAATGAACTGATGTGCTGGGATACGAAAAATATGATTGCACGAGTATCAAAAAGTTTGTATCTGTGTGGATAATACATTTCGAGCCAGATTACGCATATTTACAGTTTCAAACGATTTATTCTGCTTTGAATAAAATCTCTTTTAGATGCAGTCCATCCTAAGGAGGATTCCGAGAAGTATTCATTATTGATTGATTAGGCTTTTACTAAACTAATTTCTGTATTCGTGAGTTTTTGGGTTGCCAAGTAGTGACATTCATAGTGACCAGTAACTAGATCAGAAAAAAATGCGCGTCAGGACATCACTTGTGTTCACCAGCATCGCGCGATCTGCTCTACTATGCTCATAGACATCGCGGTTGGAGGCTGAACCGCCCTTGGTCGCGTGCCTGTCACGTGACAACACGTGTTTCTGGGGAGAACCCAGACGTATCGGTATTAACGATTATCCACTGCAAGTGCCTTCAAGAGTTGGCAGCCCAGCATTTGTTACGCCCTTTCTATACCCGGTCCCATGGTCCGCGCATTCCAAATAAGCTTATATGCACAAATCAGTTCTTCAGCCAACAGTCCAATTTCCTAGGCGCTCTAGAGGAGACCGGAGTGAAATTCTCCAAGGATAGGCTGCTTATTTCATTGCTTGAACTGTACGTGGGAATCGGAGCACAAATACCGAACTTAGTTTGGCAGTTTAGAAACGGTGTGTCCCCGAGGGCAAAACAGCTTTAGTGGTCTCTAGGTAAAATACAACGTCCAGCACACCAGGACTCCTTAATTTCGTACTGCTGGTTCCTATAGAGACGGGGCGGGGAGGGGTGCAGCTAAGCGCGGTTGCCGCATGGGTTGGGGTCGAGGGGGGAATAAAGACGAGGAAGAAACTCACTGTGTTGGTGCGTGTGTTGTGAAGTGAGGGTGGATGAGTTGCAGCTGGTTGGCGAAGCAGCGTTTTAGCCTCGCTTAGTGTCGTAGTTCCTCTCTCTCTCTCTCTCTCTCTCTCTCTCTTTCTCTTTCTCTCTCTCTCTCTCTCTCTCTCTCCCTCCCACGGCTGAAGCCCTTGGGTTTGTTAGCCGCAAATGCCTGAGGAAAATGGAAACCGGGGGAAAAGAACAGGGAGGGAGGGAGGGAGCGAGAGAGAGCGAGAGAGAAACTTTGTCATATTTATGCTCTCGACTATCTAAGTAAGGGCATCTGAATGGTAGGAACGAGTGAAGAAAATGAAAAGTAAGAAAAGAAGTAATTATTCTATCTTGATTGTGTTATGAAATGAATACCTATCGCATCCCCACTTGGTACATGAAATAATGTCTGAATCGGCGAATAATAAATGGATTTGGGAAATTTTCACCAACACTACTAATGCCATTGCACTTTCTTTATTAAATGTTCATATAAGAAAATTACTGTACACGAAATGAAGCGTAACTTTTACAGGAGTCGAAGTTCTTGGGTTGCTGGCTACCCACGTAGAAACAGTGATGCGCAATCTTTTTGCACCTGTGAGTTCAGCGGAGTCCATTCACCACGATTCTGTTTCTGGGAGATTTTGTCTCGTGTATTTTACCATGTAGAATGGGAAAAATTAAAAATATGTAACTTAAAATACGACTCGCTATTCCTTTGCTCAAAATGAATACTGTTTAGAGTGCTATACAACCTTGGACAGTCTAAATAATTTTATTTTCATTTATTAATTTTTATTCGTGGTTCCTTTCTGGATTTTTGGTTTCTGTACCAGCGTACACAAATGAACCTTTGCGATTTATTTGAACTGCATCCCAATGGCCAGCAACTGTCCTCGTTAACTCTCCAGGAAGGCAAATCTCTCCAGCTAATAGAAGCCTCAAGAAAGATGGAACATGGAAAATGATGGATTTTTGTTAAGATGCCATAAAGTCATCGCTGAATTTTATGCAACGTAGATTTGTTTGCGTGCAAACATGTTTGCTGATTGAGAAGGCATGGATCTTCAATCGAGGAAAATAAATAAAATAGAACTGCGATAAACGTTAATGCTTGTTTACGGGTTTTCTATCTAAACTGGTTGCCTTAAGTGATGTCCCTAACTTGTGATGGGCAGCAGAGCCAATACGCGCGTCCTCCTGTCAACATTATTACACATTTGAGTCCATTTTCTGATGTTCTTTGATTCATTTCGAGCAAGTGATTAAATCTTAGATTCTGAAAGCTGATGTTACAGCAGTGACAGGTTTGTGTTTACTTAAATCGTGCAGTTACTGGGAAAGATAATATAAACAGACGAGCACCAATCATCGATCAAGTTACTAGCGGATAATAACAAAAAGGAAATTCTCTTATTTGCACAATATTTGGCAGAATTTCTCTTTCAGGAATATGTCCTGAAAGAGGAATTCCACGTGCGTGGTATGGAGGACAGAATGATTATTATCCTTTAATAAATATTCACTAATTTTACTCGAAATAACGAAAGAATGTTTCTTCGCAAAAAAAAAAGTGAAATTTATTATTTTTTAAGCTGGTCTTCGTATTATTTCTTTATTTTCGATATAAAACGAAAGACAGTTAAACAGATTGATAGATAAAGAAGCTCTGGCCATGCACACGAAAGTGTAAACAAGCCCCGTTTATCTACGAAAACCCAGGCAGTAATAAAAGGGAAATTTATTTCTCCCTCACGAACTCTCCCGCGCATACACACACACACGCACGCACATACACGTGCGCGCACTCTCTCTCTCTCTACTTTAAGCAGAGACTGTCTTCTATCAAGCTGTACTTAAGGAAATCTCGGGGATGTGAGACAGCAGGGTTGCACATTTACCAGTGGCAGGCCATTTGCATGCAAATTGAATCTAATCCGTCCTTATCATTAAAGACTATCACAGACCGTGGGAGTGATTGCGCTGATCTTAATGATACGAAAAAGCTTGGCCCGTCCTTAATTCGTCATTTTTACCCAAATAATTTTTAATAAAGAATGTAATTGAGTCAAGGCAAACTTGAAACTTATCTAGCAGACACCTTCTGAAATGTGTTCGATGTAATTTTATTTATAATTATGGGAGGCCTGAGCGGCGCCTATAATCGCTGCTCCAGCGATCTTCAGCCGCCCGCATTAGTTTCTGTTCTGTTTTATATAAAAGTGATTATATGAACCCCTGTTAGCGTTCCGTGCTGCTTGGATGATGGCTTGATCATGCGTGGCGACAGGAGTATTTACGGAGCCAACTAACGGACTCGCTATTTCAGTTGTGGATGAGAGTTTATTTATTTATTTCATCTCTCTCTCTCTCTCTTTCTCTCTCTCTCTCCCTCCCTCTCTCCAGTCCGTACGTACACAGATGCATACAAAAACAAGGGCTAGTTATGTGAAGGAAAGATGGCAGGATGCATCTAATATTTAGTTGAAAATCTGGAGAATGGAAAATTCGGGCATACAGAGAAAGACAGAGAGAATAAAATAAAAAGAACTTAGACGAACTATGAAGTGGAAATCAAAGGAAAAAGACCTCAAAGAAAGAAATATTTAGCGAAAACCTTTTTAAAAAGTAAATGGATGTATTGTAGAATATTTAAACCAATCGTGGCTCCTTCTGTTTGTTTGCTTCCATCACTGATGCGGTCGGTTTTCACGCCTATATTAGATAGCAATAAATGTCACGTGTTTATAATATCGTAGTGGCCGTGGTCTAGTGATTAGTTTGCGCATTACAAATAAAGGGCTGTGGGTTCGAGTCCAGATGCTGCCTACCAAAATGAAGGACCTATTGTGAATCGTAGCTTCTTTAATAATTAATTCGATATGTATGCAGTCAAAATGAATACGTAAAATCTTCTCCCCTCGGTCGTTGGAAATAAACGGAAATTTTGTTATACGTCATTATAGACACACGCGGTTTCGAAACCATTCAACCCTCTCTCCCTGATCCAGTTAGTCAATCTGGTGGTAGGGCTAAATGTTTAATTTCTCGAAAACTGTGGTTATTCATTCAGCAGACAGGCAAACCGACCGAAAAATGCACACGAGTGCAGACACAATACAGTGAAGACTGGTGGCAGTGCAGGTCTTTTTTGTTACACATTAGGGATTGGAAAGACAGGCATTGCAACCACGCTAGCCGCTGTTAGCTTCCCTTAATGGTTCAGTTTGAGTCAGATTGGAATCCAGGCAGATCCATCAGAGCTACTGTATTCTTCCCCAACCAAGACATCACATATCGAGTTTTGTGGTAGACAGCGCTATTCTATTGAAGTATGTAATCAAGCATCATAAAAGTTCATCAGTTTATTTCGGAACAGTAGCATCATCCAGAATGCCACACTACTTTTCCTCCATCACGTTTTATACGTATTTAAAGTTTGGCCTGTTTCTGTGCCTTCAGACCGAAGTAGTTCTGTTTATATCCGTATATGTAAATAGTTCTAGTGGCTGATTAGTAAGGTTTGCCAGTACGTCACTGGCAGACAGCCTGTCCAACGTCATAACATAATTGTACATCAGATACTCTTATTGTAGTCTTCATTTTATAAAAATAATATTTAATTCCACTTTTGAATGCAATAGCACTGTGTACAAATCCGGAAACTGAAAAAAGCTTTATCCCCTTTATTCTTCTTTCGAAAAAAAAGGAAAGAAACTGCTTTTTCAAAAGAAAAATAAAGGGAATAAAGTGTTCGTCGGAAACTTTTACAAACCAGCTAAAGAACTGTTAGATGTTTTCTGTGTCATAATCGCAAGAACTGCAACAGCTGGGGAGACCCAGTGGTGACCGAAGAGAGAGCGAGAGAGCAAAGATCAGAATCTTTTGACTCCTGTCAGAAACAGTCAACAGCGAGCGAAGGCTGATTGAGAATAAGATGTTGAGAACGATGCCGAGAAAGAACTGAGGATGAATTCTGTAACATTATGGGACACTGTACTAGAAAATTCAATAAATATTTCCTTCTCTGAGTTTCATGCTCTTTGATTTTTCATCCATCGTTCTGCACATGGCTCGAATTGTGCTCGAGTTTGTCCACGTGGTTCAATTGTTTCCCCTTGGGGCACATGAGTTTGTGGATCTGTTCTGACCTCTCACCCTCGGCTGTTTCTGTGTAGCTTTGTTTTAGAAAGCTACCACACAGGTACACATGGAATTTGCTAATTATCCTAATTTTGTTCATGCATTTAAGAGGATTATTTCTGGTAGTTAAAGTACTCGATTGTGAAGATAAATACCAGCAGTCCACGCAATTTACGTGCAAATACTTTTGCTGCGATCTAAATATGATTGCATATTGAATCTCAGTGTCGTTTCTCACAACCCGAAACAGGGGTTTTACGTGATTTATCATCCTAAAGATTAATATATAAAGATGTATCACGTGGTAATGTATTAAGAATTTTTAACGAGAACACGGTAAATACGTTAATACATACTCTTAGTAAATAAAAGACTTATATTTCGAGACAGCAGTACGTCTCATCATCAGGGAGCAAAAAGCAGACTCTCAGATGGCTTTCCTTATAAATACGGTAAGCTATCTGTTTCAGTTGCTATCCGATTGCCCGCACCTAGAAGAGTTCCTCATTTTTCACCACCACGTTTTTTTTAAATGAAATTTGACATCTGGTGTGCCTTAGTATGATAGATCGTAATGTAAAGTTAGAATAGTATAAACTACTGAACACACATAACAGATAGGCTGTTAAAATGCACGCTACAACAGCAATATCCATCTAATCACCGCTGTGCAGAACGCATCTTGTTGAGTTTTCTCTTTCTGTTGAAAACAACATAGATGTTTGGAATGGGTGATCACAAGACGAAGTTTAAGTCTTTGGGTGGCCAAAGACTTAAACTGTGCGAGTGAGAGTGTGTGAGTGAGTATCTCAACTGTAAGTTCGAAGTCATTGAAGAATTGGAACAGTCTAGCATGATCACCTAATAGCGAAATGTTATAGGGTATAGGGAAAATCACAGCCACACAACTCTCTCGAAGACCATAAGAACGACATTTTCTAGAAGTATTCATGAAAAGAGGTTCCTCGCGAGATGGCTTGTAGTTTGCGTTTCTTTCACCCCTCTCAATGGGCCGATGTTCTGTTTATATATTATTCCAGCTAGCCTTAATTCTGATTCTTTATATTCTTTCATCTAGAGACATTGTGAAACACGCTCATGTTTCCATACCATCAGGAGAAGGGATCACTGCTGTAGCGATGGATTAATGAGGCATCATTGTAGTACATCATAATTGAACCAATCCCCATTGCTTTTTAGGATCTGTTGTAGGCTCTGAATTCATTCATCAACAATAGTACCGTTCCATCCAGAGCTCCGGATGTCTGCGAATTCCCCTCGACGTGGGCACCTGTACGTGGTGAGGGGACCTCCCAGTGATGCTGCTGGATTTCCAGATTAGCATCACTGGGATCTAACGCCCATACCTTGGTTCCAGGGTTACATCTTTGGAATCCGGCGTGTGCAGCCGTGCGCCGCGACCCGTGGAAGCGGAAAGGGGGATCCTGGTGGTTGAGGGGCCCAGCCTTAATACACCACTTTGGCCCCTGCTTCGACAAGACGGGCGGTCCCGGACCGGCTCGACTGGGATCAATCGGCGGGTGGTTCTATACTGCTAGGGTCAACTGCGTTCCAATAAGTCTCCCTCCCTTTGGTCCTGGGACGGGATAAAGACTTATTGGTAACGTGGGTATGGTGTTCTAAGCGAACTCGGCGTCCCATTCGTGTACGCAGTACCTGCTAGTTCACGAGTGGGCGCCCCCTCGTAGGGCTCCGTGGTGGGTGAGGTACTTAGGCATCAGACATTTTTTCTTTACTCCTATGAGTAATTTAAATTCTTCTTCTGGGGCCCCAACAAGGCCCCTACCTAATCGATCGTTAGATGAGAGCGAAAGTAATTCAGCTAAAAGAGCCAGAACTGAGGAGAAAACAACATCTGTGACACCTCTCTTCCTCATTCTCCATTCCACCGGAGAGCAGTCACTTGGGAAAATGTCACCCTTCTTCATCCAGAAAGGATTAGAAGGGATGGCAGGTTCACCCAAATCCGTAAAACGGCTGCGTTCTGGAGATATTCTAATAGAAGCATCAAATGTTAATCAAGCTGAAAAGTTTTTGAAAGCCACATCTATAGGGGGAATACCCATCATCACAACCCCTCACAAAACTTTGAACTCTTCAAGAGGTGTGATATCAGAGTGGGATCTTCTTCACGTTTCTGAAGAAGAGATCTGCTCTGAATTAAAAGAACAAGGAGTAACAGCTGTCAAGCGAATATCCATGCGTAAGGATGGGAATCTTGTCCCTACCCGAGTTCTCATCCTAACATTCAACATCCCAAGGCCTCCAAGTTCCATCAAGGCAGGGTACTTAAACTGCCCAGTGAGGATTTACGTTCCAAACCCACTGAGGTGTTTTAAATGTCAAAAGTACGGCCACTCACAAACAGCTTGTCGTGGTAACCCTGCCTGTGCTCGATGTGGTGCTAAAGATCACGAGAGCAAGGAATGTATAGCTCCTAAGCCTAACTGTATTAACTGCCAAGGAGAGCACCCTGCATACTCTCGAGCATGCCAGCGGTGGAAGGACGAAAAGGAAATACAAAAGTTAAAAACGGAGCTTAACATCTCCTACCCAGAGGCTAGAAAACGCATACAACCAATAAATAGCGGGAAGCCTTCATATGCTCAGAAGGTTTCTGCGAAGTGCACTATCGGTACACAAACAGATATGACTATACCACCAAGAGAGTCATTCACGCCGATTGCACGCTATTTATTGAGTTCACAAAAACCCACCACAAAAACACAATCAGCTGCTACTCCAATATCCGTACCTCCTAGTGCTCCACCACTAACAAAACCAAGTGGTAAAAAAGAGCAACCAAAATTAAGAGAATCAATGGATGTAGAGGAAAAGGAGGTACCGGATGATTCAGTCTTGCAACTCTTCGTGGAGGAAGAAATGGACACCGGACAGCGTCCATTCTTCCCCAAAAAAGATAAAGCCAAGACTGATAAAAGTAAGCCCTCAGCACCTCGGAAGCCGCCTGATGGACCCACCAAGCCAAAATAATGGCTAAATTCCTACAATGGAATTGTCGTGGATTCCGGCGAAATACAGATGACATCAAGGCCCTCCTGCAAAAGCACGAGCCAGTTTGCTTTTGCTTGCAGGAGACTTATCTAAAGGCAAATGATGATCCCACCATGCATAACATCACAATCTTTCGTAAGGATCGAATTGCGGATGGTCCTGCTCATGGAGGAGTGGCTATCCTTCTGAATAATCAGACCCCAGTTCAGCCCTTGCTAATTACAACCAGCATAGAGGCTGTTGCAATTCGCCTTACAGTGGGATTTCTATTAACGGTCTGCTCTATTTATTTGCCACCTGGGACTGACATCTCCCAGGAAGACCTTGATGATCTTGTAACGCAGTTGCCTCCCCCTTTCTTACTTCTTGGGGATTTTAATGGACATAATACCCTGTGGGGTAGTGCTAACATCACTGGAAGGGGACGGGTCATAGAGCACATGCTCAATGACAATGCCCTTTCCCTTCTAAATACTGGAACAAACACCTTCTTCCACATGCCTACCCGTACTTTTTCTGCCATTGATCTCTCTATCTGCTCCCCTTCTCTACTCCCTTCACTCACTTGGGAAGTGGAGGAGAATCCATACGGAAGTGATCACTTCCCTGTGATAACCTTGTTACACAGTGGGAGACCATGTCTTCCTTTTAGGTTACCACGGTGGAAGTTTGATAAGGCTGACTGGAATGCCTTCCAACATCAGGCAAATTTTGACCTCAGTACAGTCAGTCAGGAGCCTATCAATGACGCAGTAACGTACATCACAGAAATAATTGTCCAAGCAGCTGCGAATGCTGTTCCAAAAACATCTGCCCGGTTTCCACCATTTCCCAAACCTTGGTGGAATTCACAATGCACAGCAGCAAAAAAGGCTCAAAACAAAGCGTGGGGGATATTCCGTCGATATCCTACCACTGTTAATCTAATAGCCTTCAAGCGTGCACGAGCCAAAGCACGCTACATTCGCCGTCAGAGTCAAAAGGAATCATGGATCCGTTTCACATCATCTATTAACCAGTCTACCAATTCTAAGGTAGTCTGGGATAAAATCCGGAAAATGAAGGGAAAATATACATCCCACCCTTCTTCAATCCTAGATTATAATGGATGCGCTATTGCAGATCCAACTGCAATAGCCAATGCTCTTGGGGAAACATTCTCTAACATCTCGGCAACATCTTCGTATTCCCCAGAGTTCCTGGTCCTGAAATATAAAATCGAAAAACAGGCACTTAGCTTTAAATCTAAGAGCATATACCTCTACAATGGGGATTTCACTATTCTGGAACTAAAAAGAGCCCTCACTCTTTCCAAAGCAAGTGCCGTTGGACCAGATGGCATCCATTATGAAATGATTAAACATCTCCCACCAAAATCTATGGATTGTCTGCTCCTTCTGTATAACAGAATTTTTATTGAAGGCCAGTTTCCGGACTCCTGGCGAAAGGCAATCGTTCTTGCCTTTCCTAAGCCAGGAAAGGATCCAAAAGTCACCACCAATTATCGTCCTATTGCTCTGACCAGCTGTCTGTGCAAAATTCTGGAGAGAATGGTTAATTCTCGTTTAATATGGTATCTCGAATCAAATGACCTTCTCTCCAACATCCAGTGCGGCTTCCGAAGGAACCGGTCCACTTTGGACCATCTTATTAGATTGGAAGCATCCATCCGGGATGCTTTCCTAAAACGCGAACACTTGGTGTCGGTGTTTTTTGACATGGAGAAAGCGTATGACACAACTTGGAGATTTGGCATCTTAAAAGATCTGCATAGCCTTGGCCTTAGGGGGCAACTCCCCATTTTTATTAAAAACTTTTTAGCCAATCGATCTTTCCAAGTTCGTGTGGGATCCTCACTCTCTCGTCCCTTCAGCCAAGAGGAGGGAGTACCACAAGGATCAGTATTAAGTGTCACGCTTTTTGCCATCAAAGTCAATTCCATCACAGAACAACTTCCTCCAACTGTAAACTGTGCCCTCTATGTTGATGACTTTAGCATATTTTGTCAGTCATGCAACATGAGGGTTATTGAAAGACAACTGCAGAAATCCATTGATCACCTTAATTCCTGGGCACTTGCTAATGGCTTCAGGTTCTCGCCGGAGAAGACCGTTTGCGTACACTTTTGTCGCAAGCGTAATCTTCATCCTGAACCTGAATTAATGCTCGGACAAAATGCTATTCCAGTAGCAGCGGACACAAAATTCTTGGGACTCGTATTTGATAAAAAGTTGACCTTTCTGCACCACATCCGTCAACTTCGCACAAAGTGCACACGCGGGCTTAATATTCTCCGCTCGCTCTCCTCTACATCTTGGGGAGCGGACCGATGCACGCTTCTTCGGCTTTACCGTGCACTTGTGCGATCCAAACTTGATTATGGGTCCCAGGTATATTCTTCAGCCAGAGTCAGTGCCCTTCGATGGCTGGATCCTGTCCATCACCAGGCTCTTCGTATCGCTACTGGAGCATATAGAACATCTCCTGTCCAGAGTTTATACGTCGAAGCAAACGAACCACCGTTATCGCTTCGACGTAAGCAGTTGTGTCTAAACTACGCTTTTAAACTGAAATCCCTGCCAGACCATCCTACGTGGCCATTCGTCTTTGAGCCACGATGGGAAAATTTGTACAATACCCGTAAGACTGCTAATCGTCCTTTTGGTATTCGTCTCCAAGAGCTACTCATAGAACTTGATATCAAGGTAGACAAGGTTGCCCAAACATCCAAGCAACCCTTTCCACCCTGGCATGCTCGTGTCCCGGCATGCGACTTGTCGCTTAGAAACTGGGGAAAGTCGGACACTCCATCATGCGTCTACCTGCAGCTTCATTCAGCACACCGAACTGAATATTCCGACTTCGCGCCAGTCTACACAGACGGCTCGAAGTCGGAATCATATGTGGGCTCTGCTGCTGTCTTTACAGACAGCACTATATCAGAGCAGATTCCCTCTGAATGCAGCATATTTACTGCAGAGCTGCACGCTGTAGAGTTAGCCTTGGATCATATTAGTAAATGCCAATACCAACGGTTCATTTTATATTCCGACTCTCTTAGCATGTTACAGGCTGTAATATCTGTGAGGTATAATCCCCATCCAGTTCTGTCTAGCATTCAGCAGAAGATTCACGTTCTCCATGATCGTGAATATGACATCCGCTTCTGCTGGATTCCGAGCCACATTGGGATTAGGGGAAATGATTTGGCTGACGTCGCAGCCAAATCAGCAATTCCCAATAATAACCGCTGCCTGTTAGTCCCCTATACAGACTACAGGCAAATAGTACATCAAAAGGTACATTCCCAATGGCAGGATTCGTGGAATAGACAGACTGCGAATAAATTATATCGTATAAAGCCTGTAATTGAACCGTGGCAGTCTAGTCTGCGCAGGATTCGTAAGGAGGAAGTTGTTCTAGCTCGTCTCCGCATAGGACACAGTCATCTTACACATTCTTTTCTGCTGAGGGCAGATGACTGTCCTATGTGCGAGCAATGCGACACCATTTTATCTATTAATCACATTTTAACCGTATGTCCACGTTTTAGACATGAACGTGATTTATACTTTACCGTTTTTAGTCATCTGGCTGAGCCTTATACACTCAGTCAGATTTTATCTGACAATGACCATGTGTCTGCTGTTTTTAGCTTTTTAAAATCAATAAACATTTTTACTGCCATATAAAATTTACATTTTATTGTTCTTTTCCATTGATTTATCTTTTATACTTTTGTTATTATTTATTTTGACATGGTGACCTAACTAGTTAGGTCACTGAAAGTTTAAATTTTTATTAATGACATGGTCTTGGCGCATTATAGCCCTAGTAGCTAATGCGCCAATAAAACCAAAACCAAACCAAACCAAACCAGTCTGCGAATTCTTCGATGTGAGAATATTCTTCGGATGGAGTTGCTACCTCTTTTCGCACACGTTCAATCGGATTCAGATCTCCGGATCTGAATCGGAGCACGTTGGCCTCCTCATAGAATCTTACACGCTCTGAGATTTGTTCATGAATTGCAGATGAGTTGGATTTGTTACCACAAGGTCTTATCAACAGCCTTGCAAATGTCTTGAAAGTTCGTTGCGAAGTGGAATATTAAGCAACTGCATAATCCTGTTGTTTAATGTTGTTTATTCCCTATTAAAAAACCTAATTGTGCAGAACTGGCCATTTAGCTTTGGATAATCAGAACCGTACGATTGCAATTCTTTAAAATAGAGAAAAATTCTTTAAAAATGAATTATTTCGGAATTCTATAGAGTAAATATTTTTCTTGATACCGTAGATTTTACCATTGTAATTTTTGAGCATTTTGGTGCATGAAGAAGAAATTAATAATTAATGAGTTCTTTCTGTTGATGTACTCTGGAAGAAAAGATGCTATTCCGTGAAGTAGTTTCAATAGAAATCTCTTCTCAGAGAGATTTTTCTCGAGGGCACTTGCACTTTTATCATTGCTTTACCAAGAAACATCTCTCTCTCTCTCGTAGAACCACTTGTTACTGCTCAAGAAACAAACGGCAAGAATCCTGTGGTACTTTAGTATCTCATTTCTACATCTTTCAGTCCTTTTCTGAAGGCCCAAAGATAGTTTCAGAGTAGAGAGAGAGAGAGAGATCCGGGCTCCAAGTAGGATTCTCTAGTACCTCATCTTCAGGCGAAACCACCACACCATTCCATAAACCACTCGGTGGAGGGTCGAAGAGTTGTGGGATTGGATGATCGACACAATATCGTGTTAAGGTTCATGTGGGGAGAAATTTGCATTTACGCTTCTGCTGCTGAAGTTCTTGTAGCATGTCTTGATCGAATTCTTGACCTGTAGACAAGCTGCCTCTATTGGAAAAAGTTATTAGCATGCACCACTTGTATCTCCCAATTTTATTAGTGCTCACTGCACTCATAAACTGTATAACGGAACAACACTCAATGACAAAACTACCACACTGCCAGATTCGCCATCACGGAGCGCCTAGACGGTTGGTTTGGCATAGGTGCTAAAGAGCACATGGTTCCCTGTCGTGATTATTGCGTATTAAATAGCCGATAAAATAGTTTTGTTTTTTTTTCACATAGAAAAGGAATTAGAACCGAGGCCTTTTCCACAGTGTTCTGCGGCGACTGTATATATTGCGCTAATTGCAAGGGCGTCAGTGGTGGTGGCATCTGATCACTGTAATTTATGACCTCCCGCAGGTTTTTCATATAATACCTATTCTAAAACAGACTAACCAATACAATCCTGCTGACAAATGTATTCTACACTACGAAAAGTTAAAGTGATGGGATTCCCCTCTGATTGGAGGAGAGCGCATCGGACCTGGAAATAAGCAAAGTAGTTTTGTTGTTAACCTAACCAAATCTATTAAGTGATGGGCATGATATGCGGCCTGTAGTACACCACTTGTTTGCAGCAGGCGAAATAGTACAAAAGGGTTAATGGACTTTCAGAGGAAAAGGTGATAGTTGAATGTTGAAAGTACATGTGCGTGCTATCACGCGGAAATTAAACATTCCTCAGTCGACTCTGTTGGAGCCCTCGACTTTCCCGTTTTGAAGGGATTCGAACCTAGGTCTTACAGTGTTGCAAAGGCCTGGGTTCGAGTCCCCTTCAAGACGATATAAATTTTTATGGGAGTTATGCAACCCACGTTGGTCGAATACGAGAGAGGGATGGGCGATATTTATCCTTCGCAGATTTTACATCCAGTGCAGCAGGCCAACCGCCTCAGAGCCTCAGTTATTTTGGCACAAAAATAAAACAAATAAATAACTGGACTGTTGGTAAAATGTACTGCAGATTGAAGATTGTTTTTTTCCGTTATTACCGAGATTTAAAATAATTTTTGACTTTTGCTTAAAAGTAAATTATCGTGGATGTGTTCATAAGGATAGAGTTGTAAACAAATTTACTCCAAATGCAGTAATAATGTTTTATGTTGTTAATATGTTATGCCCAAATATTATTGTTAATTTGATATTTTTAATAATTTAATATTTCTCTTCTACTTAATATTTAAAAGCTGCCCAACCTCTGTATAATTGTTAAGTACCGTTCCTCGCTGTTGCTGTATTTCATTTCCATCTATCACACGGTTGCAAACATACTGCCTGTTTATTAGTAACACTTAAATGCTTTGTTTTCTGTAAATAGTTCTGAATATATGTAAATAGTTTTTGTGGCTGACTGGTAGGATAAGCCTATAAGTCAAAATGTACATAAGTAAATAAATAAAATAAGATATGGGTGTTTAGGTTTGTAAAGCAATCCTGCATGTAGCATGACTGGTGATTTAAGTACTACGCATCCTAACCATTTTTGCCTATCAAAAAATTCAAGAAGCATAAATTTTTGATTTGTAAACAAAACACTCCGCAAAGTGTGAATGGAGAGGGAGCATATTATAAGGAGCTTGGGGAGATGGAAAGGGGAAACATGCACGGTAGATAAGCAGTGTAACTAATTGTCTTTTACAAAAACAATGGTCCATTAAAAAATAAACACTTAAAAGAGAGGCAAATATTTAAAGTGTGTCATGCGCAAGAATAGTAGGCTTGATGCCTCGATGTGTACATTGGAAATGGTTCTGGTTTTCCCCGAATATTTATAGTGCACTTACGAATCTCAGTGAAGTCTTGAAGATAAAATTTCCTCTACCTGACTTTCTCTAAGGTTTCATTCGTTATATTCAAATGAACAAAGGTGGCGTTCTGCGACGAAGCCACCGTCTTAGTGCACTATTTGCGAATTTTGATTAGTAGCGACCTCTATTATATAAAAATAGTGCGTGCCAAACTGGAAAGAATTTTGTCGAGACCCCTTCGTCACGCGTGCACCAGTTGTACGTTTGCCCAGCAATCCATTTCGAGAACTGACACTGCTTAACAAACTGATGCCGCAAAGATTAATTGAATTCAGCCGCATTGTAATAAGGTAAATACAGTAGGTGTTACGGCATTTGCCTACAGGGCAACTTAAAGTGTTCACGGGGAAAGGCACTCATCCATTTATCAACACGCCGTGTCTGCGGTTGAGATATCCGAGACGTAGCAAAGTCAAAAACGCATCCCTTAACAGAAAACAGCTCCATTTCTGACCACACAGCAACTTTTTAAAACTTCAAACACTTCGCACTTCCTGCCTTTTTATTTCACAGATTCAAACTAAGTGCATTAAACCTTTTAAGATATAGTGGCTCGGAGGAGGCGCACTGAAAACAAGACCAGCGTTCAGTTAAAGTTCACGTTCAGAGAGAGAGAGAGAGAGAGAAATAAAACGAATACGATTCAAGTAAACATTAAAAAAAGCTTTCGGCGAATGCTGCGATCCCCCTCCCTCCTTTCAGACGAATTGGAAGAAAATAAATTATACATTCCCTGTTTGGGTTTGAGACGGTTACGGGAAGCGGCGGAAGACGGCGGTGACGGGAGAACAGTGGTCTCGAGCATCTTCCCAGCTGTGAAATAGGTGAAGCAGAAGCTTTCAATCATTATCCTAAACGACAGAAGCAAGGTCTCTAACACGCGTGCCACGGAAGTGGTTGCAAGTTATCTCTTTGGAAGGGTTCAGCTCTTTACGAACCCTATGCGGGCCCTTCGTGGAATAGGAAAATTTTAAGGAACTCAAACGTCGTTCTTGTGGCTGCGCTTCTAATTGTAACAGACTTGCAGATGCAGTCGATGTTCTGATGGTAGTCAAGATTGAACATTTCTGAGTTTAATTAGTTTCGCGTAGCTGTAACTCCGAAGGCATAAATGAGCACGTGAGAGTTCATTTCCCGAGAGAAGGATTTGGTTGCCTTCTTTGTATAGTCGCCTGTCACATTTATCCGTCTGAAATTGTTCCAACTCAGAGAAAGACAGAACCTCATTGAGGCAGAGTCTCTTGGATTTCTCTTGTTCGTGTTTCTTTTGAGTTATGAATCGAGATTTCTGCATAAATATTATCCGTAATTTCTAACTTGGCAACCGTTTATACTACGCAAACCTTGTACTACGAATATAGTAGAAGGCCTTTTGTAATGTATAAAAAATATTTTATACTTTTCCAGAAAAATTTATGAATGTTAAGTTACACCTTTCGCTACTTTAGTACTACCCCACGGCTGTGGAAACTTCCCTTTAAAAAGAAGAAAGAAATCTATTTCAAGTTTGTTTGCTGATCTTTCCATTCTTCTGACAAAATGGTTTCTGAGGATTCATTAAACTCCGAAAAATAAATTACTTAGGCATGAATTTGTCATTAATTGGTTTTTTTTCTTTATTATAAAAGTAGCGTTAAATAAAAATTGTTGTGCTTTTGGTTTAGAAAATGTATCTAAAGAGCTATTCGGAACATTTGTGTTCTGAAATGCCTGAAATTACTTGATCGAAATAAACTGGAATATTTCTGATCAAACAGCGAACTCACACAATGGAAAAGTAATAAATAACAAACATTATAACGTAGAAGACATTAATTAAACATTATTAAAACATTGTATAAAAACTCCCAATCAGCTACAAAATTTCACTATTTGAATAACCAAAATCATTGTATTAATTTAATAAGTAAAACGATACGAAAAACCCAAAACATATCTGTAAGTGAAACTAATAGTAAATCCATCAACGTATTCCAGTTAGTCAGAGACCGTTTGTTACCATTAACCACAAAAATAGTGAATTGCCTCTTCGAAGACTTCATTTGCGAAAACTTGTAATGCATTCAGAGGTGTGTTCATTTTGAACAAACCTCGATTCCTGCCCTAGAGTAATACTCCCAACATTAACCATTAATCTTTTCTAAAATCACTATACAATGTACAATCATAAAGAATATGTTCCCAATCTTCTAAACAACCAACGACAAAGATCCGTTTCACACAACCGAAATTGGAAAAGTTTCTCGATTAAAGAACCATATCCAGTAAGTAAATAGGACAAATGTATTCTCATAGAGAACCATCTCGGGTTCTTCTAATTGAAGAAGTAACGTCCGGAATGCTGTAGTAACCACCAGTCGTGTCCCATCTAGTTTGCCAAATATTAATCAGTTCTTTAAAACATCCAGTTTTTACAAATTTCAGCTGATCTCTGTTTATGAATGCAATAACATAAACCTGTAAAAATCACTATCAAGTCCAAAGGAAATGTTCTAGCAAGGACCTGTAAACCAGATGTGGAAACGGTCCTGTAAAAACTGAAGGTAGATTATAAGGCACTACTTCCTGGGGCAGTTTTTAAAATTAGACTGTGGAAAAGAAGGTAAAGTTTAAAAGCTATCAAAAAATCTCTGCCTAATAATCGAAGGCTGTCGAGGTAAACCACAAGAAAAAAGAAATGAAACTCGTTTTACGTAAATCCCGATTTATCAGTTGAATTTCTAGAAAAATGATGTTTTTTTTATTTAAAAAGAAATATTTAAAGATTAAAACAATCCTGTTTGGTTTTTGTCGGTGTAGTGTCGCAGAAGATTTTGTAATAAGGTGTATTCAGTAATTCATGGGGGATATCAAACACCATGACAGGAATAGAAACAGTGAGAGCAATAAGTCGAACTAGGACAGAGACTGGAAGACTTCACTTTCCCCATTGTTAATTTGTCACGTAGCGGAAAAGAGGGGGGTGGCGCACTCAGATAGACAGTTCGGAGTCCTCCATCCCTCGCTGACAGTCCTGGACTCGTGTAGTGAAATAAGACTGTCATTTCTCATCCCCCCACTCTTTCACTTCATGATCTATAGCGCGGATTTATCATCACGAAGCGCCCTCTTTACGTACATGGGCCGCAACATCAGCAAACTCTTCCTGCGATTTGCTGGAACGAATTTTATACTCTTCGCTGCACCCTCGAACAGCGGCGGGTTGAATTCGTACAAAATTTCTTTAGGGGAAGAGTCATTCGAGGAGCAATTGAGAGACGATTTGTGAGCCGTTTGACAGTCGAAACACAATGACCGTGAACGATTGTACGAATGAAGAATAATTAGTTAATTTGCGCGTGCAGGAAGAACGCTTAAATTAAAACATTCCGACATTTTTAAGGTATTATAAGATTATTAAGGGACTGCTTTTTTTTTATTGCCATGGTTTCCTTCCATTTGACTTGTTGCATATTGTTGGTTACTGGAGTTAAACAAATTTTCGTATTCCTTCAAGATATTCTCAGGTCAGCATCTTAAATTTAAAAAAAAATAGGCGAGGGACTTTCTGCAGTCTCCAGTTGTCCAAATAAATCTAGATTCATTATATAGTCAAGTGACATTGGTGACGAAATCTTAGCGAATTTGAATATTGTGAATGTGATGGTAGATGGCTGGAGGACTGATTTAAGGGAAAAAATAAGAAGACTGTGCCCAAGTATAATTCAAAAAGATTTAATTGCAAATTACTGAAGTTGTCCTGTTGGCGTGGTGCAAGTGGAAACGTTTCCTTCTCGTCGCATCCATCCAAAAATCTTTACGGTTTAATTCTTTCGCCTACTTCCGTGCGCTTCCTGAATCATGTCAAGCTGTGATTTGTCCGGATCGTCGTGGGATGCGCTTCAACCTTCTTCCCTCGATTTAATTTGTTAAAGTAGCCACGATCCGGTCGTACGTGTAAATAATTATAGATTTGACATCGTTCAAAAATTGCGCATATAACTGGAATTCGTAATTTAAACGCGATCATCAACTATAATTTATGTATGTGGAGAAGAAGCGATCGCAGAATGAAAGCTGCTAATAGAATTTAAGCTCGACTACCTAATAAGGGTCCATATTAAATTATTGCCGAGAGTATACTTCTTAAGTCTGTAAAGTGAACATTGCCTCCTCGTGACGTAAACGAAGTAATATGTTCAGTGCAAACGCCTTAAATTTCTTAAACCGCAAATCTAATTTCCCTTTGTTTGCCAAACGGATAAACAAAATAAATTACTATGCTGGGACGCTTGAATAGCGTCTAGAAAGGAAGCAAACATTTATAACGAAGTAGCAACTTCTTGAAAATCACTCGGTTCTTTCAAATTACGATAATGTTTACAAAATCAACAAAATGGCTGCATTTTGTTTAAAACATCTTTCCATTGCCATAGAGATAATTTCCATGGCAACAGTGGGCGGTCCGTGATGTATTGTATCAAGCCTGATACCAATGTGTGAAGATTAAAGTAGAGATCGTATCTGCCGGTATTATCTAATGTATGTGTGTGTGTGTGCGTGCGTGTGTATGAATGGTAGACCGTCTTGCGATAGCCAGATTTTCTAGCTCTAAGAACAAGAAAGAAGAAAATTAGCCAAGTTTCAGCTTATAGAAGACATTTTTTAAAACTTTCGGGTTTACCTTACATCGATGTGAATGGGAAGAACTTTTTTGCGCTTTCTTTAACAACACTCGCAAGGATCTGCTTTTTCTTGGCTCCAGATGTGATAAGATGTTTATAGGAAATTGGCGAGCGAGAATGTATTTATTATTTTAACTTTTTTAGAGAGTGTCGAGATATTTCGGCCCGATAATACTGGCGGGGGAGTCATTTAGTCCGTAGTATCGCCACGGATAAGATTACGAATACAACGCTCATGAGAACATTTTCTCGCGATCATTAGACACGGAGGCAGCTTCGTAATGTAACTATTCACGGAACGATTTCGCCACCATTAACACGCGCGCTTTATGCCGCTCACACCCTGTACGCATACTGTTTGTGCAGATGGACAAAGCGTTGTCCTCGGCGATATTCTGTTTTTATTCCTGATAATAACTGCGCCGCTCTTTCACACCAACTTAAAAGAATTTAATTTTTGAGAAATAAATGCAGCCGCAGTCGTGACAAATCGCCGGTGATATTTGGCAGTGGACGTCGAAGAATGCGATAAAGGGGTTCGTTTTAAGAGAATTTCAAAGATGGCGTGACCGTCCAGGACACTTCGAAGATACTGAAGCAGCATCGTTCAGAGTTCAGTGAATCAAAAGTTCTTAACATTACCTTCAGCTTTCCTCTTTTATAGCGTGAAAGCAGACATTTTGTTTATTTTATTCTTGTCACTTAGAATTTCGCGAGAATGTGCCCCACATTCCCTTTAATGTCGCTGCCAGAATTTGAATATCCTAATGAGGCTGTGATTTATCTTCATATATATCATTTTTTGCTAAATTTGAAGTCTTGGAATCGTGGAGAGATTAAATTTCGATTTACTGAATAATGTAGATAATGTAGACAATGTAGAATTGAGCCAGATTGAGCCTTGTGCTTATTAACACAAGGGAAAATTTTATTGCCTTTCAAAATTTTTCAATTTCAGTTTTCGTGAGAAGGGATATACTTTTGCAATTGAAGCGTTAAGGTTGAATAATGTATGAATTGGTGGACTGTACCCTCTTCTTTACATGGAACAGTATGTTATATTTTATATAGGAATGAAGAAAATTTCTTTGCAGAGGTGGACAGGATGTTGGTACTCTGTTTTCTTCATGGGTTGCCGTCCACTTCTGCTCCTGCCAACGCAGTTGGCAAGAAGCCTTAGTTGTTGTTTTTCTTGGGTTTGATCCTGCAATAACACCTTCTTCTTCCAGCTTGGTTTCGCTGTTTAATTTTAGTAACTTTTGTTTAGCTTCTGACTGCTGGTGGATTGCTGTTCTTTGAACTGTTTATCTTTTGGAGATTACCGGCGATGATCAGTCTCTAGGATGTGATGCTCTTCTGTGGATAGTGTCTCTTCATCGGTTTCTGTTGTAGCCAGCTTGTCCAGCTCGTGCTCTAGTTGAGTTCGGGATGACCATTGCGCAGTATAGTTGGTTCGTCATGTGCTAATGGAATTTATTTATATGTACAAATTTTCATGTATATAAGAATATTGTTAATATTTGTATTTTGTACCATGTCTATATGTATAGCGAATCTGCTAGATTTTTTTGGCTAGGGGCCACTTTACTGAATAAATAAAAAAAAAAAATGAATGGAATGTCATGCATATCATAATTCAGTCACCATTGACGAATTTTGGCTTGTTTTCTTTGATAATATTTCCTTGATAAATGGGAGGGAATATTCTGTGAAACGTTCATTCTCTCTCTGTGTCTCTCTTACGCACACATTTCTACAGACCCCTCCCCCCCAAAAAAAACTGTGCTTCAGCATTACATTATTGCTGATGCGAAGTTCTTTTTTTTTTTTTTTTATAGCTGACCTTCGGCTATATTATATTTTTCCTTCACGTGACAGTTGATAACAACGTTCATAATTACAAATATTTTATTATAACTTATTTTATTTATTTTTTTTTTTTTTGCGGATGTTACCTACTTCTTGGGTTGAGTGTCTTATTCTTTTGTTTTTCTTAATTTTGACGCACTTTCTATCCCTTACTTTGATCCGCTTCATTTTCTCCTCCTCCTCCTCCTTTGTCGATAAATTTTCTCTTCTGTCTTTCGGCAGTCTCCTCTTCCAGCCATTTCTGTTCTTTTTTCCCGCCTTCCGCTTTTATTTTTCGAGAAGCGATTCCAGCCACCAGATGTCACTTCTTGTAATGCAAATCTGCAGATAGAGAGATAAAAACATATTATTTGATTTAACTTTTTTGCTTTCCTTAAAGCAATTAATAAATGTAGTAGGCGATTAGCGGCTGCTTGTTAAAAGACCGTGCGGGGAAAGTCGAAACAGAGCCGCTGCTCGAAGTTTCACGGACTATCATTAGCCCTTGCCGGAGAGAAAGAGAGAGAGAGAGATTTGTTTGAAATGAATTTCCAACCACCCACTCATTAAGGTGTTTTATATTCACAACGGCAGCGCGGCACACTTGGTCGTGCTTCGGAATTAATTAAGATATAATCGGTCCTGGGCTGCGCCTTTTTTACATTTCTTCGAAAATATTAGGTGCGTTTCTAGACAGAATAAACACGAGATATACAAGACGGGGACAACTGCGCTAACCTTTCTTTTATCCGTTGTTTACAAACCGAGGGTGGCGTTCTGTGAAGGTCACAGGACTGCGGGCGACATCTCAGCTATCGCTTAGCGCAAGAACACTGGCTGGGCGAATTTAAAGTAGAAAGACGTTCACCGGGACAATCTTTATAATTAAAGGCGTTAATGTTTAGTAACAATTACTCATTAAAATTGATTATTATTGTCATTCGAAAGCGTAATTGTTCCTGAACGCAACTTTACTGAAAAAGAATTGAGACATCACACTTGCGTTTCTCAAAGCGCAGGAATGGCATCTTTATTTTCATCCCTTGACTCTGAAAGGAGTTCCCGGAAACATCCATTTATCGCTGTTAATGGCTAAATCTCTTTTGTTTCTTGCAGCTCCAAAAACAATTTTCGAAATTACAGGGTAACGTTGAAAACGTACCATCAGCTAATATCCAGTGGCATAGCCAGGATTCTGTCAGCAAGTACATTCACAAAAAAAGTCGCCAATTGTGTAATGCTAAAAAGCGTACCACAATACCATAGATTTCGGCGTCAGGCGGTACAGTATACCTGCTGACCCTACCCTGGCTAATATCCATAAAACACGAAATGGAACTTCAGAAGTTCCATTCACGGATCGAAAAAGAGATGTGATTAGCAGTACGATTGTGTCCCGACATCTATCCAGTCCATCCTCGATGGATTGGATACATAAGCCGGGACACAATCGTACTGCTTCTCAATCAAGAATATTGTACCTTGGCTAATTAATGCAGACAGATCGCCACTTTCTCTGACGCCCGACCCCAGAAGGAATATGTCAATCTGTAAATTGCATGTGTTCACAGAGGAAACTTTACACCTTCTGAGACCCTCTAGCTCAACTCCGAGTGAAAATCCCTTAGCCGTTCGTCCAGCCAATGACAAAATTTAAATACCTCGCTTATTCCCTTTAATTCCCATAATTAAATACCTCCACGTATTCCCATTAATAAGTTTGTTTAATTCGTGTACCACTTCTGCCTTATTGCTACTCTGTGTATTACTTGAGTTGTACCTCACTATCACTTACGTGAACCATCCCCTAGCTGCCATTATTCCAACTGTGATGGACCATTGACTTTTTTTTTTGTTCTGCGTATTTATGTAAATAAGAAACGCGCAATCAAAGATTTAATAATAATGAAGTGGTTTAGGCACGATGAACTTGTAAAACATTAAACGTTTTTAAGCAAAATTCTTTTCTGAAAAAGAAAATGTATGAGGAAAGAATGATCACTATTCACTATGTAGGATATCGTGAATTGTTTTCAGAACCGAATGGGGGTCAGGTGCACATGTCATGAGACCAATCTGTCCACTAAGAATGTTTGTAGAAGGAAGTAAAGATACCTCCGCAGTAATTTCATCAACCACTTATCATGTGATGTCAACAGACTCTTTAAGGGTTGTTCGTTAATGGGAAACGGAAATATGGTTTTACTTGTTTCTTTTTGGAACATATTGATGAGTGAAGCTGTTTATAGATGTCGGTTACCTTGTGTGCGAGGATATCCCTTCTTCCTGTCCTCGAAGCAAAAACTCCACCGATGTAAGTGCGTGTCCCAAGTCACCTCATAGTGTGTAGCGTGAGTCATAGAGAAACTGACCTCCGTTGCGCGGGGGTTGCTTTATTTGACAGAAGCCTGAGATGACTTCGCTAATATCTTTCTGGAGGAAAAAGGCTGGTTCCTTCACGTGATAAGCAAGAGTTTGATACGCGAGCCTAATGCTGCCTCGTGGACACCGGAAATCTGTCCTGAAGCTTCCAAGGACCCCGTGATGGTTCCGAACAGCAGAGGTCGAGGCTCGCACAGATCTGCCGGTTCGTGTAATTTAATAGGTGAATTATGCAGGACACAGTTTCATTTACTGAACCCAGTAATGAACTCCTTGGCAGGCACTGCAACGGAGTGATTTACTGACGCTGGAATTAATTGCCTCGTAACAGCTTGGAGTAATTGGGTACATAGGAACGCTGCCTCGAGCTGCTGCAGCCAACTTGCGAGGACGGGGCGCACGGGAACTGCCGTTTCGGTACGCGATATCTCGCGCTTAGTAGTGATGCGCGTTGTCTAAGTTCGGTGTGTGTACGACTGTCTTTTGGGATTAGAGAAACGAAGAAACAACAGCAAAAAAATGCACTCGCACAGACACTTTATTTAAAATCATTTAAAGCGAGAACCACGCCGTGTTTTAATTTTCAACTTCGTTTGTTCCATCGTGATGGAATCGGACGATCGCGATCGTGCTGCCTGTCAATCGCAGACAAGAAAATTTTGGGCAAATAATTGCGAATTTAGCAGATATTGTACCAGACAAGGGCAGCGTCGAAGTAAATTAGACGAGTGTATTAAACCCCATACAAACTTCACTCAGATTCCTGATTACTTACGCTCGCACCGCTGTATGTCGTCGGTGCTTTGAACTACAGCGGCCTAATTAGCGTTATCTATTACGGACACAAATATACCTCAAATTAGAGAAGCCTGCGTCGAGAAAGAGTGCGCGGAAGGAACCAGGCTCCGAAAACCGCTCATTCCAATCTCTACGATGTGGTCTTCTGCTGTGACCACAACAGATAACCACCGTCTTTCTTTGTTTGATGGGTTCTGCTGCTTTCTTGAGATGCCAGATGGCACTCTGGTAATGCAAACTAAGAATCTTAAAAAATCTTCCAAGTGTACTTCGAGAAAGAAAAAATATATTTTGCCCCCCATCCACAAACAAACATGCACACGTGGTATACACTAAGATATTGGCTATGGGATAGGATTTCAGAGGTGTTACCCATGAACCTCAAGAACCTGTAAAGCGCATGCGTACACTTGTAGTTTCGCCAGTTGGGAAAATTTGAACTTCTTTACTGAAGCTTACAAACCATGCCACTCGAAAACGTCGATAAGAGAGTAAAAGAGATTTATGAGATTTCTGTTGTAAATGAACTCTAAGTTAATAACAGAACTCGGTTTTATTCATCGAATTAAAATTTTCCTCTTCCAAAATGTATCCATTTGACAAAGAATACCACCAACGTACAGCTGATGAGTGTTATATGTTTGACACCCATCAGCGTAATCATCATTGTAATTCGGAATATCTTTTTATTTTACATAAAAAAATTCGGAAAACCTGAAATTCCGGAACTGACCTCCCAGCTGCTTGTGTGTTAATGAATGATTACATAAAAAAGATTAAAATTAAATTGCGTACAGGAAAGGGCACTTTATTCACTGCTCGTCGTGGAGTATGTCATTCCAATCTCGGAACTCAGGGTCATCCATTACATTAATTCTCAGAAACGTGCTTCGAAAAAGTTATCCGGTAAGACAGAAATGCATATTTTTAATAATACGTCACCACCACATCCACACTTTAGTACATTTATAATAATTTAACACGAAAATGGCACTGAAGTTACTGAAAATTATTATCACTTTGACTAAGCATCGATCTCTTATTGTGGATGCCCTCCACGAGTTGCCTCGGTATTGCGCTACATACCTTAAATAATAAAAAAAAAACTGCGCCAGTTGAGAAGTATATTTATTTAAAATGTATGCCATTCGTTGTATCCACGTTCCGACCATTTTTGTAACCTCATCGGTGGTGAGGTAGGGTGCGTAAGTGAATCACCTGACCCAGAGCCTTTGCCCTAAATTTGTTGAGACGAGAGTTTCTAATTGTCAGTGGCTTACTTGGCATTGTATTATCTTATCTAAATAGGAAAGGGGGGGAAGAATCCCTTGATTAGCACGGCAGGGGATAACAGAATCGAGATGAAATATTGGTCACTCGGTGATTATAAAAATGATATTGTGAAAGTTGTTCTTGAGTGTTAAAGGGAATAAGGTAAGCGGAAACCAACTTCTCTGTATAAACTAGGAGTGGAAGAGTGTTGTAGAAAAAGTTATATGATGGATTAAATAGTTATCCTTTCTTTGGTTACAAGAAAGGCATGACAAATGTCATATTTTTTTTTTTCTTGCGCCATGGTGGAGCTGAGTTAAGCAGCCCCCACTCACGCATAGTCCCGATTTAGAGGGACGTTGCTTATTTCAGTTCTCATTACTGTCACTAAGTTTGGTACTGAAGCGGTTCACTCAGTCGAGGAGAATATTCTTGGCGGATAAAAGGTTAACGCATGCGCACTCCTCTTGGAATGCTTAGAAATGAAGATGCGTACGTACCCAGAAGCGTTCTAGTGAAGGTGGAGTTGCTACTGCTCAGGGGGTGATTACGATCGACGACTTGGGTTTTATTTCCTGCATTCTCCGGTAAAAATCCCGGCAACTACCAGAAGTGTTAGTTTGTTGAACGCGTGTGAAGCAAGTTTTGCAGAACGCACTCCCAGAGGCTGTGAGCGGTAATGGGGATAAAGAGGAGAGAAAATAAAATTTTACCGTTGGCAATGGCGGGGGGATGGAAAATCTCAGAAAGCAAGGGAAGATTACGACTTTTTCTAAATTAATGTTCACGTGGCAGTGTGAAGTTTGGTATGGAAAAAAATGGAGGACGTCAACAGTGTGGGACTGGCATCGATAACGCGCTACTGCCACGAGTTTCGTCTCTTGATGGAGTAATGAATCTCGCTGATTGGTTAACTGGGACAAGAAACCCATAAAACTATCACCCTCATCTCCCTCTGTGTCTCTCTGCGATATTTTTCCCGCTTTCTTCACTGCCTCTTCTTCGTGTTACCTGCCTGATGACTCCCGACGTCTACGACATTTATTATTCTCGTAGTTTTGCTGCATCTCGTTGTTGTTTGCTTCCAATCACTCACTGCAGGACTTTCCCCCTCACTATCATCTCCGATCCAGTCGGAATTTAACTATTTTAGAAAACAAGTAAATGCCTTAAGGAGAACGTTATTTTACACGTTGTGCACTCATACCACGTTTTCAGTGTGTACTAGCCAACCTTACTTTAATATATCTTTAAGACGAAGGTGATGAAGGTTTTAGTGCTTAATTGTTGATTTTGAATTGTTTTCTGCTGGTGAACACAAAGCTACCTGAACAAAAATTGAACATTACCAACCAAAACTCAAAATATTCGAGCATGCACAGGTGGTAGTTGCAAAAAAGAACTTTTAGTTCAAAAGTCTAATTCATAGTAGCTGTGGCCTGCGTAACATCATCCGTCCTCCTGGGAATATCATCTACTAACTTCTCATAGGATTCGGCTGCATTTGCTTTCATTCTTCCTGTAAAGTAGTTGCCAGGGCCGTTTTGGAAGAAGTTCGGTTTGGTGGAAGCATAATCCGGCACTCCAGTTCGTGCAACAAGTGTTTAATGGAGATGAAGCTCCTGGCTTTGAGCCTACCAGGTCAAGTTTCCGACATAATTGTTCGCAAATCATTTCCTTAGTGACATTACCACCAAGGGACCAAGATATATCAATATAAATTTTGCACCAAGGGACCAAGTCCAACCAGCCGAAAGAACTTTTACGAAAGAGCAAATTTTCAGTCGCCATATCCTGAAAAAGGCCTCTGAGGTTGGGAAAATTCATATTTTAGTATTAAATCAGCTCACACCAACCATAAGAATAAGTATTTACTGTAACTAAAATATTTATTTACATATTAAAATAAAATAAATATTTACAAAAACTACTATTATATTAAATATACATATAAAAACATTAAAACTGTGATAAAATCCTTGAGATAAAATACACTAAAATAAACCGGATTAAAAACGATAAAAATCTCTGGAGCTTTCGGAAGCTTGCGCTCCCTTCCTCAGCAGTAACAAAACTTCCTGCAGCACGTTCATATATATATAAGGTTCACGGTACCTATACACGTGGTGCAGTCGGCGCATGGTCTGAACTGGAAGCGGAAATAGCTCGGGAACGTGTTAAGCAAAACCGTTCATCCGTACTTAGGATAATAGTTTCAAACAGAGGATGCATACGCATCCCTCTGTCCCTATTCATAATATTGTGGTCGGATGAACAGATTCGTAGGCTCTCGAGCCATTTACGGTTCCAGAACCCATGCGCTCGATCCATGATAACCGGATCCTCTGGGGAAATTTGATGCTGCTTCTCCCAAAAATGTTCGGCCACAGCAGACTTATTGTAATCAGCGGTTTTTATAGCATTTGCATGCTCCCCCAGACGATCCTTGAGCCGTCGTTTTGTCTCGCCCACATAACACTCCCCACAATCCGGGCATTTTATCCTGTATACTACTCCACTACTCAGGTCCTTTGCTATTGGGTCTTTTACCTGAGACAACACTGTGTGCAAAAATGCGGATACCCCCAGAGGATCATAGACAGATTTAGTAGAGGAATAGAGTCTAACCGTCAGGAACCGTTTGTTCCTGTCGCTACCGCATACATTCCTTACTATCCGGGCGTTACTGAGCATCTCGCTAGAATTTTGTGGGGCTATAAAACACGCTGTGTGCAGCTTCCCGGGCGGAGGTTGCACACAGTGTTGTCTCAGGTAAAAGACCCAATAGCAAAGGACCTGAGTAGTGGAGTAGTATACAGGATAAAATGCCCGGATTGTGGGGAGTGTTATGTGGGCGAGACAAAACGACGGCTCAAGGATCGTCTGGGGGAGCATGCAAATGCTATAAAAACCGCTGATTACAATAAGTCTGCTGTGGCCGAACATTTTTGGGAGAAGCAGCATCAAATTTCCCCAGAGGATGCGGTTATCATGGATCGAGCGCATGGGTTCTGGAACCGTAAATGGCTCGAGAGCCTACGAATCTGTTCATCCGACCACAATATTATGAATAGGGACAGAGGTATGCGTATGCATCCTCTGTTTGAAACTATTATCCTAAGTACGGATGAACGGTTTTGCTTAACACGTTCCCGAGCTATTTCCGCTTCCAGTTCAGACCATGCGCCGACTGCACCACGTGTATAGGTACCGTGAACCTGTTATACATATGGACGTGCTGCAGGAAGTTTTGTTACTGCTGAGGAAGGGAGCGCAAGCTTCCGAAAGCTCCAGAGATTTTTATCGTTTTTAATCCGGTTTATTTTAGTGTATTTTATCTCAAGGATTTTATCACAGTTTTAATGTTTTTATATGTATATTTAATATAATAGTAGTTTTTGTAAATATTTATTTTATTTTAATATGTAAATAAATATTTTAGTTACAGTAAATACTTATTCTTATGGTTGGTGTGAGCTGATTTAATACTAAAATATTTCAGTCGCCATTTTCCACATCCTTGTCCCTCAAGATTAACTTCAGCAGACTTTTGATTGTGGGGATATCTGAAATACCGTGTTTACAGAGATGAACTCTCTCATCAACTCTTTCACATTTGAAGGACGCAATCCCCGTCGACAAGTAATGAACAATCCCGGAAATTATGAAGGCAGACTTGCCTTCATAATTTCCCATTTTATTGCTTATTGAAAATAATGTTGAACATGTGGAGAATTCATAAATCAATAAAGAATTGTGAAAAATATTTCTTTTTGTTATTTTTCTAAATTAATCACTTTGTGTGCCCTTTAGTGGTTAAATTTTGAATTAGCTTTTATTGTTCCTATAAAAATCCAACATATATTGATTAAAAATGTGTGAAATGTTTTCTGCCACATGGCTGATTCTTGAGCACCAAAACTGAATAAAAACGATGGCATAATCTTCAACCCACGATACCCACCAGTCTCTGTCACAATCTTACATTCCAGTTCTTTTTTTCCTTCTTTCTCTCGGTCTCTTGCTCATCGTTTTCCCTTCACTTAAGACTTGTCTGCTAAATCCGGTTGTCATAGTAGTAGGATTTTAGGAGCATCAGCGACTATGACCATATTACTCCATATGTACTGTCTGTAAATTTCGTATGTGCTGTGGTCGATTTTCTGTTTGCTGGACGAAAAACCCAAGTTTCCGGGAGAAAAAATCATGCTACGCTCATCTGAGACCGACTAACTCATCCACGTTGTAAAAAAAAAAGGCCCATAACAATTCCTCGTGTCATTGACAGGATTCGAACTCGGGTCTTTTTCATCTGGCTGATTGTCCGGATTTATCTGAAATAAAACTGTACATATAGTCGCAGAATTTGCTCGACTAGAAACTCATGAAACAATGCTGTCCTACGAATCAAAAGCATTGATTGTTGAAAAATATCCACAGTGAACTGGGAGCACATATAGAAAGTTTAAGGATGGAACTTGGAATGAATTTTTGGCTGAAAAGGATTAAGTCAGAAGGAATATCTTTTTTCATTCCAACTCTCAACTCATCCACAGTACAAAGAGTACGTTCTAAAACTCTTCTTGTTTTGGGATTACGTTAAAAATTACTCCGATAGTACTCTGTAATACAGCTTTTCGTATGGCCGCTGAAGTTAGAGGCAAACGTCTGCGTGTAAATTGTCTGCCGAAGACTGTAGGAGAAAAACATCTTGTATTTAAGAGGATTGACTGTTTGGCGAACTTAACCAGATAGACTTGAGAATAGTGGGTGGTGACTTCATTAAATGAAGAAGATTGCTTGGGATAACCTTACGGTAATCATATTCTCAACAGAGGATTTATGTTGGATAGGTGTTTCACCATGTTACCCCAAAATTATGGAAGATTAAATAATGGACTTTACTGCATCGATATGAGGAACGTACTGATATGATGGAAAATTCCCCGATAGTTTATAATAAAATAAGTGAATAAAAAGGTATCGAAATTTAAAGAGTAAGAGCACTGAAAGAAAGAGAATATTGAGAAGAAATAACCAAGTTTTTGAGAAAAATACTTGGAACACTAACCTAGTAATGCGAATGAATAATGAAATATTCGTAATTAAAATGAAGTTGAATTGTAGAAGAGAAACAAGAGCCTAAGAGGTGGTCATAGGGAAAAAGCTCTGGTAAGGATAAAAGTGACAGTTGTATCTGGCAGGT
Source organism: Mastigoproctus giganteus (assembly GCF_048544385.1). Lineage (NCBI taxonomy): Eukaryota > Metazoa > Arthropoda > Arachnida > Uropygi > Thelyphonidae > Mastigoproctus > Mastigoproctus giganteus. Next base: position 144,193,588 of record NC_143585.1, on the reverse strand, counting down.
GGAAAATGGTAGAATGTCGAAACTTACCCAATAAAAATGAAGAGAAAAAAAAACAAAAATGAGTTTGAATAGTAAAGATTATCATACTGTGAGTTTCACGAAACTGTTTCAAGTTTAAATAAATCTTTGGTGAATTTTATGTCACACTTGCCGACCGGGCTAGCCAGGTGGGTAATGTGCCTGCCTGGCAATCCAAAGGTCGCGGGTTCGAATCCCGCCTCGGGCTTGGATCACAAGTAAAATGCAAAAGCCTTGGGAAGTGCATTATGGCCACAGAAGCTGATGTGCCAACAACTAACAAAAAAAAAAAAAAGTCACACTTTGAGCCACACGCTCATCCACCGGATCACGTCCAAGCTTAAAAGTGATCTACTCCCAATAAAATCTTCCTGTTTTCTGCTCGGCCTTCATTCCTCGGGATCTCCTCCCTTCCTTTGTTTAACTCTTTCCAAGTTTCTCTTTTCTTATTTCCATTGGATTGCTTTCTTCACGCTGTCTTTTAATTCGAACTCTGTCACCTCCAAATCCTTCTGTTTATTTCTCCTTTTCCCTTTCTTATTCCGATATTTCTCTTCTCTTTTGTGTTTCTGTTTATCATTGATCTCTTTCTCTCTATCTCTCTCTCCCTCCCTTCCCCCCGTTTCACTCTTCTCGTGGAGACAACGCGCTCACACATAACTATTATATGATCTGTACTATACATGCTCAGGGACATAGGTCAAGTGCTGCCGTCACTCGGCAATTTGCTATCGACCGATAAATTTCCATCCCTTGCGCCGCTAGGTCTGCGACGTACGGTGGTTTGGACTTCGGTGTCTGGAAAATCCCGTTATTATAAAGGGTCTACTTTTTCGCCACCTGTTCCCACCGAACTATGCATCTCTGTTCATTCCTTTTAATGCTAAATAAAAACAGAATTCTGAACTTTTCCCTAATAGTAGATATTAGCTGTTGAGAGGAACAGAGTTGCTGAAACTGCTCTATGAATTGTTCTTAGAACATATCTCACTCGTGTATACAGAATAAAATGTCCATAGATTGAACTCTTTATTATTCTGTTCGGGTGGACCCTCTTGTACTGATATAGATATTTTTTATTCTTTGCAGATCTCATACGGTGGGAATTTTATTCTGTAGAATAAAAAGCTCGCTTTGAAAATTTAAAAATTTATGGCTGAAAAACTTGCTCTGTAGATTGAACTGTTATTTCTTTGCTTACTACTCTGGTAATTTTTTAAAATACAAATTATTTATTCGCATTTCTCACAGGGGATACAACAAAATGTGGAATTGAATGTTGAACTTGATTTTCAGTTCTACAGGCGAATCTCCACTGAATTTTATAACCATAAAATCCTTTCTAACTTTTGAAAATTAATATCTAGAAAACTATAGGTTGTTTAGAAAATCGGTTTTTGTATTTGTAATGAATATATGTTGAATTTTTTTTTAAACGATAAAAATTAGTTCGAAATTTGGCCACCAGTGGATGAGTAATTTATTCATTCCAATAAACAAATTACCTTTTGCGTTCGTTACAAAAACGAATACCTCTGGGATCAAAGAATGTTAGTGTTTGTTCGTCGTGAAAACAGAAAGCTTCAAGCCCCTGGCTTAATAACCAAGTCTAGTTCGTTTTAAAATATTGCCTAAGGATAAATCCCTTTTAATTAAAACTTACTAGAAGAATGGCAAGTGTTATTGCAGCCTTAGAGCGTATGAAAGACAGAAGAATAGCTTAAGGCTTCCTTACTCGAGAAGAACCATATCAAATATTGTAAGGCGTTTCGAACTTAGCTATCTAATACCTTAGCCTACAAATGGTCGCTCGTCACAGCATCACAAGAAGAGTGGTTCAAAGAATTGATGAGGTGTAACATGCCCTTCAAATTCGTAGAGATTATCTGGTGCTCGCCATACATCTCGTTTGACTGGTATTCCTTGGAGTACGGCACGAGAAACCTTAAAAGTAGCTCCCCGAACCTGTTTCTCGTTGAAATCAAACGTCTGCATCATTGCTCGGAACCACAAGATTATTAAAGTGGTCTGATTTCGTCCAGTGGATTATGATTAAGATTGCTCAGGATCCAGAATAGTTACTGAACATCCTGAAGACGGATGATGTGTGCACTTTCACCTCGATGAATCTATGATGGGCACAAATTGTCAGAAAGGGAGAAATCCTCATGTGCACGTTGGAAATGGTTTCATTACTCCTTAAAGGGCTTTTAGAACATTTGTACACGTTATTAGAAATTAAGGTACACACATTTATTTGTACCTTTTGAAATTATTAATATTATTTATATTACAACTGTTATTTGTTTCTTTTCAAACTATTAATAATTAAGGCCATTTAGAAACCTGCACAATAAAAGGGACACGATATATTAGCCTGCAATGGACTAAAGTTATATCGGATATTAATGAAAGTGTTTATATGGAAGCATAATTTTTATGCAGGACGGTGATATGCCTGACATTGGCAATGATGTCTAAAAGCTTCTACGAGAAACCTTTGTGGAAGAGCAAATTATCAGTTGCTGTTTTCCCACATTCTCGACCTGACTCCAGTAGACTTTTGGTTATGGGGATTACAGAGAATTCCCTTCAAGAGTTTTAGGTGAAGGACGAATCCGTCAAAGAGTAAACATATCATCTGAAATTTTGAAAGCAACTGTGGAGAGCACAATGCCTTATCCTGATTGCTTATTAGGAAATAATGGCGGACAAGGAGGAAATTGATTTTCAAAAGGTTGGCGAAAATTTTACTTTTCTAAAGCAACCACTCTGCACCTCTATTAGTCAAATTTCGAATTAATTTATTGTTTAAAAATCCATATATACTGTGATTTCAAAGCAAAAAAACTACTTTTTTTCGTTAGGACTTCTAATTTTCGAGCTATTAATTTTTAAAAGGACCGTAAACCACCCTCTACTTCTATTAGCTTCGTCTTTTTTTATCTTTTCCTTCTTTTTTTTTATATATTAACGGTGTTCGAAAACATCATTTTAGTTGATCATTGCGAATAGAGAATATAAATGCGATTTTTCCTCCCGTTGCGAAATATGCTTATTTTTCGACATTCTTCCCTTCAGTTTATTTCTTTAGAATGACCAGATCGATGTTTGACATCCTTATATAATCAAGATAAACTGAACAATAACGTAAGCACAGCTCACTTGTAATTTTCAACGTATCGTGGATACCTCTCTTTTTACTCCGGCATCCAGCGTATCCTTGCGTGAGAAGTGGGAATCTGTGCACGTGCGTAAAAGTACACTCGACACAGAGTCACTTCTCTTTCCTTACTCGTTTCTATGACTCACATTCTTTTCTGTACGGAAACATTCAAACCATAGTGTGTGTGTGTGTGTGTGTGTGTGTGTGTGTGTGTGTGTGTGTGTGTGTGTGTGTGTGTGTGTGTGTGTGTGTGTGTTCTCTTTCACTGTGGTTGCAGATGATGGTAGAGCTCCGAATAAGGCAGCACCATGAGAAAGCACGCACGGAGGGGTCGTGGCCACAGAGGTGCTGGCGTGTGGCCGTTGCCGGGGCAACGTGCAAACATCCCTTGACGTGAGTCAGCAGCTGTACTGTGCAGAAAGTGGTTCAGCCTGACCCGTGGGCCTCGAACCACCAAGAAAGGGAGATAGACAGACAGACGGATGAAAGAGAGAGAGATGATGTACCAGAGCCCTTATCTCAGAGGAGTTCCTGATAAAAATGTGACCTTTACGCTTCTTGAACTAGTCGTCAGGCATGATTTCATTTCTCTTTTCCTAACCAGGGACGCGATGAACCACTGTAAGCGGAGTCGAAAACATTTTACATAATTTGAATCGAAAAACGACGCCTCTTTATAATAAAAAGTTAAATAACGAACGCCCGTTGATATTTGTTGCCCTATCGCAAAGTCCGTCTTGTTAGAAGTGATACTAATTAGCTTTTGGCGTTGATTTTAGAGCAAACAGCTATTTTATATTTTTTGATTTAAGTTATAATCTTTAAGAACCTTTTTTTGTTATGAAAGTTTGAATTCATTAATGGATATTGATTTAGAGAATTTTATTTTATAAAGAAGCTATAATTTTCATAGTAAAGATATTTTAGCACAATAGTATTTATCATTCCGTTTCTTCTCACAGTAACTGCATCCATAGTTGGAGGAGTTACCGACAACCACGTTTAAGAAACTCAAATATATTAGAAACTTGATTTTAGTTCGGCACCACTTTTTTTAAAATTTAATTGTGAATTTAATTGTGAATTTTAAGTTCCGTTTGATTAAATAATGAATCTTTCTGCTATTTCTTCTTTTGGAAGCGGTAGAAACTTCATCCAGTAAGATTTCATTGTGCTCAAGCCTTTTTAGCTTTCCATACATTTAAACATGTATTGAAAAACAGAATGAAGCGGAAGTAAGACTAGCTATCAGTTGAAGTAAATTTTAAAGTGAAACGCTTACAAAGTGGGAGTATTTTGCATCGGAAATGCGAAAATTTATTATATTTATTTTATTTACAAATTATTTTACAAACCCAGTTTAAAATTCCATAAATTTCGAAACACTTCATTATGAAAATACATACAGTATTTTTCACAAATAAAAGCAATATTCGCACGTACCCCTGTAAATCAGACCTCCCTGCATGAAGTAGCCTTACAGAAAAGCTGACCTTTTTCTACTCAGTAATGTGACAGTGGCAATCCTGACTTCTTTATAAGCAAAACTCGTCAAGCCATACTAACATAAACAAAATCACTAACGTTCAAATTCCTTCAAGACTGAGGGCATTCCTTAAAGCCTCTTCATTCGGAGTGTAGTTAACCTATCTAAGATGGGGAAATAAATGGTTCTCCTCCTTGAGTTATTTCCAGTTTTTTTGGCCATACAACACGGAAATCAGCCGTAAACACACACTTGACCCGAAACCGTAAGAACTAGCTCAAAATTGTCGATGCGTCAAAAATTCCAAAACGGATCGTTCTTTTGGATTTTACAGCGAATCTAGTGAAACGTTTCTGTGGCTCTTTGTTTATGTAGTGCACATCTGATAAATAGTATGTGCGAAGAATTCTGGGATGTATTCTTTGGTCAAATTATTCAAATTTCATCCGGTAAGATGTTCATTTATTATTTTAAATATAAAATAATAAAACAATCAGTTCGCACGTACGTCAAGTTTATGCACGTTAGATACTTGCCAGCACTTATTTTTTAAAATTTTAATAATTATATTTTTATTATTTTTTACTATTCAAATATTCCATAGCCAATTTTTTATATTTAAACAGACAAAGCACTGTAACTGATTTCGTGTGTAGCACAATTGGAATAATCACCGTCCTACCCACACTGGGTGGAAAAAAACTTGAGTTCCAATCCTGTCAATCACGCGAAGAATTTTTAAGGGTCTTTGTCACAGCATGATTGAGTTCGTCTGTCTCAAGCGATTGTAGCATGGTTTTTTCTCCCGGAAACTAGAATTTTTCGTCCAGCAAAACAGCAATCGACCACATAACGTGCAATTTGCAGACATATTATATACGGCGCAATATGGCCTAAGTTGCTGATGCACATAAAACCCCATAACAACCAACCATCTCTGTAACTGTTCAGAATAGGACACGTGTTTATAAGACGTCTTCTATTCTGGACTCAGTGCAAAAAATATGAAACAGTCATACCTCTCAGAACGAGTGGCAAAGTGTCACTCTTTTGGAGAAGTATAGTTTTGAATCTCAATTACTAACTGAAGGAACTCCCAACGGCTTCTTCAGTCGGAGGAGGAGGAATGCGCTCTCTTGTCTAATACAATGGTTATAATCGCTGTTATCTTACGCCATATGGAAAAAGAGCTGAGGTTGAGTCCCGTCTCAAAGGGCTACTTTTATGAACTGCTTTGAACTGGTTTTCGAATGAAGAGGACTGCAGGGGTTTTTGTTCCCTAAATCTGGGGTTTTCATCCTAAATACCATAGAATACAAGACATAATACACCGATGGCCTTCTGGCCTTGGCACAAAATTAATCAGTTCCATCCCAAAAACATGAAAATCGGTCTGCGAACGCACATTGTACACTCATAAAACACATACGTTTCCGAAACTGTTTGGTCACCGTGGGGAGCATATAACCAATATTTCCTGAATGGGAGGAGGCCGACAGTCCAGCACTGAATCGGAAAAAGACTTATGGAGAAGAAACAGTATTAAACCCTTTCTCGAATATATGCCTACGATCTTACCCTTGATGGATCTTTTCAAAAATATCTATATTTACATCTGCAAATAGATTATATATTATTCCAAAGATCTTGATGAGGAATCATGCTATTAATCAAAACTAAACACGAATTAATTGTTCATTTTAAAATTAGGTAATTGAGTAATTTATTTTATTGCCAAGTTGCACAATTAGGTCACTTCACTGTTTTAATATACCTCGGTGAGGATATCACGAGCAGTTCAGGAAATAACAGTGCAGCATGACTTGGTGGGTAACGCTGTTGTAGATATACGTGATGAAATCTAACTACAGTCTCTCTCTCTCTCTCTCTCTCTCTCTCTCTCTCTCTATGAATAACTTACTTTGGCAGAATGGTCGGAATTCTTTAAGTAGCTTATTATCTCACTACATGTCTTAACATCCTCATTTTTCGCATAAATGTCGAATCCCGTTTGTGGACGCATCGGTTTTATGTTCCGATATTTTTTTGTACTTCTAGCTTGTTAATAATTCAAACTTTAAAAAACATTGCATAACTTGAACCTACTTTTACAGAATACTACTTAAATGAAATGTAATCGTACATAAACATATTCCATGAAATGTATGCTAATAGTATCATACGCTATGCCGATTCAAATATTAGTTTTATTATAAGTAAAAATATATTTCTGACGTCAGCTTTAAATTATTTTGCTTTTATTTTCGGTTTCCTCGTATTTATTTTCCACACCTAACATTTGTTTATTATTAATAATTATTACTATTAATTATGCATTAACTTAATTACTTAACTTTGTTAAATGTATAACTTGTTGATAAGGACTTTAAATGCTTAATGAGTTTATGATGTAATAAAAGTGTTGATAATTAATAAATATTGTATTATTTTGAAATGAGCTTTAGTTACTGTGAGGATGTTTTTCATTGCGATGGAAACTTCATGAAACACGTGACAGATTTGGTGGTTTCCTATTATTTTATTGAAGAGAGTATTGTAGAATAATGTTAGACATCTATAGAGAGAGAGAGAGAGAGTATTCCTCCTGAAAGCCGAATTTTCTCTTGGAATATTTTCTTAATTTACAAGTTATACAAAACGTAGTATGATGAAGCTCCAGCTGACTTTTACAAGTAGAGTAATTGCTAAATGGCTCTACACTCTACATGTTTACTTTGCATTATAAACAAGTTTCCCTCGTTTATTTCTTCTTAATGGACTTTCCTTTTAGATACTGTATAAAAGCTATGACAAAATATGGTAACTTCTTAAGCTTGAGATATTTAAACTAGAACCAACATCCACTGCCCTCAGTCTATTCTTCGGTTTGGCCAAGAATCTTTTGTAGTTCTGTTGACTGGTCTGATGTTGCAAATTACCATCTACTTAAATCTGGAGAAAAAGAGTAACTAAGCCATGTTCGCAAATGCTTAAAGTGCCCTATTTCCTTCACAGTATCCATCTGTTAGTCTACATTAAAACTCGATTCCTAGTAGACGAATTTTCATGAAATTTTATATATATATATATATATATATATATATATATATTCTTAAATTCACAACAAATTCTTAAATTTGTTGTCAATGAGAATTCATTCTCAATTTCATTTCCATAGCCACAAATGTCTTCCCCCCCCCCCATTGAAATTATAATAACTTTGAAACGGCAGTTCTGATTCAGTTCAAATTTAAGGACCTTTTTTTTTTTTTTTTTTTTTTGAATATCCTTTGAATGTCGTGTCAATATGTAACCCATATCTCCAGTGCAGCGTCTTCTCCAACCAAAAGACCTGATAAACACGTTAAAGTTGATACTTTCTCAAAAAAAGGTTAAATTAGTTAAATTTTATACTGTACTCAAGAAGTTAACCAAAACCTCACTTGGTGAGGTGTTGGTTAACTTATTTGGTATGGTGTGAAAGGGTTTTAGGCAATTGTTTGATAATAGAAAGCGTCCGATATGTAATGCAAAAGTGTATTTTATCTGTTTGTTTACAATGTTATCCATTGTCTAGATTCCCCACTGCTGTGTCTTGAGAAATCCCTTTATAATAACGCGTTAGTGCCGACATCATTCCTGCTTCGTTCTGCTGCGCCGATATGAGATAGATAATGAAAGTGCGAAATTTTCTTAGGTAACTGTTGTGCAATCTCATACACTTATAGATATCGAGTGACAGTTGTATTTTTAAGTGAAGCCTGCAAAAACAACAACTTTCACTCGATGTTCTATATGTGTATAAGATTGGCTAAGCCAATTGAAAATCCTAAAATAAATCAATTATAAAATAAGTTTTCAATAGTTGCTACGTTTTTGCCTGGCGTTATTTAGAAGACCGCAGTTAATCTTTCTGCTAATATGCAAGAAGCAGACTCTGAGCGCTTCACAGATTATTCCTTTAACTGGCAATACCCTCCATCTTGCGATGTGTCCCATTAAGAAATGAGATCTTGATTCCAATCCAATTTTCATCTTCGCTTGGCGAGGTGAAAATTGTATACAGTTTACCAAATTGAATTAAAAATAAACTGGAGAAAATTGCTGTAAATCTGGCTGACGATCCAAAGTGGAGAAACTTGGTTTTCCGCAGGCATATAATTGGTCGACTACGTATGCCTCTCCTTACATACAGTTGCCCTTATAAAAACTGAACAGCTGCCAATAGTGCAGCGACTGTGACTGGCCGAGTGAAAGCAATCGCAGCTAGGCCTAGCGGCAACAACTGTGGGTTCTGCTGCTTGGTAGGTCATGTGTGAAGTGTGTCAGTTCTGGTTGAGTCACCAGGGGGCGGAGTCGTCGAGGCAGAGATAAAGTAGTAGTAGTAGACCTCGTGTGTGGAAATAAGATATCTGGAGGCGAACGAAATGTGTGAAGGCGTCTATGCAAGGCGGCTTGTCACTGTCTGTCGAAGATGCCTTCTGTCGACAAAAATATACCACCTAACGGGGAGTCGGGGGGTAAATTAAACAGCGTGTTAATAAACACGGGATATAAGAAAGTAAGGAAAGACTTCTTTTGGTGGGCAAGAATTTCGATGAGGTGGTCGTTTCAGGCTCGGCAACGTTTCCTACAGCGAAGCAGAAGAAAATCGAAGAACGGAGGTCCAGGACTTTGATAAACTTTAAAATCGATTTTTAATACTGGAATGACATCAGGTGAAGCTCAGGAACTCATCCACGTACACGATGGGAACCGCAAAATCTCCCGAAGGATCGTAGTTGATTAATAAAAATAGCAACCAGTTTGTCGGTATTAGATCAAGGGTATTGCAAACACGGAGATGCATTAGTATAGCTTTAGACTGAGTTCACGGCAAGCACCATTGGTAAATAATAATAATAATAATATAGGGTCTATCATTGAGACTTCCATCAATTCATAAGAGATGAATAAAAATTGTTGACGAGGAAAAAAAATTATTAAAAGTGGTCGATATGGTAGGCGTTCCTTGTGGTTTTTGAACTATTGGAGAGAAGATAAAATGTTATGTAGCAGAATATTTAGCATTACTTCTCCACTTTAGATTTTTACAACGAGTTACACGTGCACATTCAAGCATCGTGGAGTGAGAATTATCTTTACTAGAATCGGAGATATAAAAGTCAGGCGAAGTATAAGAGAAATCAAGAAAGTTAGTCCTACTGTTCACGAGCTCCAAGTTCGTTGAGGAGATGACAGTAAGGATGGTTTCCATTAACAACCTGTCACCATGTAGGAGGCTTAGGAAATAGCTGGCAAAACCCTTCTTCTCTTTCCTGCCCTCTTGTAAATGTGCAGCACTCTAGCCACCTACAGTCGGAGGCTGAGAGGCTCCTTCCCCCCCTGGGGACCAGGTGACGGTTTTCGCATGAAAGACAGCGCAGCCAAGGTTAGCTCTAGAGATGGGTGAGATGTCACGTGATTCCAAGTAATTTAGCGTCTAAGTGGTGGTGAGCCGAGCTCTGCCTTTGCGGCCCTACTAAGGTGTTGTGAGAAATACGGAAAACCAGACTGTGGCCCGCCTTGTCGGCTAACAAATGGGATGCAAACTATTGCCACCTTCCGGCAACTGCTTGTAGTTTCAAAGGTGCAGCATAAAATAGCGTTTATACTGAACACCTAGTAAATATGCTTGCATCTGTGAAACAAAAAACCGCCACGCTCGTGTCATCAGTCACTGGCGTTTCTGCTGTGAGGTGGCTGATGAAATAACGTTCTCTTACGACTCGTAAAAAACATTTTGATAATTTGGTGAGCAATACTCAGTATTCCGTTCTTATCAGTGCGGAATATATATTAAAACGAGATGTAAGGATAAGTTATTGTGTAAGGAATTTTGGTGAGATATCCTTAATGCATTACTTCGGAATACTCGAATCGACAATTCTTAAAAAATAAATAAAAAATTATAAAAAATTGAAAAGAATCCAAATGATAATTTTCTACAACCACTAAACTACAGATGAGACATATTCAGAGTATAAATATTAATAGTAATCGTTTAGAGTGCCAGAAATCGTTTTAGTACTTTCCATTCAACCAATTAACTAACTCCATTCAACAGATTTCTTATTGAGCCCATTCTTACTTGTGTATTTTCACATTTGTAATTTTCATTTTTCCCCCTCTTTTTGATGCTTTAAATTATTATTTTAAACAACTTAACGCGTAATACCGTCCACAACGTCATATTTTATTCTCGATTTATTTAAAAACAATGAATAGCAGAGTGACTCCCAATTATAATATCAAATTCATTAAAAAATCATCAGAATCGTTCTTACTATACCTTTCTCTTCAGTCCGGTAAGAACCGTTCGTAAACAGATGCAAAAATATTTTTCTTTCTGGTTTGGGTTTGACTATTACGTAAACTGATCTCCGAAACGTAAAAAAAGTGCCGAAAATAGCAAAATCGTACATTTATTCATGATGGCCGATACATGTTTCTCTTGCTTCACTACAGAACATTAGTGAGAGGGCGTGAAGTGCACGCCAGGAGCAGCGCGTGACTCGAGGAGAAGTAATAAAGCGCTAAAGATTAACTGAACCCGATTAAGCTCGTGTATGCAGAATTACACAAACTACGAACGGCTGGAGCAAATGGTCTTTAAGTAGAGGAATTTAATGTTACTATTTAATTACACTATTTACTAGCATTCGGGCGCAGAAAGGTTTCATATTTTGAAGCTTAAAATCTGTTTGCCAACGGCACTTTTTTTTACCCATTGCTTTGGAAATAGAGGAAGGTTCTCATCGATGCTGTCTTTCTTGGGAGATTTTGCAATCTTTCGTTCCCTGTCAGTGATATGTGGAAGAAAACAGAACCAAACTGCTTCCAAACTCATGTCAGTAAGAGCCAAAATTTCCTATCCAAAGTGGTGTATAGGGTCAGGATTTTTGCGGCTTATTTTATTAAATTGAAAAATCCTAACTGCTTTTAATAAATGCGAAAAAACTGCAGAGTTCGGTGTACTTATTGACTATTTTGCGGTTTTAATTTAAAAAAAATAGAAATTACTCCTTTATGTTCAACTGAGAATTCACTATTTCCTATTGCCCTAAATATTTTTAATCGATTAATCTTGTAATCCATCGATAAATTGGGTTGTACTCTTGGTTCAGAAGCTCATATTTCTGTTATATGAGCTTAATATAACTGATGCAACTGTTTATTTCGTGCGTGTTTATGTTTCCATTTAAACGAGAGAGAACTTGTTATTTCTGTAGGTGATAGCAGAAAGAGGAGTGGGGAATTACATCCTGACAGTTATTACGATATAACCCCTCCAACAGTGGTAGTATTAGATTGGCTAAAGGATGAAAGGAAGCTGACTTTTCTGCATCTGCCAAAACTTTTTTTGTGTTATTATTAAAGTAATTAAATGTTAAGTGTAATTCCATTATACTTAAAATATTAACGAGTGTAGTGTCCGAAAGTTGCTTGTGTTTCTTACGAATGTACTTTTTAACCGCTATTTTGAGTGTTGGAAAGTACATCCACGAGTGATCCCACTACATCACGCGGGGTATCCTAATTATCAGCGTTCTCCAACGGTGCAGAGACCTCTCCCTGTTGTGTGTGTATGTTGCTATCATTGAACATTTACCGCAGTTCGTGTTCCTTATTTTATCTGATGGTTCTGATCCCTATCTGGAGCGGTCCTCATAATTAAACATTTCTTACGTCATGAAACAGTGACAACCGGTGGAAAGGGCGTTGGCGTTGTGTGACTTTTTTTTAACGTCTCGTGCTGATAGATCCGTCTCTCAGAAACGCCTGTTTATGTCAGGGGAAGTCACGCGGTGGCCGTTATCGTCTGCCACTATCGTAAACCACCCCTCACAGGAGCGTCTAGGAGACTACAGAGATTCGAAACAGCGATTGCCCTGCGACACAACCCACTAAGGTAATGGAACGCACCGTGGAGGGAAGATTATGGCGGGGTTAGGGGAATCAAGGACATGGGAATTGTGGGACAATTTTAAAGATAGAATGCACGGAGGGAAAGACGACAGACGATGCGCGCAAAGATTTCTGAAGATTTCACAACAGGAAAATAAAACAACATCAAAGTGGTGTTAAGAATAATGCACGTACATTAAAATGGTCCAATTCAAAGGATGAAACTTGCTGACTGATCAGATGCGAAATTTTAAGAATATGTATAATATGAATGATACTCAATTTGATGAATTTCTCTCTCTCTCTAATGAGCCAAAATCTTTTACTCCACAGCTCTGTTGGGTTCGAATATGATTAATAATTTTCAATACTTATCACCAACTTTTAACGGATATTCGCACCAGAACCGTAGTCCTGCTAAGCAAATTCCTGATAGTCAAAGCACACGAAAGCTTCATAACCGTTGATAATTGAAAGAATTTCTTAAAGATCTCTTCAACTTCTTCACTTTAGTCAGGCATTCCTCAGAAACTTGTACAGTATTCGGGGCAAATCGGCCCACGAGCTGACGTTTCTACAGATATGGCATACGGGTAGACTTGTATTCATTCCTGGACCAGGGCATTTTCAGCAACGGTTTGGCAGCGAAGTGAATCATAAAATAATAAATTGATCTTCTCTGAACATTAGTCGAATCTGAATGGTTTTGCACTCACCCACAAGGTTTTTAAAAGGTTTTGTCCATTTGCGAGAGAAAGAGAGAACCACGACTTATTTTCAGCAATAACTAGTTTCTTCCGGAAGAAATACAGTAGATTTACGCCTACACCAGATAAAAATTAGCCTGCAATCAAGGCAAAAAGGAGGTTACGCATGTTAAGGAAGATTGCGAAAAATCTCTGTCAAAGGATGCAAAGAAAAGCAACAAAGAGTTTTTTGGTCGACTAGATATGAGGGGATTAACTGTTGAAGACCCTGCTCAGGTTGCTGACAAACTGAATATTTTGCATCTACATTCACAGATTTTGCTGAAACTGAAAAGAAACTGTTGTAGCTAAATAAAAATGGCGCCTGGGTTGGAATGGATTTATCTAGATATAATGAGGAAAGCAGCAAAATAGGCAAGTAAACGTTTAGCCATGATTATAAGAGCATCCCTAGATTCAGGAGGTCTCTGTTGACTGGAGATATGCAATTGCATCCCCATTTCACAAAAGGGAATCAAAGGTAGACACGTGTATTACAGACATGTTCCGGGAAAATAATGGAGTTACTCTTTCAAGAAAGTAATGCAGGATCATCTAGACAGGAATACAGTTATATTGCAATCACAGCATGAATATTATGGGGAGATCTTGTTTGGCCAATTTGATTGAACACTATGATGTGGTCACAAAGAATTGGATGCAAAAAATAATTTTAATATCATATACTTGGATTTCAAGGAAAACTTTTGATTCTTCTAGGATTAAGGTTATTAGCGGAGCCCCCAGGGTTCAGTGATGGGCCCATATCAGCTTGATGTCTAAGTTTGAAAATGATATAAAAGTTGGCAGACAGCTAATCACAGTAATCAGGGTAGCTGCTGCAGCAACAACAAATTAGGCAAATGGCCGAGAAGTGCCAGTTCAAGTTTAACATTGACAAATGCAAGATGATCCGTATGAGCAGCAGTAATCCCAGATTAATTATCAGATGTATCACGCTCAGAGCAGTGAAGAATGATAAACACCTTGAGGTACTTGTGCAGTTTGATATCAAGTTCTCTGAGCAGCACAGACAGGCTGCTAAGACATCTCACCGGGTTTTGTGAATGATATACAGAAATGTTGCCAGAAGGATAAGCATCCCATTGTATAAGGCAATGCATAAAGATCTATAAACTTCATTTTACGAACACTGTGGATCCGTTAGCACAGGCGCAAAGAAAAGCAATAAGATTGGTGGGGGGGAAGGGTGCTCTTACCAGGAAACGCGTCAATTTTCAAATTGCAGCGTTGAAAACTAAGCAACTTCGAGGAGATCTGATTGAAACGTTTAAGGGTTTGAGTGGATTGAGTAAGCTCAATGCTGAAAGAATCCCTCCTCTTAATTAAGCCATACACATGAGGGGGCATAAATTCAAATTAAGGACGGGTGGTTGCAGGTCGGATGTGCGAAGATTGCCTTCAGCTAGAGGGTGGCTTATTGTTGGAGTAAACTCCCATCTGGTGTTGTGGAGGTGTACAATTTGAGTAAATTCAAGGAAAAGCTAAATGAACTGTCAGACGGGATGAAGAGGTGAAATGGGAAGCGTTGGCTTTTTTTTTGTTGGTTGATGTTCAGACTTTCTTGCATCATTTGCATCAACTACTACTAATAATAAATTCTAAAAGTGTTTGTAATTATGAATGCTAAAAAGAATGAATGAAAAATTCTTGATTAAACCGAAAATATCGAAATGGTGGAATAACATGAAAGCGAGATCAGTATTAGTTCAAATTTTAATACGTCTTTTATAAAAAAAAAAAAATCTCCTTTAGGGTTAGGATAGGCAACAACGTTTCTTACCACGCAATTCATCTAATTCTTTATATAAAAAGGCAGATGGATAAAAGAGAAAAATGGACATCTCAGTTAGATAAAGAGCTCCGTTTTGGAGAAGTATATTCCAGTTGAAATATTTTGCTTCATTTTTGTTTTCCAACCAACAGCCTTTAAGTTTTCTCACTTATAATTAAGAATACACAGAAATGAAAGAAAGGACGACATCTGGTAAAGAAGAACGGAGCCGGAAACTTTGTGGAAACGCCATACAAGACTCGAGAAAATAATAATAATTGAGAAGAAAAACTCAAGAAGTTCAAAGATGAGAAAAGGCAATAACAGACAGAAAGCAGGAGAGTGTGAATAATAAGAGAGAAAGAGAGAGAGAGAGAGGGGCATAAAAATAGTAATGGAAAAGCAGAAACTAGAGTGACATAAGTGCTAGAAAAAAGGCGCAACACATTCCTCAAATCCTAGTATTGCGTGACTGATGCCGGCACAGAGGCTAATCCAGCACGATGCTGCTATTCGGATTTGGGCAGAGAAGGTGGGAAAGCGGAGTTGCACAAGTGAACTGAATGGATTTCATTTCAAAGAGATAAATCATCCAGAAGGGGTAAAAACGAAGAGCGTGCGGTCTTACCAGGTGTTGGAAGCTACGAGCCGGTGCTTTGCTTGGTAAGCAGCGATTATAAACGCAGTTAACAAAGGGCGTCATTATCACAAATACACAGGTTTGCTGTCTCGGGACCAGATTACTCGAATCTCCCCCCCTCGACCCCCTTTCTCCGTTCTACGGAGTAGTATAGCGATGTTAACACAAAGGTCATTATGCTGCCTAAATTTCCTTTTTATTAACTTCCGTTACTGTCGATATACGTTGTACAAAGTCGGATGCTCTGGAAGGTTCCTAATTGTAGAGACCAAGTACCGCGCAGAAAGAGTTCACAATAAAAAAAAATGTTCTCTGTTTTTCTAATATTTAGATTTTCTTTCTGTAAACAAGCTGGCATAGTTGAAAGCGTATAGAAATGCACTTATCTCTTTGTAAATGCAGTATTGCCTCCATTGCAGCGATTACTTTACAACTGGAAGGGTGAGTGCAACCATCTCAAAATGCCATCCATTTGACTGCCTACGAGTGTTCACCACAGTTGAGTTAAAAATTCCTTAAAACTACATTTCCAAGCCTAAATTTTCAAATTCCCCGAATTTATTGCGTGTCAGAAAAATCGAATAAGAAGAAATGTCATTTAATGTACAAAAAGAGAGAGTTTTCTGAGTGCGAGAAACGCTGTAATATGCAACTTTCTAGTAGTCGAAGAAGTTATACATTGCCAGACACTGGCGCGTCTTCCCTAAATACAACTCTCACCTGGCTCTTACCTCTTTTTTTCTTGCACGAGCTTGAAGATTCGAACTGAGAAGTTCTAGAAACTGCACCATCATACGCAGGCGTGTGTGTGCGCGCGCGCGTAACTGGGTTCTTCACTTCCACACTGCGTGATTGGTAATGTCTATGTTAATGAATAGGCCAAGGTGGTCTAGGCGGAGACAATAAGCCCGAGACATCCACGGGGCACGAGTGGAGGACGATGAGAGAAATGGGGAAATCGGTTGCCATAGCAATGACCATCTCCGGAGGAGGATAACCCCGGCTCTGGTTCTCATTTACATGTTATTCTGGTCGAGCAATGTGATTACGTCCTGCCATCGAAGGCCAGCTGTGTTGCCTGCAGACACACGTGGATCCTGCGCAAGTCGTCTGAAGCCACATAACGGAATAGACAAATGGAATTCTGGGAGTGGAATATACCATTGGCGAATTAGTGTTTAAAGGGAAGTCAAAAGAAAACTGGTTTTATTCTTTTATTCTCTCCACGATGGAATTACACCACTACAGTTTATCTTATTCGATGTCACAAGTTCGGCTAACATTATTGCGAGACCTGCTCTTTTGTCCTCATCCTCTTATGCGGTGATCTCGGGTCCGATGGCCTTGTTCTGATGTCTATTCAGATTGTTCTATTCTTCTTAAGTGCATGATTGCAGACTATTTTCTTCTAATTGAATATAAGCGTGTTTCTTTTCTAAATTTCCATCCCCCACTGTCGCTGACTGACTATTTCCGTGCTTATAACAATTTTTCTGCTTCCAGCTTCAACGAAATATAATTGTAGCCCTCTACATTTCGCCCAAATTTGTATCCAATGAATATTTTCATGCGGCAATAAACAATATGAGAAACTTAGGCGCATTTATACAGTTCAGTGGCATCTTTTAAAGCACGAAAGGTCATCTGTGGCTGCTATCAATTTCTGTAACTCCAAATAGAGATGGCGGTTTCACGGTAAAACGTGAACAAAATAAGACACTCAAAAAATGAGAGATACCTAGAAAGCTGTGATTAATGAACATGCTCTGAGACCTGTGTGACACTGCAGAAATCAAATTGAATCATATCGCGTGACTCTGGGAATAACGATTCCAATAACTAGAAATTTCATTGAGTCAGCTCTCTTAAAGCTGCTCTATTTGCCTTTGTATTGCAGCCATTGTTATCGCCGATCTCATCCAGTGATGTCAATTGGATCCAATGAAATTTGTCGCGAGGCAGAAATAATCTATAACTGGGTTTAAACCTTGCTCTGCTGGAAATTACCTAATTCTCATCTGAAGAGTATGTAATAATATTAACGTATATTACATTTCATTGGGATTATTCGCAGTGATGACACATTTATTCCATTCCATTTCTGAAAACCTTGGTCACCGAGCCCAAGTAGATTTCAGAGTCCGGTTTCCAAGTAAAAAACTCCCTCTTTCTTTCGTTCGTGTCTAGCAGTCTTAGATGAAGGGTAGTCGGCTCATGGTTTCTGCCAGTTCGGAAGCAATTCTCCGAATTTCCTTGTACACATTTTGGACACCGATGCACGTTGGTATCGCCGTGCTGGAGGTTATTGTTGACTTTGTCACCATTAATCGTTCAGCGGCGATGACGCTGATGCTGCCTGTCTACGTAAAGCACAAAGCGGAAGCCTCAGCTCCGCCATGCCACCGTGCAGTTGAACCCAGAAGCAATGGAGTGTTTATCTAGCTCTTCGGTGGCCGGTACTAAAGAGGACTTTGGGCCGAGGAAAGGGGTTGAGGACTGGTGACCTTACTTGTAGGCCAAGCACACACACACACTCCACGCGGACTTCCGCAAGTCGATGTATGAAATGTTTCGTGCTAGCACAGTTCTCGATATCGTCTTAGAGTTCGTGTGAAGTGACGAGGTTATTCTTCTGTAAATAAGATAATAAAATTTAGAATTAGAGCGGTAATAGAAACATAATTCATTGTGGAAATGAATAGAAGTTTCCAGAAGGATTTTTTATTTTTTTTTCATAAAGAGAAGTGTGCTGCAATGGGCATTCATTCATTAAGATTAGGTTTAAAGTAAAACAAAAGAAACGACTGTTCTGATACAAGCTTGGAAGACTGTCATTGATTTTAAAGTTTTAATAACTAAAGTTTAAAATCATTTAAACTGAACCATACACGTTTTAGTAATACAATTAATAAAGCGATGAAAACGATAGAAATTATATGGTTGGAAAGATTCGTTTAATTTAGCGGTGAAAATAACAGAAAGGGACCTGAGAACATATTAAGTTTAGAGACTAAACTTCTTGCATAAATATAAATAATTAGATTAGTAATCAAATGATCTAACTATATATATTTATGCAATAAATACTTTCAAAGGTATTTCGAAAGGTAGAAACTGATCTTTTTCTACTTTTATGGATCGTGTTCCCTTATGCAATTTAGAAAATGTTCAGTCTTTAACTTGATGGAAATTTATATTCACGTCACTGTTAAAAGTGACGTGAATATAAATTTCCATCAAGCGATTCAACTAAAGACTACTTTTAGTAGAATCACGCACTAATGCACACAATATATACACTCCCGCCTAAAAGTTTGGAATCACGTTTCACTTTTCTTTTCTCTAACAACGGAAGCTCTAGATAAGACCATAACGCTGATTTCTGAAGACAGTCCAACGACTTACTGCACTTTTGAAATCTGAGCTGAGTTCAATAGGAACGGACAAACTTCCGTGTCTACCTCCACTGTAAAACCTCGTCTTAAACAAGCAAGACTTCATGGTCGGATAGCGGTCCGAAAACCCTTATTAAAACAGGAAAATCAAAATAAACGGTTAGCTTGGATTAAGAGCCATCAACGTTGAATATATTGAAAAGTGGTAAACGTACTATGGACGCATGAACCAAATTTGAATATTTGGATCCAAGAGTAGAGTTTGCGAGAACAAAAATGCCACATTGTTTAGTGGCTACAGTCAAACACGATTCTGGTTCCATCATGATCTGGGGTTGTTTCTCTTTCTGGAATGAGTAACAAAAGAATTTTAAGAAAAGAAGGCTGTAAAAACATTCTTGAACATAATGCAGTATCCTCCTGACTTCGCGGAAGATTTTATATTACAACAAGGAGTAAACTCCCATGACCCGAAGCACAACTATAAGCTGTACAGGGATTTCCTAGAAACTAAACAACAGGAGGGAGGGAGGTATTGCAGATTACGGTTTGGTCACACCAATCGCCTGACTTAAACCCAATGGAGCTTTTGTGGGATCATCTAACCTGTCAAGTTCGTGAAGTCTGCTCATCTTCACAAAATTTATGGGGAACCTTGCCAGGTCGCTTTAATAATGTTTGTGAAGACTATTGTAAAATTAATCGCTAGAATATCACGTCTGTTAAGACAGTGAGAAAATCTCCTGGAGGTTATTTTGATAGATCATTACTAATATTAATCGTTTCAATATTTTTCTCTTCAAAATTTTTCAGCGCTTAATAAAAAATCGTAAAATGGTTTGTAGTGTGTTGGTTTTTTTTATATTAATATGTCTGACCGTGTGTGTGAAGTATTTAAAATGAGTCTTGTGAGTAATAAATAGCAATAAAGTACTATTTCCTTATTGCTTAAAGGTTTTCCTCGTCAAGATTATAGCAGTGCCAAAGCTTGCTACTGCAACAGCAAACCAAAGCTTGCTATTTTCTTAACTATTTGCTTAGAGGAGTCCTCTTGAGATCGCATGGATTTCCCATACTGCTTTATTAAGCCATCAAAAAATTCAGTATTCCACCCTTAGGAAATTTTTAAGGTGGAACGATATGGCAGAAGACCAGAAAGAATTTTAATGCATACAGAGCTGTGTAGGTAAGGTATCTATTGATGTATTGACCAGTTTTGTGTGAAGCACTACCACGCATTCTTTGCCGTTGTTCCATCTTCACCAGCACCTTTAAATTCGCTTTTCTTACTTGGAGAGCAGTCAGAATCGGAATGCACATTGAGAATATCCAAGTTTTAAGGTTAAGTTGGAATTGGTACATCTTCAATATAAAGCACAGGATTGATAGCAGATTTGGATATTTTATTGTAGCTTTGTTCTCGATGCTCTAACAGTCTAACTCACGACTTTTCTTGCCCACCAATTCGAACACCAAAATAAGCACCACACGCTTTCTTGTAAAAGTCAATAATACTTTGTCTTTGAGTTCGTGGTATAAACTTTCTTCAATTGTAGCAGGAATCAGGTTTGTTGACGGTCCGGACGCGATATTATTTGAAAAATAAATAATAACAATAATATTAGGGAAGACCGAGGCGAATCGGATCACTTTTTCCTCACGTGGAAATATTAATCGCGAAAATACGTGCATCAAGAAGTTGGAGGGCGTGAGTTGTATGCCTTGGAACCAGCAACAGTTCAATTTTAAAAATTAGGCAAATATCTCCCACACTTAGACTCATGCGAATAGTGACCATCCGGAATAAGGATTTCTGCCACGGGTTCTACGTTCATTGAAATAATTCGACCAATCAGTGAACACCTCTTCATTAAGCCAACCAGATTCTGTCATAAAACCTTCTGCAACAATTGATATCCCAATGGAATGTTCACCTTCTTCACAAACACCATTAGCAAAAATTAAAGGTGCCACTATGTAGGATCCTGTTTCACTGAAAATGTAATTATCTCCCAAGAGATAACTGTCATATTTTCTTCGTTTTCAATTCCAGTTAGAGATACAACTTCGTGACTGCCTTTTTTGTATACCACAATGTTCAGAAGCGTGTTATTAAATTTAAATTAAATACGTTTTCTGTTTACGCTCCAGGATGACCAAGAGAATCACAGGAGTAGAATAGTTTACAAGATAGAATACAAAAATAGCACTATATTCAGCAATCACATGGACTAGAATCATGATCAACTCAAACTCGAGCACTTGGCTATGATGGCCATCTACATATTCATTCCATCTTAGTTATAAGTTATCTGGATGTACCATTCAGTTCACTCCTAGTTTTCTCTGGCTCTTGTTATAGACAGTTTCTTCTTTGGCTTTTCACCCAAACCAGTCTCTTCTTGCCATCTGAGATTTTTTTTTTATTAAATTTGTTCCTTAGACCAATGGCATAAAGATATCTACATTTATGAATGCTTTTAGGGGTAAGGGGTGTCTTTACGATGTTCTCTTGTTATTTCCGATGAATTGGGGTAGATGGAAACATTTTCCTCATATGCACTGGAAATAAATGTTTTATATTTTCCGATTATCCAACTTTTTTTCAGAGATATCTTATCCAGTTATAAGTGGGAGGGGCCAAAAATTCTTTATCTCTATGATGAATTCATAGCACAATTCTTCGCCGTGCGTGCACGCGCTTGTGTGTGTGTGTGTGTGTGTGTGTGTGTGTGTGTGTGTGTGTGTGTGTGTGTGAGAGAGAGAGAGAGAGAGAGAGAGAGAGAGAGAGAGAGAGAGAGAGAGAGAGAGAGAGAGAGAGAGAGAGAGAGAGAGAGAGAGAATATCATTGTATTCAAAATGCGATTACAAACAGTTCTGCTGCTTGGAGAGCTTTTTTCTGCCTCTATTAAAAATACTTTCTTTTCTGCTGCACGTTAGCAGACGCCAAAAGTAGTGACTGTGCAAAAAACGCGAGGGTCGGCAACTGCCTCGAGAACAAACACCGAAGAAACAACTCATAAAACTGAATTATACCGGCGATCCTTTTGTCTTTATAAAGGGCAGTGTGCTTCATAGGCCCGTATGTCTTTCTCGGGTGGTCGGTAAACATCGGAGCGAACTGCTCTGCCTTCTCTCTGACCTGCCAGCGTGCGTTTGGGTCATCAACTGAGTAAACATCGCCTTCTAGAGTTGCTCTTGCAAGACGAAGAAGATTCCAAACATTGCTTCCCACTGTCCCTTGGTCACCGACTTGACGTGGGTGGCTGCCGGTTTCCTTTTCTTTCTTTTTGCTCGGAGTAATCCCGTTTGCCACACACAAAGCAGCACTTGTAACGCGGATAAAATATATTTCTGAATAACATCAGACGCACCTTTTTACCCGCTGTGGCCGCACGCAGCTCGATGCAGATGTAGTTTTAATAAATTGCCTTTTTCAGTTGTAACCGCATATACAGCGTTGCCAAGTCCTCTTTGGACAGATTTTTAAACTGGAGGACTTTGGCAACTGCAAACCACCAAAACGTTTACTTAAACATCGGGTTCACTTCTGTTTTAAAGTTAATGTAAAGTAATTTTTAACGCAAAATAAAAGTACTCAAGACCTGGATGAAAAGCAAACTTAGAATTTTGAAAGTCTAAAACTCTAATCACGAAGCTTTCGAGGTACTAGACTTTTCCTTTCTTCAGAGCACTTCTCAATGTGTTCTGGAGAAGGGAAAATAATCCTGGGTGTTAGCAAGTCTGAGTGCAATATGTGTGCGTTCGCCCTTGTGTATATTTGTACGATATGGGTTGAGTGATAGATATAGGGTTCTCCAACCGAGAAGTAAACTATGACTGACCATTATTTTGGATTGGTTCCCCGAGAATTTCGACTCGTCCGTCTGGGTATTTTCTGACACTGGGGAGGGGAGGGGAGGGGAGGTTAAAGTTTAAAGGTATTATTTTTAGCGTCAAATATGACTTAAAATACGTGATTATTGGATATGTCTAGATCACTGTTGTAAGCGTTCGGGAAATACCCTAACATACTCTTGAATAAAATAGAACTTCCAACCATTTCCTTTGATCGAAAAGCGAGCTTCTTAAACATAATAGCCTTGCATATAACAAGGATCGAGGGTCGTGCAAGAATTACGTATCTGAATACATCATCGCCAGATAGGACAAACGCTGGTAATAGGCTGTAAAAGAGACTGTGGAACCGATCAATCCAAATCTCGGATATTCAGTCTGATTTAGTGATTACTCGTAATCCTCTCGGAGTCGTGAGCTGCAGTGTCACTCACTGTGGAATAAAAATATATAGAATGCATGCTCGTGTTATCAAAGTTAGTTACAGTTTCAATACTTCTTAGAGAAATAAATTCTAGATTTCTATCTTGGTGTTAGCAATTCCATGAGCACAGGAAATTTAGTATCTTGGGTTTTCTTCCGATGAATTGGTAATTACGTACAGCACTTTGAGGGTAGCCGTTACCCCCTTAAAATTCTTGTACATATCTGGCTTGATTCGTTCCCTCAACTTCTAGGAATTAGAGTGGGAGATTATTTCAAATTAAGGTCAAGGAATCTCAGGCTATGAAGAGCCAGAATGCTGCCTTTAATTTGAGAAGGATCTAATGATGATTTGTTCGTTTACTGGTCTTACCTTCAAACATATGGGAGAATTGATGTAATAAACATATGTTTATTACATCAGTTCTGTTTTTGGGTCAAGATTCAATTCAAAAAGTAATGAAGTATTGAAGTCAAAGTGAAAAAGGCATTATAGAGCTATAGTAATATTTACCTTGTTACTCGCATTGCTGATGATGATGAACCCTTGGATCTAGATCTGCAACTTCTACGCTAGCATTCTTATCCTGAAAAAGATTAAAATTTATTTAATAACTAATAATGTACGTGATTAATGGAGTTTCAGTTTGGTCCTTACTCGATTACTGTTGTCTATTGAAAAGAATACATTTATCCTTCCAGGTGTATCGTGACAGAAAATTATAAACACCGACTGCTTTTTTTCCTCTAAGTTCCATCGCTGGCTACTGAACCTGGATAGCCCTCTCCAACCTGATGAGGGCTGAATACTCGTCATTCGGTGGATCTCAGCTGCCTGTAGGCTGATTTTGTTTCCGAACTGCATCTGATATTAACGATTTTGAATGAGGGAATAAACAAAATTACAGAACTGATGTGGCAGCAGTTTCACGAAGCCAGAAATAAAACTGTCACTCCGAGTCCTGACGGTACAAGTTAGCGACTGTGTTGTTTTCACACTCCGAATATCGAACAGCTCCAGCCGTCAAACAAGAGGCTACAGAGTTCGCGAAAAATGCTCTTCACGGTTTGCTGTGACCATAGGACCATGAAAGACCGAAGTTACAACTTGTTATTCTGGCACAGGCCACAAAATATACATTCAACAAGGGTGCTACGTTAAGAGCAACGTCCATGAAATGAAACTTTTATAAGTGAACGAAAGTTCATTCACTACTGCGAGGACACATCGAGTCAAACAAGAAAAAGTGGAGACACTCTGGCAGAGTTAAGCAGATACGAAGGATCGAAGTTGAATTAAAAGGGGATGACAAGTGTTATCCACTAATCAGGGACTCTGTGACAGCACAGTGGCTATAACAGACAAACCAGCCTTAAGTTCTACACATTCCTCCAGCTGCGAACCAGCTAGTGTAATTCTCGGAAGGAGACGTCCTCTGGTTAGTCTCGAAACCATTCGTGCATCTTTCATTTCCTCATCGAAGGAGAAGTAAAGTGCTCTTATCATTAACTAGAAAAGATAAGAATCACTTTATGTGTGGGGATGAGCGAACATTTCAAACCAATCTACTGTATCATCTCTAGAGTAGAATGGGTAGTTTAATGGTAGACGCTATCAAATGCTGCACGTACGAATCTCTGGACAACAACGACAAACATTTCTTGACCACGTTGATTCAAGCCGCGGCCTGTTTCGGGAGGGAGATTGCTTAACGTTTTTTTTTTCTGGAAACTAGGATTGAGCGTGACATGACAACTCCATATCACTCTCAATCACGTTAAGAATGCGCAAATCGTTACCGAGAGGGAAGAAAAACTCTGGAGAATGGCCGGCTTACGGAGTAGAAAAAGCCCACACAGTTATCACAAATGAAAATGTCTTGACAAACAATATCATCAGGGTGAATCGAATTGGAGTAGGTTATGTAAATATGGTCAGGTAGCTGAACATAAAAACATCAGTCATGGGTCCGCCTATACCATCATCTATGAGATATTGCAGTTCATATTTCAAATAATAATAATAATTATTTAACGGAACTGAAGGTTGTCGCTCATATTTTTGGTTTTGCGTATTTGTCTTTTATCCTTGATTGAAGAGGACTCTGGGAATCTCTCCAGTTTTCGAAGAGGATCGAATACAACTCTCAAAATTAATGGTGGACGGCGATGCATCGTGCATACTAAGCTGTCACGAAGGCAAAATAAAAACAAAAAAAAAAAACCGCCAATTTATATTAGTTAGAGTTACCCGAGAATTACATCTACCAGAATGTTTTCTGGGATTTGTCTGTATTTCTAATTGAAAACTCGAATTTCTGGGTAGGGAGGGGGAAACTTTGCTGTCCTCACCTGAGACCGACTAACTCAACCATGGAGGAAAAAAAGTTCCTCGCATCATTGACGGGAATTTGAACCCTGGCCTTCGCCACCTGATGTGGGAAGGACGGTGATTATAACCACGGTGCTTTCGCGAAGACCCACAAGGACAGGTCTACGCGAAGTAGTTTCCCAAGTGAGAGTAGAAACGTTTGAGAATGGTACTGCATCTTGAGCACTTATCGTGGTGTGAAGAGGGAGGGATTGGACTGTATAGTAACTACGGATGAAACATGACAGACACTTCTAACACAGAACAAGCGATACAGCAGATAATTCGACACTTTCGAAAGCACCGGAAAGGAATTGTTTCATGTGTAGAGGTGAAGCTGCCAACGCACAAATCCTTGGAGTTTATCTGAGACATACCTAAAGGCATATTAATGCATAAGAGCATGATGCGCTATCTAATACCTCCCACCATCATCAAATGGTTTCGAGGTACTTGAACGGGTATGTCCACAAATTGACTTTGCTCCTGGGTTCCTGACTGTCTAAATCCATCCCTGGACATGCCATCAAGAAGGGGAAAGTCAGAAGTTCGACTAACGTTGTCATTTGTCGCGTAAATTCCTTGCGCGACTATACCATCACTGTATAGCAACCAACCAGAAACTGAATTGGGAAGGGATTGAGCATCTTCTGTTTAGATTGTACTTGTAGCCTTGGAGTTTCATGTTTTGGAAAACTGAAAAATGATCTGGAATAGGTCGATTCCACGTGGACAGTGAAGTAAAGGAATCTATTATTTATTTAATAACACTCACTACACTGACTAAGTCACTAGTTCTCGTATGTGTACAGATATACGAGAATGTACATAACATGAAGGCGCACACATTTAAACTAACAATTGCAAATAAAATAGTTTGTGGTTAAGTGAACGAAATAATAAAATTCATTCCAAATAAAACATCAGCGACCGAACTATTGTTAATGTATAAAATTTAAAAAAATAAACAAATATAAATAAAATGTACAAAATAAAATTATACCGAATCCCTCGAACAGTTATGCTAAGAGCAACCAGAAGACTTACGAGGAGAGTATTAAAATCGGGTGGATAAACTGTGGTGGAGATTTTTAAAATAAAATACCAGTTGTTTGTAAAAATATTCGCGGTTTCATTTGAAACTCTTGCGCATAAAAAGTTTTTCTAAACAACGTAGGAGAAAATAAACGAAGAAGAAGGAGTAAAGTAAGCTTACTCCTTTGGTTTTGGAATCAAAACCAAAGTAGAAGATGCTGATTTTCTGATCTCTGGCAGGTTTAGAAGTAAGTAGCGGAACTACAGATCCCCGATGTCGAAATTGCACCGTTGTGATTTAGGTCCCATTCCTAAATCACATTCCTACAAGGTAACCACCAATTCCGTTTTGAACTTAGCCAGAATCCTATCTCTGCCACTTCCGGAGGCAACTTAATCCAGTGTTGGACAACCCGCTGCCCAGAAGTGAATTTCATGGGTGTAAAGTATAAAAGGTGCAAAAATCAATTTGACCCTTCACGCCCAAAAGGCAATAGTTTCATAGGAAGTTACACTTAATTAGTAAGGTGGAGCCCAACATCAAGCAGAGTAGAAAAGAGCCAAATTGAATAGGAAATAAATAAAAGAATATATGTATAATACCAACAGGAATAAATGAAAGAAAAAAAAAATAATTGCACGGTATAACTTAAAATGAAGAGCAAATTAAGCTGCCTGGGACAGTTAGTTTGAAACTCATCATGACATCGAATTGAGTCAGTAACAGAATTTTATCTTGATGAACGTTTAGAGATGACATCGGCGCATGTGGTGGCAGTTAACAAATAAGGGGGACTCGACTGAAAGGAGATTTTGAGAACCCGTTTTCGATTCAGAGTATTCTCCATGAACATGAGGCTAGAATCAGGCTCTTGAAGAAGTGAAAGCATCTCAGCTGGCAGAAAACAATCTGAGAGGCGAAGTCCAGTTCTGTGAGAGCATGACTTAGAATCTGCCCTAAAAGCTGTTTACGGAACCTCTCCAGCAACACGTATCTCAAATAATGTAGAAATTTAGCCGTTAAGTAGTTTAAATATAAGACACGCCTGCATGTGCGTTGAAAAGCGTTGATAGCCTTCGTATCTGAAGAGTTTGGACCATCGCTAGTGGTCTACAGAAGTTTGTTCTTGTAAATGGCCGATTAGAGCAGTCGGCATTCTGATGCAAAGATGGATTTTACAGTAGCGAGAGTGGGCGAAACCCAACTTTTAGCTGCGCCAATCATATCTTCATTTGGATGTAGTCCATACCTTTTAAGCCGTTCTTTATATGTGCATTGATTTGCCCTAATCACTAATCTGGTCATCCTTCTGTAAACCGCTCCCCCCCATTGAAGTTCTATGTGTGTTTACAGGTACAGTCTCCGGAGCTGAATATAATGCGGCCTAACCATCGTCTTGTATGGAATGAATCCCTCTCCCTTCTCGTAAAGGTTTTATAAATCATGGAGAGGATACTTTGTTCTTTCTTAGCCGCCTGTTTACACTGCTTTTTGGAAAATATCATGTTATATTGACACCTAAGGCTTTTTCGTCATGAACCCCTTTTAGCTCCTCTCCTTCTAACTTATAGATAATTTCAGATTTCTGTTCCGCACATGTCTAACCTTACAATTAGAAACATTAAATTTTAGTCTCCATTTTCGGACCACATACGAAACCGATCTTTTTGAAACAAAACGGCCTGGCTCAGATTGTTAACCAACCTTTCCACCTTCAAACATCAGCTTACCTTGGATTCCTCCTCAATATCATATATGAAAATTAGAAATAGGAGGGAACTAAACACTGATCACTGAGGACCACACTTTTGTTACGCTGGTCTAACCTGAAGGTTAACCATTTGTGACAACTCTCTCCCTCTCTCAACCAGTCTGCGATCCAGCGTAGATTCATACCAGCAACTCCAGCTATTCCAGTTCATATAGCAACCCTGCATGAGGTACGGCATCAAAAGCTTTACTAAAGTCTAGATAAATACCCAACGACTCTTTAGCATCACCTTTGTGAATAAGGGAGACATTAGCGCGCTTTACTGGTCCAAGGCGGGTCTTCCCAGAGTCCATTGAAGTTGTCAATATTCCCAGTGGTGTGATACACTCACGTGCAGCCTTTTTAATGATAACTGGATATAACATCCTCCCCTAGAGTCTTTCCTTTCTTTAACCTCAGTAAATGTTGTAAGAAATTTCTCTGAGACCATTATGGCAGTTATTTTACAGAAACCCCTTAACACACTCTAGAGATTCTAGCTTGTTTTCGGCTGTAAATATTGTAAAGAATTATCTGTTCAGCACATCTGCCATTTCTATTGGGCTTTCTGTGTACCTTCCACTGCAACCAGTTAACGAACTTATTTCAATTATCAGCTTTTGCCAGTGTTATCCCATCAGTGGCTTTGTTATAGATATTCTTATAACGCTCATTTAAATCGGAACCACGTGATTGTCTAACCGTTCCTACTTATTTTCTTAAACTTTTGCCAGTTGTACAGATACATACATAGGAGAAAATAAACGAAGGTGAAGGAGTAAGCAGTCTCTCCAGCTAATTAAACCAAGAAATATCTCATTCCATTATTCTCTTCTCGCCTCTCTGGTTAGCTTGACCAGAGAGGCGAGAAGCCTTTGAGACCAAAGACTTCATAGGTTTCTTTGCCTTTGACCACATAGGCTTCTTTAGATGCAACCCATTTTATGGTGTGCAAGGCAGATTTTTACCTGCAAAGCACATGTGGCAAAGTGATGCTCTCACCGAGTGGTCTCTTTCACAGTTAAGTTTCATTCTTATCAATAAATTTCGACCTCTTGATTACTGAGAGATAAATAATGTGAAGTAACAACAAGGATGAACTTAAAAGAGAGGAAAACGTTGATTGTGATCAGTCTACGTTAACAGCCCGACGGCTTAACTTGTAACCTCTCAAATTTAATGATCCGTGTCTGTCACCGAGAGATATCCTCCCACCTGGTTCCCCGAGTGGGTGCGTGCAGAATCTGTTCACGTAGTTATCCAACATGGGAAAAATTAGCCACGAATTCTGCGCAACTTCCTGCCCATTGTGTGACCTCTCAAACTGCACCTGTGTGGCTCGGTGGGTGTTTGTATTTAGGGGTGCCGGTTATCTATGGGCTAGCTGTTACTGTTTCCTCTCGCCGACAATTATCTTTCATTCAGTATCTGTCACCGTCGCTGCTATTCGGGTGTACACTCCAGGTGCACACCTCCGCAGTCCCGCTTTCCCACTAAACCTTCGACTGTTTTGCATACGAGGGTCAGAACTACAAGGTACATCGAAGGAGCGCCAGTGCACGCGTGCCCAGAAGCAGCTAGTCCAACTGAATGCTGACTAATGCTGCACTTAACTGACGCAAACACGCTGTCCCGGACATTAAACGCTGGCCGCTTCAGGCGTCTTTCGCCGTTGAGATTCGCTTCACTGAACCCTAGCTTGGAGAAGCTATAATGGTACGATGTGACGGACGTTTGGAAGTCCAGACGGGGTAGGAGCTGTCAGCTGTAGCGAGTATTGCAGGCCTGCCGCCTCCAAGTCTGTCAGAATCCAATGCGCACACTTGCCATCCTCACACCTATCCGCTCTGTCCCTGTGGAAAGCAAAAGGTGCTGATGTTGTGTAACAGCGTGAATAGTTATCCTTAGTGGTAGGACAGAAATGAATTTGCTCTTCCTGGGATTGTTATTTGGCATTTCTTGCCGAATCCTCCCTCGTTTCCTTTATTTAACAGTTGTCGTAGAGTGTGACATTGTCAGCCAGTCGTTGTTCAACTTAATTCAACTCGTTTTTTCTTTTTTCCAATTGAACATTTTCACTATCGCAATTTCTGTCAAATGAGCTTGTTAAAATACATGTTTAATGTTTCTTAAAACAGCAGAAAAACTGTTTTTCACGTCGATATTGAAAAGCAGACGGCTTCTTAGGTTCAAAAGATTTGCAGAACTCTTCTAATTGAAATTAAAGCTCTTCTAGTTATGAGTGTATTTTAATGCGGATTTGAGCTTGGAAACAAAAGCTCTCTTGCGTTAGAAATTCTCTGGAAGGTCAGATATTTACATGGCAGTGCAATTCGCAATAGCAGCTGCTTCCGGTTATCTGATCAATCGCATTCCTTTCATTCAGTGATCAATGCCTTGGCGATCACGGGTGGGGAATCTAAGATGGGAAGACTGGGTGGGAGAGCAGAGCGTTCAAGGTTTTTCGTTGGTGTTTATAGAAGACCCTTCCACCAGTTGACGAGATTTCAGTTTACTGAAGATCTACAAAAGCGAACTTTAAGACCTTGAAATATTTTTCTGTTGCTTTTCTTTATGCCAAAATTTTTCGAAATATGTTTTCAATTAATGCCCATTTCTGTAGCAAATTGTTAAATACCAATTTCACTAAGCAACTCTAGCAGAATCTGCAAAAGGTGAAGCAATGAACGAGACTTTAAAACGGGCAATTTTCTGAGAAAAAAAAAAAAAGTTTAATTCTTTTCGGTTTTTTGCTTTCAAAAAAAAAAAAAAAAACATTAAACACTTATCTTAAGTTAAAAACTCTATCATTTCCAGGCTTTATTGTATTAGGCCAAATTGCATTAAGATATTTTCCTCCAGACGGACAGAGAAAAGGGAAAATAACAAATACAAAGAAAAAAAAAAGAAAACCTTTCAGTCTTATTAAGCGAGCTGGTTTTACGATTCATGATGTATTAGGCGATTGGCAATTTGATTCGTCGTTCCGCTTAAAAATACTAACTTAGTCTGAACTAAGTACCCCCCCGGGGGATCTCCCCAAACATGCCGGGAGACTTGGCGTCCGTGTAATTGTCTCAAGACTTGAACAGGAAATGTGAAACTAATCAGAGTTAACAAAAGATTTATTTTCATTAGATGAGTGGCCGAAAAGAGAGAGAGAGAGAAAGAGCAAAAGGTCGTCCTTGGTTCTCACTAGAATACCGTTTTTTTAACGCATCGCTAACTTAAGTTTTTACTTAGACGTTAGGTGGCGCGTCGAGCCGAAATAGATCTTCATTACTCAGTGTGCAGCTCTTAAAAAAGTAATACAGGCCAAAGGATGGAAGCACTGGGCCTTAATTTAGGCAGAATTATTATTAACCGTCCTAGCCAAGCTAGCATCTATTCAAATTAGCTCGGCAGCTGGGTTGTGATGTGAAGACCAACGCGGCTTGTCTTGTCACACTACGGCATTATTAAATATTAATGTCACCAGGGGACAATTAGAGACATTTTATCTCGCAAGAAATAGCAAGGTTCTTTGAAACAACTGTGTTTTTTCCTCTGTCTCTCTCTCTTTCTTCTTAATTTTTCTTAAACCTCGTTTAGATCCAAATTTGCATTTAATGAAATCCGGATTCGCGACACAGAGTGAGGGTGCTCTTCGAGGGAGCGGAAACCGACAGAGTTTCTTCAGCCGAGCTGTTTCCATATGTGTGGAGGGCACACTCGAGGCACGGTATAAATTGTAACACGCGGATGTGCATCACGTTGGAAAAACAGAGCAGCCGAGAGGTTCATAAAGATGGCTCCAAGTATCAGAACATATTGAACACTGCGTTCGAGGAAGATGAGAAGGTCGCCTTCGCGATGAATTCCTCCAGAAGCCCTCAGACCTGCCGGAACAAGATTAAAAGTCGTAGCATCCAAATGTCCATTCCTCGGTCAAATAATTGGTCAATCGTGGCATTTTGGTGTCAGGATTAACCACTTTTATTCTACCAGAGTTAATGGGATAAAGATTGCATGACAATACCCGATTATCACATTACAACCAATGATCATTGCAGTTTTTGCTTTTTGTATAAAAGTTGAAACAGCAAGGACAGACAAACCTATGTCGCTGTTTAAGAGAATAACAGACCGCGTAATGGAGGAAGAGACGATGAATCAAGGTATAAGTATTTAGAGAGAATAAATACTATTTTAACAATTACCAAACACTCCATAGAAGCAACGTACAAAATACAACGGTCAAATAATAACGGT
The DNA here is from genome assembly GCF_048544385.1 of Mastigoproctus giganteus. NCBI lineage: Eukaryota > Metazoa > Arthropoda > Arachnida > Uropygi > Thelyphonidae > Mastigoproctus > Mastigoproctus giganteus. Next base: position 144,160,706 of record NC_143585.1, on the reverse strand, counting down.
TGTCCAAATCATGAGACCAGAGAAATTCACGACATTTCTCTTACAGTAAGAATTTATGTGGATTTTTAAGCGTTAATTTGAATGCCTATATCTGTATAGAGGGATGAGATACTCCACGCCAAATTATGAATCCACGTGGAATAGTGGAAAATATTCCTTGCAATAGAATGGATTTCCTCAGTGCCAGATATTTTTCTGAAGATCGCTATAGACGACTGTCCATCTAAAGGTCCATTAGAGGTGGGGGGGGGACATTTTGGCTTTATTGGGATGGATACTTAGTTCTGAGTGATGCATCGTGACTGATGATGAATGTACAATTCACTTCAGTTGTTTAGAGGATGCTCAGCAGTTCGTATTCGCCTTCCTGAAATTAGGGTTCAAAATTATCTCAACTAAGGAAAAATGTTTCGTGAAATTTAAGCTTTTACACTAAGTACAAAGCGACTTAGTCTGGATGAAAACATAAAGTATAACGAGTGCATATACGTGACCATTTTTATTGTAATAATTCATATCTTACGGGAATTAAATAAAAGATTCTTTCCGACGACCATCTGTTTACTCCTAATGAGAACAACTCAACCCGTTAATTTTCTCGCGTCTTTTTCCTCGTGGTGTCCTAAAAAGGTTTAATGTTTACAGATCTAATCGACATCTGGCTCTTCTAAAGTTGCCGATGTTATCTCGAGAATGTGGAGTGATATTAGTACAAATGGGTTTTCAGAATTTAAGTACGTCCTCAGAGTATATTGGCTAGCACTGCGCAATACCTTTCATTTCTTCAGTTATTCACCACCGGGTTTTTTTTCGGTGGGCAGAAAGGTAGACGTGTTGCAGCGCAACTTTATAATACCATCGGCTGTGTCGATAGAATAATCGGTTCGCCATTTCCCCGACTCCAACTTTATTGCGTGCAGCTTTTGTTACTTCGTAGAAATTAGCAGTTTCGAATTTTTCTTTCTCGTAAATATGCAAGAATTGAAAAACTAAAGATATTCAAACTTTTCATAGGGACAAAAGGAAAAAAAAAAAGAAAAGTTCTATGTGTTCGCATGCCATTTCTTTCACTGTATCAAGAGAAATTTCCTTCGGGGTCTGAGGCGACCCTATATATGTATTTTTTTTCTTTTACCTTAGTAAACGAGCTAGACCTATTTGCCAAACAAAATAGAGGCTGGAAGCAGGGAGTAATTTGAAAAGATATGCCTGCCCGCGTGGTTGTGGAGAGGCTGACTATAGCGAGGCCTCTTTTGGAAAATTTTCGTGTGCTGTACTTGGCTCCCTTTGTTAACTATGCTCTGCAGCGGATGGAAGTAATTGGACCTTGGGGGCAGCTTCATTTGGCGGCAGAATTGGAGCCCACTCCACAGAGGTAGCAAACTTGTGGTTAACAAGGCTTCTGTCTTCCTGCGCTTCGAATCACAGCTCCCAAAAGTTGGTTCCTCTAGGCTAAGGAAGGCCACGCGCACGTGTGGAGCGAGGCTTTTTCGGTGAAGTGCATTGTGTGCCTTGGCTCGTCTGCAACCACTTAGCATTCCTATAGAAGTACATTGAAATGACAATTTAAATACAAAAAAAAACCTTCCCCGTTCGCTGCTGTTTAAAATAAAATGGTCCCTATTAAGTTGAAGTAACTGTGACTGCTGTCAGAAAATGCTACACACAAAAGAAAAGTCTCTTTGTTAGATGCCAGAAGAGTTGTTAAAATACACCAAATAAGCGCAGGGTGCGGAAACAAAAACTTGGACAATTTCGTCAATGTTTATGTGCATATATCTGCTTGCAGCAGCTGAGGACTTCATAGTTCTATTTTCATCCTTCTCTCTCTCTCTCTTTCTTCCTTTTTTTCTTTCTATCCCCCCCTTCCACTTCCTTTCTTCTCTTTCTGCATGTTTGCTATTTATTTGTAGTAGTACAGCAGTACGCTGCTATTGCTTGTATAACTATACATTGCATTGCTGTTAGTAGATCGGGAGAGGGATGAGCTTCACATATTTTTAAAAATTAATGAGAATAGAGAAGTTCTTTTCTATCTTTAATTATAATAGTCTCTTTAATTAGCATTAGATAATTACCAGCACATTAAAGCATTCTGGGAATGCTTCAAAATACTTGATTAATAGTTAGCGAGTTAACTAACTCTCTCTTCCACTTTTTTCCTATCTGAGGACTGAAAATCTGAGGCTTTTTAGTCCTTAAATCCTAGATGTATTAAACTACACCACACTCGGCATCTCTCATATTGTGAAATTAATCCACAACTGTGTTGTCAGCTGTTATACCATCGGGGTATCTGCCCACTCATCCATGAGGAGTCAGATAGTCCTGAAACAGCCTTTTGGGTGGTGATGCCCACTGAGAATAAGTAAGAGTTGTCTTCTCTATTGGGGAGGCTTTACACTATTCGAAGTATAATGAGATAGGCAACTCGTTTTGAAGGAATTCATAATATGAGATGCTATATAATGATGCCACTCCACAACTTGGTTGGTTTATTGCGTGTAGAAATGATTCTAACGCGAAATGAAGAATCCGCTGAATGTAACACGAGATATATATGTTGAAAAATAAGCAAATATCCCGATTTGTATGTGTAAGCATTGAATAAGTATCTTTATTTGTAGGGGGAAAAAAATGGGAATTTCAATTCATCCGATTGTAGCTAAATTTAGATGGCTCGACAATTGATTTTAAAAATCCAAATGTAAAATCTGTTCAACGGAAGTAGAGTTTTAGGACCTTATTTATTAGGGATATACCTAAAAGCCGCCATATTCTAAGAAAATCTGTAATATTAATATCGGAATATTCATTTGGAGAATTAAAAACAAATGAAACAATAAACTTAGGAACACTGGAAAACCCTCGACTCTCCCAGATGGATTAAATATTATCAAAGTCTTCGAGGGTTCATCCAAAATAACCACAAATGAGCCATAATGATGATGGTTACTGGACAATAATTCTTTCCATTGATCATCATAATTATGCAATATGATGATCAATGGCCCAGTCTTTACATTTCCGATAAAGACTAGAATACTCACGGGTTGTAATAGCTAGCTAAATATCGAAAGTATCTTTAGCTATACAACTCGTGAGTATTTTAAATCCGTATAAAAGAAAGAGGGGATGGTGGAGAAATATTGCAGTCTTATCCTGTGGCAAACACCAATAGTCGCAAGCGGAAGAATGAAAAATAAATAAATTTTATGTTTATATTCCGAGACGACTACAAGGTCAAAGGAGTTGACAGGATAGAGAGAATACAAGAACCAGCACCGTATTTATCAGTCATGGGCTTGAACCCCAGTCAATCAAAGCATGCGTACTTAAGTGCTCTCGCGCGCCTGACCACTCGACTACGACGATTAGAAAACGACAAAATATCGTTAAGTATTTATAAGAGGTAATAAACATTTATTTTACAAGTAGGGCTTAGCCTCAGTTTGTACTCTGCATTGAGCAAACTGAGTTCGATACTAAATGTATCGATCTCACACTGTGGATCACCACGAATTACCTTTGTGTTGCATTGCACAATTTAAATAAAAATGGAAAAGTATATCCTTGTTTACTTAGAATGTATGCCATTTCCATATCCTGGAATCGACCTTCTTTGGCCTGCTCAAAGATCTAAATGGCAGTAGTAGATCCTAAAGATCAGATCTTACCACCCATACTTTTTGGAACAACCAACCAAGAGGGTATCTTGTCAGTGACACCCTCCTCATATAAAATAAATTGCTATTTGTAGACTGAATAGCGGAATAACCAATTTCTTATGCCACTCTGTATTTAACTGTATTTATTTCCTTCTTTCTGTTTAAGAATACACTTTTCGATTATTTTAAATTACGTCACTTATAATTTGCAAAGTTTATTGAATTTTATCTTTTCTTTTTATACTTTTGGGTGAACGAGTACACGTGTCTTGAGAGGATGGATTCTAACAGAACCGAGCAGCGCATTCGTAAACCATGAAATGAATCAAAGTGATCCAGTCAAAACCCGCTGAAATTCAAATACTGAGAGAAGCATACGTTTGATTATGAGGGAAAAAAAGAAATCTTTTTTACGATTAACAAAGACGCCAATAATGAACCTTGTGATTCTTATTTGAAAGATCATTTTTCCTTCTCTCACTAAATATCTTTCTTTTTCTTGAAAATTGAATCGCGACACATGTTAACCTTGAACTCGATAAACTCCAACAAAGATACTGAAGGGAGGAGCAACATCATTACGAACCAGCACTTATTGATTGTGTGACGGCAGTAATCGAATTAATAAAACTGTGAAACGACTTAATTGTGACGACAGACGCCCAAGGACGGTTGTTTGAGGGGGGGAACACCAAGACAATGACACACCGACGATAAGGTAGAAGATGCAGCGATATGAACGGTTAATTTTTCATTTTATCTTTCTTCTAACGCTACTTAAGGCATTTCGTGACTGCAAGTGGCCACCCCAGGCGACAAACATTCACAGGTAAAGCGAGAACACTTTTTGTTGGTGATCCTGTGACGTAATCACTATTAAACACTGCCAGATCTTTCCGAGGTGACTTGTCTTTGACACGGTTGTCAGCATTTTTAACTGGAACTGATACCAGACAGCATTTAGGATGAGTGTGACCACGAAGTGACTTTTCATAGATATTCGTGCCATCTGTACATGAAAGCTGGGAATTATTAACACCAAAAGGATGGGAATTAACTTCAGATTTAATTAATCATACTAATACTGATTTGCAGACAAGATATACTGACTTTAGATGTCTCAGTGCACAGGCGATAGTTTGCTTCTAAGTTCAGCTCCATAATTGATATTAAAAAAAAGCGAAAAAACAAATTGTTTTAAAGTATTCAAAAATGTAAAATTGTGGAAAAAGTCGTTCAATTTATAAGATACTCTGCTATATGTGTTGTTGATTAAAAGCAATTTTAAAGATTGCGCTGCACACACTCTTTGGAAATCTTACAAATGAAACACCCGTGACCATATTTTAAGAAACACTAGCCTCCACTTTCTTAGGATCTTTTCTTCTCCTTGCCTTTGTCTTACCCTAATGTCTCGGGCGACTTCCAAAGATACTCGAAGTAGCAAGTCTGTTAGCCACTGCAGAAGCCGAACGATAAATCCCCGGTGGTGGGTTTCATACGCCCAGCTGTTCCCCCCGCGGTAGTACGAAATTCCCTACCTCGCCTTCTCCTCGTTCTGAAAAAAGTTTATTCACGAAGAGCAAGACCCTGCGGTCTCACTTATTGCTAGAAATCCATTTCAGGAGCATGATCTTCGTTTAGAAATCAGTATATACAGCCTCATACATGTTATGAATTCAAATTTCACTCTGAAATGCGCAAGTTTAAAACGTAATACTCTAAAAGAAAAAACACTTCATGAAAAAGCTAAAAATCGCCGAACATTGATATAAATTACTAGAAAAATAAGCTTAAATACTTATTATTAAAGCCTATTCGAATATTTGATACTGTTTAGAAGTAGTACTGTAAAAGGCAAGCTGCCTAAGACATCCCGCGTTAGATGGCATTTGCGTTAGAATGCTTTGAGACATAAAACTCCAAGGCAGCCATTGTTGAATCCGTCGAGGGTTGGTGTATCAAGATGGGCGACACTGAGTCCGTACCCCCAGAGGGAATGTTTACGCTCCGGAGTGCGATTAACGTGTTCGCATAAAAATCTACATTTCAGAAAAAAATACGGAGTTCCTTTCTATCCCCCCACACCTCGGAGGTTTATAACTTCCTTCCAAGCTCATAAATCCTCCTCTGCGAAGCTAGTCTTTATTCAGCGCTGAAAAGAGCATATTCAGTAGAGCTATGCAGAGTATTCTCTCAATTACTGGTTATCCTCAGGGTCTGATTGGATCTAATTGCGTTAACACGCTAATAAATTAGGATTTTAAACTTGTAAGTTGACCATTTTAAAATTTCTTTTGTAAGATCTAAAATGGCGAATTTCAGAGGTGTTAAAAGCGCACTCCGGAGTGTAAGCATTGCATCTGGTGGTGTGGACTTAGTGTCGCCATCTTGATATTTAAACTCAGATTCACTAGGGTCTAATGACCCTAATGGTGAGTGGAGGTTGTAGAGAGTCGCAGGCCTTCAATTCTCTCGGAAGAGCTGCAGTCCACAATATTTTGACAACAAAAACAAAAGCATGCCGTCGATTCAAGGGACACTGAACCGGGAGTGTAACTCGATGGAAATCGGTCCTATGTGGACTGATTTCCAAGCTACATGTTCTTCCCGTCTGATGCCAATCTCTTCTTGATTCAGGTTGTACCAACAGTGGAGCTAAAAGGTGGGGTATTTTTCGTGGTATGGGCTAGGTCCGCTTGTCACAGTGCATTGAACTACGAATATGTTGATATCTTATGTTGATCCTGACAATTTTGTGCGCTACATTGTGGAAATGTTATGGGATCAGCAATTCTTGCATCTTCCAACGCAATGACGAATAACACGGGAACATTGCAGTGGCTAGCAAAAAGCGTCGATCACAATCAAAATTAATACATTTAGGCACAGAACTGTGGAACTCACGAATGCTTTAAAGAGGACTAGAGTATAATACCACCAGTTTTCTATTGGAAATTAGTAGGACGTGTTCTATGAAGCTTTATCATGACCAAAGGTGGGCAATATACTATTATTTTTTTGAATAAATACATATTTCGTTTATAAATAAAATTATGACTTTTGGTAGGATTGAATGTGTGTGTACACACACTATGATGATATATATTTAATGGCACGCTCTCAAGGGCTAGCACTATTTAAATAAATTTAAACCATCATTAACGTAGCTGTTCCTATCTATTTTTACCAGTTGTAGATGAGTCTGGCGATTGGCTACATTTCCAGCCAACAACATGTGGGTTTTACTTAGTAACTATTTAGTAGCTTAGTGATAGAAAAACAGTTAGCATAGAAAGAAAATAAATCAGAAACAGTAGCTAAAAATAAACACGTTTTAAGTTTGGTTGGACAGTTTTTGAAGATACACGAGAGAACTAAGTGTAAGAGACATCAGTATCTGTTTCTGCGCGATGTAAAACCTTACTCTTTGAAGGAAAAACCATACAAACCCTCATCTGAGACAGACTACCTTGACCATGGAGTGAAAAACAACCCTATTCTAACGATGTATCCAACGATAATTGCCATTAATTGGTTCCTGATGTCCGCTTTCATTATGGATGACGGTAGAAATCCTATAAATCGAGGAGATAGTTCAGGTCAAGCAACAGTTACCGGATGACCCGATGCGATGACAGGCTGCCGTCATTGATTTCTTTTTTTCACCTTGCAGATAAAGGAAAAGAAGTCCAGAAGCGCACTTATTTAACAATTTTATAAAATGCCAACAGCTTTTGATTGAAATACTCCACTTTTAACGTTGGAAAAACTTGGTAGCACTCGCGGGAAATTTCTAAAGAAAGTGAAAATTATTAATGCATGGCTCCGTAACTCCTCCAAACCCTGTGAGGGGGCAGAGAAAGCTGGACAGGCCTTCAGTGAGTGGCTGTATTATTCAACGCCTCTTTATTCGTCTAATGTAACGTTTATCGTGATGCAGCATATCCTGTGAATAGCAGGGGCGGTGAAGAATGGCATATTATTCTGCTTAAAGGGACCATACAGCCTATTCAGATCCCCCTAAAGTTCGGAGCCTCCTAATTTGAAATGACGAAAGGCAGCTCATCAATACTTCTCTCTGGAAAACGGGCACACTTCATAATCTGATTAATGAGTTTGACCTGCCATGCGCTCAAGTGTTTGTGGATTGTACGAATCTGATTCTGTGGTAAATCAAACTTCCTACTGGCACATTTCTGTGGTCACTACCTACTTCTTAGACAAAATGGATTCGCATAATTACTTACACTGTACTCGGCGGTTTTATCGTGGGGCAGAGTGTGAGTAATTAGTATCAATCTTTAGGGATAACGCCCGCTAAGAAAAGACTCGTTCAAAGTTGTGATTAAAGCGAAAGAATGCGGGGAAATATAACTGACTCACCACCCCGAGGAAGCGCAGTGGTAGGGAAGAAAAACAAACTCTTTTGGTAAGAGATTGGAATCTGGTTCCATCAGGGAATTAACAAATAAAAAGGGAATTAATACGTTGTTTTCTGTTTCTCAGAACTACTAATGTGTTGTAGTTGTTGATGCTGATTTTTCTAAGGCTCTCTCTATAACAGAGTTCATTAAGTAACCATCAAAGAGTGAACCTGGCAGTGCCTAGCGATTGATAACCTTTTATGTGGATGGCAGTGTCAACCGAGTCTTCTAATGCGTGTGGTCGCTTGAAATCAATCGGAATCTGTTTGCGCTCACCCCTACTTGTTTCTTTTCTTCGTACTGATTTATTTTGACGAAATTATTTCACTATAGATATTTGCATTTCGGTCGTTTCCATGGCAAAAACAAGTAATTTAACTGCGCTCTCCTTCCTTTCGTACTTTATGATCCACCTGAACTCACACATTTTCAAACAACGGATTTTCTCAGAAATAACTCGCGCACATTTCAGTGCATTTCATTTCACGCAGTAATCTGTAAAAATAACATCAGATACATAAAGAGCAATATACTCGTTAAAAGCCTATATGAACATTTCTGGCACAACAAAAAGCTGGAATACTTTGAGACCACTGGTGTCTTCAACTACGGTCAAACTGGCTGGTTGAAATTCTTCCAGCGCCAACTTTTTAAATGCAATAGTCTTATTACTCACAGCAGAACGAACTTCGCGTTATCACGATCTATCTCGGTATTGCACTACTTTTAACCGAACGACATCGCCTAAAGGTAGCTGCCAAATAGCAGCGTCCCATCTTTATTTAAAAGACAGGACGCCGCTATAAGAGCCTGCGTTGGCACTTACCTATCCCCAATCAGGTAATTGGTCGTCTCTAGTTACTTCGAAAGCGGCGAGAGAATGCATCAAACTATTAAGGTTAGCTATGAGGGTTTTTCATTATACTTAGGAGTGACACCCTTCCACTAGAAAAGGGCAAATGTAAGGTCAGCTATAAGGGTTTCCTTATACTTAGGATTAATTCCTTTACATTATAAAATGGCAAATGTATCGTCACCCACCCATTAAGTTGGTTCTAATAATGAAGTGGGTAACTATAGACCGGTAAGTCTTACTTGAACGATAGGGAAAATTCGTGATCATAGTAGAATTGATTAAAAATGCAATCCAGGATCATCTAGATGCAAATAGTAAGACAACTCTTGCCTAAGTAACTTTATAAACTATGTGAAATAACTTTCACATGGTTTATTTGGACTTTAGAAAGCATTTAACTCTTTCCCACACGAATAAGCTGGAGCTAAACCACAGACGTTCAAATCTGTACAAGTTTGCTGGCACGAGTACAAAGAGGTTATTTAACAAGTTGATGTGAACAGGTTATTTGTACACATTTGTCCATTCTCTGTCAGGAAACACAAAAATTAGGTTCGTTAACTAACCTTTGTGAGAACTGGGGGGGAAAATTGGAGGGCTGGTCGTCACATTGTAACGAATACTGACCTTATCAGACCTCTAGTGTAGCACGAAGACAAAATGATGCTACGACAGATACTTTGACACACCCACCAGGTCTACGCCACACAAAAACAATTTTTCCAGTACAGGCTTACACGTTCGGGTAAACCTGTGGAATATCTTCGTGGTGTGTGTATAGCCAGCTTGAGAGTCTTAGATGGATTATGGAATCGCTTACATGTATTTAATGGTCTTTAGAGTGGTCTAGGGGTTAGAACTGGGGTCTTTTGGGGACCAGTGCTTTGGACTGCTCCTGTTCCTGATTGGTTCTGAATTTTTGACGTTGACCTTTGAGTCTTTTATTGCAGAGGGTTAATATAACTTTATGATCTAAAGTTATATTAACCTGTATAACTTTGTCTACAAAGAAACAAAATTAAAATTTTATTTTATTTATTTTAAATTACTTTATTTTAAATTACTAAATTAAAAAAATTAAATCAAATTTAAATATACAAGATAAAATAACGGACAAAAATATAAAAGATTAAATTAAATTAAAAATATAAAAAGTGTTATTGAGCGTCTGGTGGTTGTTCCATTTCAAGCAACCCCATCTGGTTCAATATACTTGTCTCATCTCTTCGCCTCTTTCCTAAATGATTCAGAGAAGCCGACTGAGAGATGATTGTTCGAGAGACAATTTAAGATACCCCGAGTAACTTTTAGTAGTTCGGTGTCCAATGGAAAATGGCAACCTTTTAGCTCGCTATTGAGGTGAGGAAATAGGTAAAAAACCATAGGGGCAAAACCCGAACCATAGGGCGGGTGGAAAAATTGTGTTGATGTTCAACTCATGTTCTTTAACAGCAATGTCTGTGTCCGCTCTTGATTGTTGTGATGCAGTAGACGGATATTTTCAAATCTGGTCTTTTTCTAATTCAATTTCTTGAGAACTTTTATGTAATATTTTACAGACACTGCAACGTTTTCCCACTTATTGTCTGCGTGTATATAATGTCTTTCATATCGAAAAAAGGTTTGTGATCATAGCATACTTCACCGATGTCTTCTGCGTGGTGCAGATGAGCTCTGTTTCCACCGTAAACTTTATTTTGATTAAGGGTAGATCCAGGACTCATCTTCGGCGATTATTCTGTTTAAAACAAATAATTTTTCTGATTTCGGTAGGTGTTTTTGAGGAGAACACCACAAGCCAGCAGTGAAGAGACCCAACGTGAAAAAACACGTTGGATCTCTTCAGCCATTCTTTCAAAATGCTTTTTGCGTACCCATAACTAATACCTCATGCCTATATAAGTTTTCTGACTGTAATTCGTCTCTCTTCGAGGATGACAGTAGATGCCATACCGATCGTCACATTAGTTATTGATGTTGATGGGGGCGTTCTGACATTGGGTCATTTTTGTGCTAGTTCTTCCATCTTTGAACCACCACTGCCTAGTGGATTTTGGGTACTTCAGATTCCCCATAGATTTTTTTGCAAAAGTTCTAATGTTTGCGCTCGTTTGAGTTAAGTAGGATAAGAATTTCGCAGTGGCTTGCTGTTTGTCCATTATTTTCCGAATGCAATCTTGTCCGAGTTTGACGCTGGTTTTCAGAAATTATTTCAGAAATTATCTTACAGATTTAAATGCATATAGTTTTCATTAATAATCATTATTTATTTTCTGTAGTAAAATTGGTCTCATTCATTTTCATCGTATCTCGTATACAGTTTTTCTAGAACAGAGCAGATTTAGATTAAACAGATTTAGACCAGATTAAGATTAAGAAGTAGATTAAGGTTAAGAATAGATCAGCAGATTAATTAATAGATTAAACAGATTTAGAACAGATTAAGAAATAGTTTAATAACAGATTAGCAGATTAATTAACAGATTGAGAAGATTAAGAACAGATTAGCAGATTAATTAACAGATTGAGAAGATTAAGAACAGATTAAGAAGATTGGGAGCAGATTTAGAACAGATTAAGTAAACTTAATTGGGGATGCTGTTCTTTTTATTTCGATATATAGGCATTTTGTATTGTATAATGTCCAACGGCATCTGTATCGGAGCATTAGACTCTGTTAGTTCATTCAGGTCATTGATTTGTGTATTTTAATGGGACATAACTTATGTTAAACCGTACCACGGTGATCGGATTTTTATTAGAAATAATCGATATTAAGTCTTCAGCTACCAATCATAGCTGAGGCAATGTTTTCGAGTTTGAAATGTACGCAGTCAGTTTATTTTGATATTTATTTCGTGCACCGTGGATTTTATTTATTTAATAAAAGTTTTGTTTTTTTTATTTGCACTCGCGAAAGTACCCTACACATCACAGTACATTTCGTTCTTCTGACCTCCAAGGGTTTAAATAATAATAATCGTTTTTAATATTGGACTAAGTGCTAAAAATAATTCTTTCACCAAATAAATGATTCTAAACGTAATCTGGGTCACAAGATGTGTTGACATCGTGATATCTCTTAGTTCTACCAGCATTCTAACCGCTGTTCAAAACAAACATAATAAATCAAAGAGGAAATGATTTGGCCCGTTCATTAATTCAAGTTGACAAGCGAGAGTGGGGAGAACCAACCAGACAATATCTAGACAGGCTACAGAACTTTCTTGTCGTAAAAGGGAAAAAAAGGGGGGATAGGTGGGCTAAGAAGTACACTAGTAATCACCCCGTGCCCTATAATTAGACGCTTATTATTAAAAGTGCTATTTTTCAGCAGCCAAGCCAACAGACCTGGGTTTGAAACGTGTCAACCCACGACAAATGGCCTGCATCGCAATAATTGCTAATTACACGATACAGATTCATAATCATTGACAGAGAAAAATGTGGCATTAAAGCTATTTAGCATCCCAGTCATAATGACTGGAAAATTTAAACACACGCACGTTTTGAAATAATTTTGGGGGCGACGATATAGGGTTTCGTAATTCTCTCGAGCCCTATTTTATACTCTGAAATCACCCCCTTCACGAGGTGGCTTTTATCCGAGCTGTACGATACAACTTAACTCATTAATTCAACTTAAAATGCAGAGTTCTGTTAAAAATTTATCCTTTTTCATCGCACTATTACGACTTTCTAGAAAAAAAAACCAAACTGATTTTAGTAATTATGTCGCACTTCTTGAAGTTTCCCTTTTCTCTTCACTTTCTTAGGGCCGCTAATTTAACCGCTCCCATCTTTCTACTGATCTTCCGAGGCCACCCAAGTTGCTGTTCGTATTCTGCGTTCTGTATATCTCGATGGTTCCGAACATAAGCGATATCCCAGCAACTTAAACCACGGATCAGTTTTTCTCCTTTTTTTTCTCTCCTGGCGAGGCTGCGAGACAACATCTCACTGACAAACTCGAACTTTCAGACACGAGGCTTCTGAAATGCCGCTATTTACCGCCCCTCTTTCCACAGCTCCCATTTTCGCCAGTTACGCTAAGATCGACGAGCGAGCGATGCCCACCAAATGGGCTATTCGCGGACGAACCCACATCTCGGGACGGATTTGGAGGCATTGTAGAGCAGCATCGTCCCCAATGTCATCTTTTCCCATTAGTCTTACCAGCGCTGGGCCGCAGGTGGTCAAAAGAGGACAACGAGAGTCCCACCTCGGAGAAGGGACTTGGCTGATAATCCCAGAATTTGGATCTTTTCTGCACGCTGCCGCCTGCTGACCCTAGGGACGCTGTGTTGACCCGTGTTGGATTTGGCGGCAGGAAACCGTTGTCACCTCATTAAGGAAGAACGAAGCAACTCGTGCGGACAAACGTGATAGTGTCAGAGTGAGGAAGAAGGACGTCACGCGCACTTTAAAGAAAAATTTCCGTCATTACTTCGCACGCCCAGAGATGAATGCATACGCAATGTCGAAGGGAAACGCTGCATTTAATACATTTATTTCTGTTTCTCGATTTCTGTGTACTTTAATACACCGTCTACCGAAAGTGGACACGCACCCCTGAACCGTACCTCTTTATTTTATTTGTGGTATTATTATTATTTGTAAGGAGCTTCTACCCTAAGAAAGCCAGGTGGCGAATAACGATCACGCTGCCCAACTACTTTTTGTCAGAACTTCATATTCTAGAGTGAATGTAACGGTGAGCGGAACATTCAAAAAGAAAAAAACATTTTAGTGATTTAACTAACAACAGTTGATGTTACACACCCAATTAAATATTAAGGTTAAATACAAATGGACAAACGGCCCACCCAATTCGCAATTTAAATCTGGTTCGTGTTCCAGCCGGAACTCGCATTCTTTTCTCTACAGAAATCTGTTTTGACAGTACTGCTCCTTTGTAGTAACCCTCTTCCTTTCACTCTGCACAGCCAATCAACTTCTTAATATGGTGTACTCATATAAATAAACAAGGCATCTTCGGTTTACTATATCGCATAACATCTGAAGAAACGTTCTTTTGATCTCCAACAGTTATAAAATTCTAGTTATCAACAAGCTAACACTGTCCCTTGCATTCTTGCAAAAGGCGTACAATTTTTATGTGCAACACAAATATAATGAATATGTTTTAATCCAGTGTGTGATATGGATGGAATCGGAGTTCTATCGATCCTGAAAATCTTACTCCTCATCAATAAGCTAAAATTGCCCTCGCAAAAGAAACATTATTTGGGTGCAACTACCTATGAACACCTATTTCGTATACATTGACGCCTTAATTATTCAACAATAAAATATTGGATCCGGCTGCATCCTATGAAAAGGTGTCTTTTTTGTCTAAGGATTTCTGACAAAAAATTTGGAATCAACTTAACCTTTTCTTCTTTATTTTTTAACTTGCTTGATGAATCCGTAGTAAAGCCAGGGCGCTACCAGCAACTGGCTTTACTGCGGTTCTGGAGATACTCTTCTCTGGATTCTTTCAGGATCAAGATTTTTCCTCACTCTTTCGCGCTCAGGAAAACTGCGTATTCTCCCTCTTTCTCCCCCCCCCCATCTTCCGTGACAGTATAAGAAAATACAAATTATTTGCTTTCCTCCTCACATAGTTAACCATCTAGATGACCTTTGAATTTATACAAACTGTCAGTCTCAATTACCTGTGAAGGCACCTATTCCAGCGATCAATGACTCACTGGCTAAAATAAACCAATCTAATATAAACCTTAACCCCCTGTAATTTGAATTGATGGTCCCTACTCCTGGAATTCTTTATAACAGTGAAAATTCCACCTTCGTTCATTTTAATAATTCCTCTAAGAGCCTTATAAACCTCAATCAAGTCACCTCTGAGGAACCTGGTTGTCAAGTTCTGTAGCCAACACATATGGAGTCTTTCGTCATATGATCGGTCTTTTGCGAATATCACCATGCGAGTTACCCCGTCTTTGAACCTTTTCAAGAACTCAATGTCTTTTTCAGATGAGATCTCTACAGTATTCCAAATGTGATCTTACAATTGCCTTATACAGTGGTATTATGACCTCCCATCTCTAAAGGATAATGTTCGATAAACCATCGACAGAACACCATCTCTGAGGAGCGCTGCTTGGTAATGATCATTAACTACTCTACCAATCTTTACGTCGTTTGAAAATGTTGACATCAAGCCTTCTATCCCATTGTTGATGTCTTTTATGAGAATCAGAAACAACAGTGTTCCAAGAACTGATCTCTGGGGGACCCTACTTCTGACTTTATACCACTATGAAGAATATCCATTAATCACAACCCTCTGCAACCACCCAGCAATAAAAATACTATCTCGAAATTGTTCCCTAAATCCAGCACATGAGTAACTGTGTCAAAATAGCTTACTAAGTTAGTTAAACATGATTTTTCTTAACAACACCATGTTATGTTTTATTCAGAATGCCATATCTATCTAAATGTCCCCGGATTGATCTCTTAATCATTGTTGTTTCTAAGATTTTCCCTAACAGTGAAGTCAGACTAACCGGTCTGTAGTTATCAACTTTGCTCTTAGAACCGCCTTTATGTGCTGATGATACGATGGCACTTCTCCAATCCAAAGGAATCTCTCAGGAGCCCAAAGATGCCCTCATACTTAATTTAAATGGTTCAATATACTCCCTGGAGGCCTCCCTCAAAATTACTGAGCATTACTGGGAATTTCACCTTTGAACAGCCTTCTTGACAAAGGCTGTTCAAGGGTGAAATTCTTTTGTAAATAAATATACTGATTTAATAATAATAATAACAACAGAATTCGTCAAATTTCAGAACTGACTTAGAAAGATTTCGGGAGGTTCCGTTTCTGTTTGCCTACAGTGTAACAGAGAATACTTTACATTTTGTACCAATTTATATTTTAAAATTTAAAATATGAAGTGATTTCTCATGATTAGCAAATAAGAAAGAGTTATGATATTATTCGCAGTGGTTTTGAGTAGTGGTTGTAAGATGATAAGAGGGGACTTGAGAGTTAGCAGCCTTCTTTAGCTGCGCGATTATTCAGGGAAATGGATTTCGCGAACGCATCGCATGTCGGTGCAGATAAATGATTTTTTCCTTTTCTTCAAATGCACTTTTCGAACATCGGCCGAGTAGAGAAGAACAAAAGCAATCTAATTAATGGCTAACATTAATTAAACTACATTAATTAAACTTCTAATCTGCACACGTGCAGCTCAGTTTTTCAGCATTGATCAGAGTTTGAGAGGATTTCAAAAATCAGATAACTCGAGGAAGACCTTCCATGATGCAGCGTGGCGGTCAGTTTCTCAAGGAAAGCGATATTCTAGCGCGCTTCCCACTGATCTGGCTTATCCTTCAGAGACTGACCAACCACGAGACAGCAAGAAGTAAGTCGACAATAAAGATGGAAGTCTGAGAAGGGTGGAACAAAGGAAAGCGTAGAAAAGAAAATCTCATAGGGATAATTGTATTAGATTTGCATTTGCTCCAGGATTGCTAATTCCATTAGGTATCATTTGTATCTTATGTAGATGAATCTTATATGTATAGATAAGATGCATCTACTTGAGCATCTTATCTATACAGATAGGATGCTCGAGTAGATGCACAAACCTTTTTATTCGAGCATCTTATCTATACAGATAAGATGCTCGAATAGCAAACATCGCAGTCATTGGCAAGCCAGCAAATAAAGACAGGCGTCTTACCAAAATTCTTTCTGTAGCCTTCTCATATAAGTGGTTGGGAGGGGAGGGGAAAAAATTCTCCCTTCAAGGAAAGGTGAGAAAAGCCGATTGTAGTGGTTGCTCAATTTTTCAAAGGTTGACAGTGTCACTTATGCCATTGTTCTAGCACGAGGATACACCCCACGAACCATTGTCTATGAGAACTCTTTATCCTCCACGTGACGCGTTACTGCAACAGCTGTTGCCATGGCGACGCGGACGCGTGCCTTTTATAGCTTTCGCGGTACTTACCTCACCTATTTGAAGTATGGCCGGTGGTACTTAGAAAATGAGCCCTTGTAATCCGACCATAAAACGCTCTGTGTACCAAACGATGTCGACTTAGAATATGCTAATGCCTCCAATAATAGCTGCGTCTAATCAGCTGAGGTTCCCAAAGAGTTTAAAATGGTCTCTTTTTCCCTTCCACCCACCCTCTCTTTCGCTGTAGTTAATTTTACATTTTTTTTTTTTTTTTTTTTCTTTCTCTCGAAGAATAAGGAAACTTCTCGCGCAACTACGAAATTTGAGGATTGTATGCGAGCATATACAGTTCCATTTTGGGAAAGAAAAAAATAATAATAAAAGAAGGATCTTTGCAGAAATATGATGGTACAATCCTTAAATTGCAAATTGCTGTTATCGCTGTTTGTTTAAATCTATGGTAAATTCCTTAATACGCTTCCCTAAATGACTTCTCGTTTTTCTCCTTTAAAGGAGTAACTGACGTTTTTGGCATTCCATGGCCAGTGTTCATAGTGGGTAATATTGTCCTACAGGTATTCAATTCGCATTTCATTTGCGCTTCCGATGGATCGTGTTCAGATGTTTATTTAAAAAGTATCTTTGTATCCTGCTCTTTTAGGTACCCTTGGATCATTTTTTGTATTCTCTTAGCATCTCCACTTTGTAATAGGCCAGAAATTAAAGAAAACTGAAAACAATTCTTACGCGGGATTACCTCATACTTCGGTGTAATACCACCCACGTTGTGAATTAAATTTCTTAATTACTACAGATTGAATTGTAACGCCTATTATGTCTTTTTGAAAGTGGTATCTGAGACAATCTGGCTGGGGATGGCTAGACGTCCCGTTTTTGAGCGAAGTGTCCCCCTGTCCCTGAAAGGGGACACCAAAAAGCATTAGCCAATATCAGGCAGCACTACGATACTATTTTAGAGAAGTTTGCGCTATAATACGTGAGTGGAAACATCGCGAGCTCCTCTACACCTTTTTTGGAAATGAATTACAGCTGGATGAAATTCCGATCTGATAAGCCAAATTTTGTTCCGAACGAGGGATAATTATTTAGCGATGCGCATAAACGGCTGTTAGCTAAAAAAAAACAAAACAGAAATTACTGTTTTTACAGTTAAATCTCTGTTCATTAAAAACATCTTTTAACATTTAATTTCAATAATTAAATATCTGTTAAAAGCGCTTTGTGGTCAATTTTTAAATTGTCCGTGCGTGGCGCGAGTATCGTATTAATAACGTGATTTATCACTCACAGATTGCACGAAGATGAAGCAGCGCTCAAGAACTAGTATTTTTAAATGCTGCTGGAAAATAATTTTCAGACATTTAGCGTGTATTGCAGAAAGAAACGTTTACTGGTCTCACTCCTCTAGATTTTGCGCTTTTCATTACCTCATACTTCGGTGTAATACCTCATAGCAAAGCGTTTAAAACGCAAACCTGTCTATACACGCCGAATAAATAGTTATTCTTGCAGAATGAAACTACTCGTACAGCATTAGAACTCTTGTTTTGAAAGGAATGTGGGATTACGTAGAAAACTAATGTCAAAAAGTATTTTTAAAATAAATAGTCGTTACACTTTGAATCTCCCATTTATGTATGTAAAGAGAACAGTCCTGTTATTGTCTTAATTCAAGCGCAGATAAAATGGAGGGGGGTTGCATGTTGATTAGCGCATGTTTCGCTATCTGATTATAATAGTGGTCTGATTGGTGTTTGTTCTCTTAATTTTTCTGCTCGAAAAATTAAGAGAACAAAATGTTTTTCTTGAATATTTGATATAATAGGCACGCAAATTCCCAGTATCCAATAGAAATCGATGTACCACCTTACAGAGCCGCACATTATGCAAATTATTCATGCCTATAAAAACACGGGTTGCGACCACATCACTGCATTCCATTTTCTGGCTTGCTCAGTGGGATAGCCACGTCTCAGTACTCAGGATGGCAAGTCATCTTCGTTTAGGTGATTCTTTGAGATAACAGGCCTTTGGACGACTTGAAGCTGGGAAATCGCAGGCGGGTGTGGAATTTCAGCTTTCATTACAAGAAAGGCTGGCCAAGGTTACCTGAGTGCAACATTGGCACCTGAAACTGCTTCCATAGATATATATCTATGGAACCATTACAAGAAGAGCTGGCCAAAGTCGCCTGAGGGTTACGTCAACCAGAACAGACCGCTATCTGGCTCTAACAGCAAGACGGATCCTCACGATGTCCTAATCAACTGTCTCTTGAAGTTGCTGCGGCCACAACTGAAAATATTTCCAACCTGACTGTGTTAAGAAGGTTCTATTCAAGTGGACTCTACTAAGGAGGCCAATGATTTGTATCTCATTAATCCCACTGCGTATAGGGGAAACCCTGGAGGCCGCAACAAAGTACAAAAAAATCCGATTAAACCAAAACCACCGCAGAGTATCGACTTCTGTAATGTCGCCTTTTTGGTAATTCTTATAAATCTCCCTTATAGTTGTCCGAAATTTCTCGCTGTCTCCTCATTTCATCGGTATTCTGTGGTACACCACCATATCAAGTTTTGTCCCACTTCATCACAAGGTGCACGAGTTACACCACGTTTTCTACGTGTTCTATTGCATTGTGCATTATGGCTATACAAGTGTGCACGGGCTCATTTGCATGTTCTGCGGATTCAGAAACCGGAATAACTCACGGGAGAAACCACACTCCCTCCTACAGAGATCGGCTAACAAGTGACAAACAAGTGACATTTGACGAAATCTGTAAAAGTATGGTACGTTCATATGTAAATTCACACGATTAGTTTTTATTATTTAAGGCATTATACCACAAACTGTATGTCAATTCTTTATTCACAAAGGGCCGCCGAAGGATGATGCCGATCAGCTTGACCCGTATTTTAAACGACGGAAGGAACATTCGGAAATCTTAACTTCCACTCTTCAAAAAATGTGCTTGGAAAAAACGAAAGGTGAAAAAAGGCAGTCGTGGAAGAAATGAAAGAAGGAAGAGCCCCGCTGAAGTCACTAAAATGTATAAAAAAAAAAAAGAGAGAGAATCAAAACGGAACGCAACCGAGAAGAACAGCCCTTCGCGAGGAAAAAAGCTGTTGGTGACAGATTATCTTTGAAGAGTCATCTGATGAGGATGAAAGCACTTCTGATGTGTGTGATGAAGATGAACTAGATAACCCCGAATTGCGAGTCAACGGTGACTTTTGTATTGCGCGTGGCGAAATGGGTAGAAAAGGAGAATTATGGTTTATTTAGTTAATTATAAGAAGACACGAACAAGACCGAATTATGTTTGTAAGGAAACTTTAATTTGTAAAGACCAAAAAGAAGCACCTCATTTCCAAATATTAAAATGTACAAATCTTGAAAGACCACGTATAATAAAATATTAATCTTTCGTATAATGGAGTAAAAGTTCCTTTAACCTCTCTCCCTGCTTTGATGGTGGTTTTTCTTTGGTGAAAGAAGAACCTTAAGAAGAATGAACTTCTTAAGTACACCACAAAAGAAAGGATGCCTCATTTTGCGCAAACGTATTCTAGCATTTTCAAAATATATTTTATTTAAGGCGAGTGGATACAGCTAGATATTTACGCCCCCTTGAAAATCAGCAGACCAAACTTCCATCCTTTGAGCAGATGGAATTAAAGGAATATCTTAAGAACGTAGGTGCGTTGTCTAACACTTTTTTAACCCAGAAATAAGTGGAATATAAGTTTCCAAAACAAGGAGGAGTTGTTATTGTATTTCTTTCAATTGATCCCGGATTCTTCTTCTTCTTCTTTCTTTTTAAAACATTGTGGCATAACGATGAGAACGTGATAAAAAGGAAGCGTCCCCTGGTGGGTGGAATGCTCGGCCCATTTTGCACATGAGGAAGCATTACTAATATTGCCAGAGAGAAATGTCGCAGGCTCACTATTTGATACGCAGAATTGTAAATGACAGGGAATGCAAGAGTGCGCGAACTTTTAAAGTGCCCTTAGTATAGATCCCCCTCCCCGGGGGGGTGACAAGTGGGAAAACAATGATATCTGACACCGTTAAACTTCCATTACCTTTCACAAGTTTCCCGCTTTGTCATAGATTATCGAGATCTCAGCCAGCCACTTGCTGGGTCGACGACAAGATGGAGAAACGGTTGCATCGGAGGTCATCCTTCGTGGTTGACGCAATGCACGTGTCCTTTTTATGTATTATAAACAAAAACAGCCAGAAATATCGCATTCCGACATTAACGGAAAACATAGTGAGAATTACTCGGATGCTTAAGCAAAAAAGGGAAAGGAAAATGGCGTATTACGAGGGGGGGGAGTGGAGGCAGGGGGTGGTGGTTGCGGCGGTGGAATCGCGAGGAGTTGCGGGAGAAGAAACTTCAGAGCGAGAAGCAAAAGTTAAACGAAGCAGTTGCGGGAGGAGGGAAGATTGTTCAAAATACTTTTGAGTGAGGATTGGTAAAAATGAAATAAAGAGTTTTGAAGAACCAACAGGTTATATTTCTAATTGATCTTGATGAAATTATAACGTGGTTATAGAGTAATGCATTTTTAATTAATCGAATCTGCGCTTATACGATGGTTCACTGGAGTCTCCAGTGTGATTTGTGGTGGCAGAGCACGGACTTTCCAGTGGAATGGACTCGCCCCATTCAAATTTCCAGCGTTTTGCCATTTTTCTGCAACTTCCGGACTAACCACTACCTCGGGCCGGGCTCCCTTTTTCCTGAGCTGTAATCCTGCTCCATAATGAAGCACAGAAGAACTCTGTGAAAAACAAAGTTATCTGCGCATAATTCTGAACATTATTTTATCTCCTGGATTGTACGAATTCAGGAATTTCAACATTCTTAGACGTTGCCATGGCTATCGACCACTCTAGTTTTGTCAAAGGCCAATGCGCCTGTCTCTTTGTTTATTTACTAAAAATACGTTTGAGCTGAGTGGTCATCGCGAGGCTAAAGTAGTACACGCTACCGTAGTTCAAGCCCACGTAACTGCTATTTTCTCTGTCGTGAAATTCCCTGATCGTAAGTGGTCATCCAGAGTATAAAGAAAACTTATTTAATTCTCTTTTTTATTTTTTTTTTCTCGTGATGCATTAACACGGAAATTGCAAAATTAACATATTTTGTGATCACGCGGATTCGAATATGCAGCATGCCCAAATCTTTACTTTCATTGATCACTCGGCTATGTTCGCGCAATACTCTATTGACAGTGTTACTTGTATTAGCATTAGTAGAGGCATAGGATGCAAGGAAGCAAGCTTATGCAGCATCAGCCAAAAAAAAAAAAAAAAAAAATACGCTCCCATTTCACTGCTCCATTTGTTCCAAGTACCTGACCAGCTGAGCCTTAAATTTATTTAAGCTATCAACTTCCACGACAAGGGATGGAAGTCTGTTCCACCAACCAACCACCCGCTGGCTAAAGGCAAATTTCCGCACGTCTATCCTACATCTGTCTTTCCTCAATTTGAATTTATGCCCTCTCAGGTGATTATTCTAAGGAAGAGGAAGAATCCCATCAGCATTGAGTATGCTCAAACCATTGAAGGCTTTGTACACCTCAATCAGGTCACCTCAGAGGTGCCTACTCTCAAAACAATGTAATTTGCAAAACTTAAGCCTTTCTTCGTAAGAGCACCCCTTTGTTCCATTCACTAATCTTGTTGCCCTTCTCTGTACTCGTTCCAACAGCTCTACATCCTTCTTGAAATGAAGCCTCCAGACCTGTATACAGTACTCAATGTGTGGCCTGACCATTGCCTTATACAAGGGAATAATCACCTCCTTATCCCTGCTAGAAAAATTCCTGTATATCATTGACAAGACACCATGAGCTACTCTTGCAGACCGTCTGCACTGCTCAGAGAACTTCATATCTGACTGCACAATTACCCCCAGGTCTTTTTTATTCTCCACCTCCCTGAGTTTAGTACCACACAGTTGGTACGTTTCTCTTCGGTTATTGCTACCCATCTGCCTAATGTTTCTAGATCCTGTTGCAGTAGTATGCTGTCTTTACTGTCCTTAACAACCATGCCAACCTTTATGTCATCTGCAAACTTGGGCATTAATACCCTCATCAGTATCACTGATGAATACGCAAAAGAACAATGGGCCCAGCACCGAACCCTGGGGGACTCCACTAATAACATTAGTCCACGAAGAGCAGTGTCCATTTATTACCACTCTCTGTTGTTTCCCACTCAACCAACATGTAGCTGAAAACAATACCAAAGTGCTGAAATAAATAATGAAGCGAGTCTTAACTTAGTATTAAAATGGTATAGAAACAAAACAAAAAATATACATTTTTTTTAATATAAATTGAATTAAAATGAAAAGTACGTTGCAAAATGTTATATCATTACTAAATTCTTTCCCCCTTCATTTTTATTTACAACACATTTGTTAGAAAAGAATGTATTCCCCTCGTGTTTTCCAAACAGTCCTTTTTCCAGATAGCTAGCTTTTTGGGTTTCATTCATTATTCGTTTTATCATCTCTCAATCTTGTCATCCTTCTAATAAACTTTTTAATGGCGTGACTACTGCTGCTCATATCGGTATCCAAGAACACTAAGGGACAAGAAGTGTCAGGGTTGTTGGAGAAAGGTTAAGCGAAAGGTCCTTTTGAGCGAAATATTCCAAGGAGCCTTCGTCAATGCTACCGAATGCTACAGTGTCCTGATTGTCAACTATTTGTGTAAACTTTATTTTGTATTATGCGAACTGTTGTTATTCTAATCACATATGATGGTAAAGTGGAGAGAGAAGGGGTCTTTAAGGAGAAAGGAGCAGTTCAGTGACAGAACCTGAAGGTGACATTAAGGATTGGGGATAATTAAAGATGGAAAATGCGCTGGAGGGAGGATAATTTGGCCTTGATAAAAGCCGACACTGAGAACCAAGATATTGTTGACACGTGAGTGCCCAAATGAGGTGGAGAGCATTGTTTCGAGCAGAAAGCAGTTCGTGATGTTTGTGTAAACTGTGGTGTGTGTTTCGTTACCGATTTGCACTGATTTTTCTTGTTGCAGTGAGCGAAGAAAAAAAAATGGAACACCCTTCTTAGCTTTGCCTTTATTTCTGCCACTCCTTCTTCATCATGATCTCAACACTTCCTGAAAGACTGAGAGTGCGAAGCTCTCCGCCCGCTCGCCACCACCCTCCTCAACGTCGACAGCCGATGAAAGGCTACATGGGGTGACCGGAGAACTGCCGAAAGAGACGTTGTAATAAATCTTGTCGCTACCGCTCCGCTCGTGTCTCGGCCCGGCCCCAGGGATGACGCTGGGCGCGGTGATAGATAGCGCATCCGACACTTGGACAAAGAACTGATCGTTGCAGCTCTTGCCTCTCACTGTCTCGTGCAGTCACGTGCTCCCAACAATATATCTACTGCGTCACGAGACATTTTTGTTGTTGTTGTGCTCGCGATGACGGGAGCGGTGTCACTGACAGGAAGGGGTGAGGGGGGGGGGGAGATTCGAGATTAGTGTGGTTTCCGTGCCTTTTTTTTTTCCCCCTTTTTGTTCTTCGTCTCATCTTTTGATTCCATCGTAGCGTCCAGCTGGGGATTTCCATGGCTGCAGAGTACTGACGCGAAGATTGGTGAGAGACAGAACAGAACTTTTGCTCCAGTTTGCGACGAATTTACGCCGAGCACAAAGAATGTCACTTGGGGGACTGATCTGGCCGTTTCCGTGGAATGTTCACGCTCATAATTACGCAAGGAACGTGATTAGTTTGATAGACGAGGCTGATGAAAATGTTGCGAAGTATTAAATATGAAAAATTTGGACACTGGAGAAATATTCAATTTTTTTAAGTCACTCCATTTGAAGCTCACACAGCTTCCAGAAGCAGATGCATATTACTGTACTGGACGATTAAAACATAAAACTATTTATGATTTAGTTCACGTGATTGCTGTTATTCTATAAATTTATATTTCGGCCAATGCATCTCTCGCTAGGATTTCCAATTGCTTTAGTGAATGGGGTATTTAAAAACACTGAAAGTGAGCGCATTATCTAGTTTAAAAATTAAGCGAACTTTATTCTGCTAATTAAAAAAAAAAAGCTGATTTCGTTAACACCAACTAGCTTATTGTTACTCAATAAATCTTTCTGATTGATAATTCAAAGCAAATTACACCAAGTTTACTCTTTTAAACAATATGCTGATAATGGCGGACGGCCGCCATGTTTAAAACTTTTCAGTAATTCGATTTGAAGCTGGGAATTGTTTTATTACTAGTAGATAATTCTTTTAAATGATTCGTCAAATTCTTTTAGATGATTGGTCATTTAGACATTAACTGCGTTTCAAACTGTTTCTTTTGTGATGTTCGTAACTTTTTAAAAGTTAATTTAATACTGGCGAGAATTTCGCGAGGTTCAATCCTCGAAATATGGATTTTCTCTCCCGTAAAACAGGCACGCTAACGTGTAATTTCCTGATATTTACGCCTCATGGCCTTCATCGCGTTATAAACATTTTTTTTCTTGGTAAACTCCGAATGTTTATCAGAGATTAAACTGATAACATTTATAAATAGAAACGCCAGTAATGTGTGGAATGTTTAGATTTGCAAATTATTTTATTAAATGCAGTTAACTTTGTTATCATAAAGATGATAACAAAATTGTTGAATCCTGATTTTACATATTGAAAGTATCTTTTACTTAATAAGCATTAAGGCATTGTGCCCAAGAAAAAATTATCCAGAATAATTTTCCAAAATCAAACTAAATTCGTGGTCAAAATTATTTAAAGAATAAAACGAAAAGCAGTAGATAAAATTAACAGGTCTGGTTGTTTATGCAAAACAATACGAAACTCTAGGGGCAAACAAGAATGTTGGAGACAAATGAAGTGTTTGCGTGTACTTGGCATTCTGTGTGCGAAGGTTTTATAATAAAAGTAAACATATCCGTGTTTACTTTTACTAACTCGGCATGGAAATTTTTGAGAGAAATCAAAAAGAACGTTGCCTTATTCGTTGCGGAATTGGTAATATCCTTGACGAGCCCCCGTGTCATAATCTCGATTGAGTTGCTGACCTGACGACCTTTATGAAGCCGTTTTCACTCTGTCTCTAGTTAGCCAGTTCACGCAGAAGCGTAAATTTCAAATTTGTGAATACAAGCAATTCGGCAGCATAATACATGCAATTCCCATCATCTACTCAGCTTTAAAAGGCTATCTTAGTAAGCCGTTCCCCCTTCCCTCTATCTACAGATGTTCAAAGAAGACCGGAAAACAGATTACGATGAGCCTTGCTTTATAATTAAAGAAAGTTGTCCTTCAATATTATGGAAGTGTTCGTCTAAACACATTTCTCGTGTAGTCCTTATCAATGGCAAATTTTACATAATCTGAGTCGAGAGCCAAGCCACTGCGCAGTTGCTGATTTGGCAGAGATCTATATGCTCGGTGGAGCTTTGTTTTCACAATGCAAAGTGATGGGTCAGCTCTGAGGGGACAAAGGCGAATTCGGAAACTACATTTATCTCAAATAATCGGCGCCGAGATTAACTCTGCCAGCGTCTTTGCTGTGATAATTAACCTAATGTACTGCATCTTTCCTCGCTATCTCGAAGTAAATATTCCAGTTCCTAAATGCTACGGGGGGGGGTAACATCGATGTTTGTATGCCACCCACCTGAGAAGCCAATATTCTCCACCATATCGACGCTTTAAGGTAGTGGGGGCTGCCAGTTTCGACGCCATACAGAATCTGCTGGAATCGTTGGATATAATTTCCAGTGTCTGAGAGATCTACGAACGTGCAGCAGATGTTGCTTCATCATCCCCCTGAAATAAAGATATAATTTCAGGTGCAAGCCTTCCATATGGTTATGAAAAGAGCTTTTGGTCAAACGTTATGTCCAAATCCGCGCTTTTCAAAGATTGGGATCCTAGTACCATGTAGAATGGGCGTTATCTACAGGGTTGTTCTTCAGGGAGTATAGTATCAGGAACTGATTTTCGGTCCGAAATGAGGTGGTATTCTGCCATTTGGATGAATTCGTGGTTAATTTAATCATTAACATGATGAGTGTTGTCCTTGCTGCGAATAGGTATCAATTTAATGTTATCTGCATAGCGCAAAATATCTCTTCTACCAACGACGAAGAGAACCAGCACAGCGCGAAGAGGATTTCTGAGAGTACCCCTCTTCGAGGAACTCCCACGTTAACTTTACCTGTATAGGTTTTGTCAGATATTTGAGAAGCATTCCTCCTTGGGGAAGAGTGGTCAAGAACTAGAAGTCCCATTGAGGTGGAAATGTTCTTCACAAAAACGGAGCAAAATGGTAACGTCAATTGCGTAAAAGGCGCATGGATATCCAGATATGTCACCACTAGTTCAGCATTTTCATTAAAGACATTACTAGATATTCAATGTCCATAGTGCTAGCTCTTGATTTTTAATTTTTAATGGTATGTTCAAGTATGTTTGCAAGCAGAGGTATTTTTATACTAGGAACACAAATTGTTCTGATTAGGGTCAAGTTCCGTTAGCTTTGCCATTTAATTTTTAGGTTTACCAAAAAGGTAAAACCAAAATTAAAAAAGAACGAAATGAAAGTAACCAAATGTCCTCCGAAAGAGAGGAACAGCAGTTGGAGTTCTGCAATAAAAAGGCCGTTCCACTAACTCCACGGCGGACAGTAGCTCTCAAAGCGCTTGTCTTTTTTACCAGGTTAGAAAATGTAGCTGCAAGTAACCCGATACGGTTACCGGATTGATCATTAAATGCCTTTTTAAGAGTTCATTTCGTTATTCTACTCGTATCTGAAATAATATTCACATTAAGAGATTTAATTTTCTGGTCTAAACCATTCATCAATACATAATTTATCCATTTAATGAATATCTACTGCATGTTTGCGTCGCCAGTGGCCAGTAAAGGAAATAATTTTGAATAAAGACAACTTTATTTACAATATTCGTTACCCGTGGTCTGTAAAATAACGAAAATATCACATTCATACTTAAAAGAACAGCATTAGAGTACATCAACAGTGCAATGCATACATTGAGAGGTTTATACACAGATCCAAAATGCTCAGAGGTGTTTAGCATCTCTGTGGGCTGTTCATATCATGCAGATCTACTGTTGCCATGATCGAAAGCCAATCATAATAAGAGCAGGTGCTTTTTTCTCAGTCATTCAGCCTGCTTTTATCAGCGTGTCTTTCATGAAAGTCGTTATAACTGCATTTATAATATTCATTTTTTGTATAGGCCTGCTCCATTTTCTAGTTGCATTGGCAGAGTCGCGAGATAACGTATTTATAATTCCGTGTAATGCGTGGTATTTATTAAGAATGACAATCGTTGACAGATAATCATTCCTGTTACGTTATTGAGGTTAGTGAGGTAGTTAGTGGTTCTAAACTGTTCATTAACGAGCGGCTGACTGATGCACAATTACAAACATCAGATCGACCTTCTGATCGACAGTTGAAAAAGTGATGAACTCCAATATTACTGATGCGTTCTTTGGTTTAAAGTGTTACCAATTAGAGCGATGAGGTTTTCTAATAGGTTTATTATGCCCCGCTTTCTATAAGATTCGAGACGTAATCTGTGAGTAAACGTCTCATTCTATCAGGGTAGCCAAAAAGCTCGCGCGGTTTTTCAACGTTAAGATTTGCACAAAATTTATGTGGAAGCTATTGTAGATATGGCGATGCACTTGTGCAAGTGATTGAGTCAGCTGATGTCTATCAAGCGTGCGTTTCGCTAAAATAATGAAAAAACTTAACTCGATGAAGTACCCCGTTAGTGACGACCGACCACCATTGATGAACACCACCGTTGAGTCGGATTCAAGCCAAACATGTCAGGCATTTGCGTAAAGATTTAGTGAGAGCGATGGGACCATTCATTTGTATTTCCATCAACTGGGAAAGGTGTGCATATTCACCAAATGGGTTCCACATAAACTCACAGCGGACAACGAACTGCAGAGACCCTCAATTTGCTTGTCGCTGCTTTCGCGTCACAATAATCAGTCATTTTTGGCCGGTTGTTGACGAAAAGTGGCTTGTGAGAGCAACACTAAACGATCACAACGCTGGTTATCATCCTGAGAACTTATTCCGCATACATCAAAGTCCCATTTCATCAGTAGATGATTTTACTGCATGCGATATTAATATACATTTTCAAAAAGCTTAATTTTTAAGCTTAGACCAGTACGATAACAGTGGAACTTATTCCATTTCGCTCTGCTTGACTACAATGCAAACCGAAGTTTTGCATTGCTGACTCGATTCTGAATTATTTAGAATAAGATCCGAGGCAGATGAAGCTGTTAGGCTCTGAAATATCGTATCTGTAAACTGTGTGGCTTGTTTTTGAAACGTCAAAACCTACATAGGACGAAATCCGATCTTGCAATGAGGAAGATTCTTCCTCCTCCTGAATTGGAGGAACACAAATATGACGTTTTCTCATCCTTAATGACCATCTTAATAGCCTAACCTTAATACGATTGAGAAACTGTGGTAACCTTGTTTTACAACAACTCAAACACTGAAACAGGTTAAGAGAATTTTGTGGAATATGAAGAAAGGTTATGGAAATATATTTCCCAACACTGGCGAAGGTTCCATCATAAGGAGCTGAAATACACGTGAAAAATAAAATTAAAATTGTCACCAATATTAACAGAAGTCTGATCAATGAACATGTGTATTACCGTTTAAAAAATATAAAAAGTTCACACGAATTTATTTTTCTAAGGAGTTGATTCCGTCTCTCCTT
Organism: Mastigoproctus giganteus; assembly: GCF_048544385.1. NCBI lineage: Eukaryota > Metazoa > Arthropoda > Arachnida > Uropygi > Thelyphonidae > Mastigoproctus > Mastigoproctus giganteus. The sequence goes on along the minus strand of NC_143585.1, from coordinate 144,130,964 downwards.
TTACACTCCAAATTACAAAATTTCAATAACTTGAAATACTAAAAACAAAATGGAACCCTGCTCTCCATTTCGTTCAGAGTAGTGAACAAGAAGACCCCCCTATTCCAGTCTTGTTTTATGATGCCCGATCAAAATAAAGCAGTTGATGCACCTCAAACTAAACACCAATCCACACATGTATTGCGAATAAAGTAAAACTATCGGGGAAGGCTAGAAAGGAAGATTGTTGTATTAACCATATTGCGGTTTGATTTTTTTAAAAATTAACTTATGTCTGTTTTATTTTGCCCTTTTGCTGTATTTATATTTTGCGAGATATGGTTTTTAAAAAAAAACTCCAAGACCATTGCCATAAGTAAATACATTGGTTATAATTCGCTTGTGATGTAAGTGTGGATAGAGGTAAGTCGAGAAGAATCTGTAATTAATTTTGTACAGAATAACATTGTAGGTCAGATTTAGGCTTCAAATCGGCACAAATTCTTTTGTCGCTTGATCGGTTTGAAATCAAGAGTATTTTATGAAATATTAAGATTTCTTCTTATGATGAGGATAACTGGGAGCAGATTAACAACCATACGACTCGGTGACCGGCTAAAAAGTCGACTACCTATTTGTGGCAGGATAAGATTAAGACCACAATATCCGAAGCATGCACTTTACCATCATGATCTGAGCAAACAGTTCTCACGCTGCTGAAGAACACTCATTTTCATGTGGTCTGGGGTATTGTATGGTCTTTCTTTGTGATCCCATAATTATATCCTTTATGCTCTCCCTCTTCCCCCTAACACACACACACAACACACGCGTGCAGCAGAGTGTTCCTTAGTCTGAATCTCTCCATTTATTTCTTTTTTTAAATCTGTCAGTTTTCTATTCTTATAATGTTGTATTTATTTATTTATTTTTTTGTTATCATCACAGATTCTCTTGTCCAACGTTTGCCAGAAAGTACTCTGATTTCAACGAAACCTATCTTGAGCTCGATGATTGAGTTTGAGGGATAACATTCAAATCCTATTTTCTCTCTTAGGCTCGTATGCACGCATCTGCAAACATCTATTGGAGAGAAGGCGAACTTTAATATGAGTTAACTGTTAATATCGAGAAGAGAACTTTCTTTTGTATATTTCGTTATAATGGTACCAAGTACTCGATCGGGGCTACAAGAAAGAGCCTGTTTACCTTTTCGTCGCGAAATCTTTCGGTGTTATTAACTTTACTTGATTCGGAGAGCCGAGAGAGAGTTGATAAGAGTGCACCCCAGCCTGTCCAAACTTTTGAGTCGTTCTATCGGTTACTCTTCGTGCCAGGTCACTGGTTACTTACCAGTTCTGTGTTTCTGCAATCTTCCTTACAACTTCACACCACTTTTTTCTGCGACTTTTTCACTCCTTCAAACAAAAATTAGTCCATGTTTTTTCCTAAACTCCTGGATTGTCCTCTAATCCACGGTCAGACACGTGGGCCGCACTGCCCTGCGAAGAAGCGAGCCTGAGTCAGTTATCGAAGCCTCGACTGCTGCCCTATATCTTGACTTGGCAACATGCAATGGCTATTGTGCCTGACCAACAGGTTTTGGTGGGTGATGAAGCCCGTCTCGAGCCGGATCAATAGCGGCCCTCCTGGGAGTCGTTACTTCCACGAGGTTAGGCCAGAGCAGGCACAGCCGGACCATGCGTGAAATTGCGCCGAAGCTCTAGGGGCCACGCGCCGACGGAAGGGGACACTGATAAGCCTCAGCTAATGGCATAGCATCCCTTTGTTCACCTGGACGTATCCCCCTTCCACCCCCCCTCCTCTGTATTCTCCTTTCTCAGTGAAGGCTCAGTAGTAAATAATTTCAGCCGATTTTCTGGGTGTCTACCATTCCATCTGACTTTTTCTACTGTTTCCTGTCGGCCCCGCTGTGAGGGAACCTGAGAAATATGACTTTATTTTTGATATCAGGTGGTAGCAAAGGGCGTTCGTGTAATGGATGACAAGTAAAAAAGAGCAATGTTTTGTCATCTGTCTGTTTTCTGCACCGTTTGATAGGATACCATAAAAATCGACGTACTTGCCTTGCTGGATCTTATTAAGCTCATTTTTTTTATGAAGGCTAACCTATCGTACAAAAGATATAGAAACGTATGAATGAATTACATCGAATGGCATTCATAAGTTCTTTGCTCGACTTCAAGACTCAACACGAACTATTTTTTCGGGTCTTGAAATATCATTCTCCAGGTAGTTCGAGCAGGTTAAAGTTTATAAAATAAAGAAATAGTTAAGCCTAATGGAAGAGTTGCTTAAATACAAATTTAAACATTTCCATTTAAGAAAAAAAGTTTCCGTACTTACTAAAATTTACAATTTGTTTTATCTATGTATGATTTTACAAGTTTTTCTGTCTACATCATCTCGAAATAATTACGCAAATACCACCGCTTAACATAAAGAAGCTAACCGACTGAACCACTTGCCAGTTTTCTTATGTCCTCTCTTCTTCTCACCCTTCTTTTAATTCGAAGATGTATGATTTTACAAGTTTTCTGTCTACATCATCTCGAAATAATTACGCAAATACCACCGCTTAACATAAAGAAGCTAACCGACTGAACCACTTGCCAGTTTCTTATGTCTCTCTTCTTCTCACCCTTCTTTTAATTCGAAGAATGTTCATCTAACATGAAACTTCATGTTAGATGGACCATTCAGGCAGAAGTGGTTTGGCTAAAATTTTGCCAGTGATGCGAGGAAATTATTGGGGAGGTCATTTCAGTTGAGAATGAATTAGCCTCAGGCACAGGTGAAGGAATTTTAAGGGATGTTTAATCTGCAAGGTCTTAGAACATGCAACTGATAGACACGACTTCATGACGCCCAAGCAACCTTTGCAGGGAACCCCTCACCCCGATGTCTCGAAGTAGAAGTACTTGAGCAGAATTCAAATAATCTGATATTCACTGAAAACTTCATTGAAATTGTTTTGATTTATCAGCCAAAGAAATTGATTTATAGCTACAATGCATCACATGAATCTATAGCAAAACGAAGTAAGAAGCATTTGATTTTGTTACATCATTCAGAAAAGTATGAGAATTATTTCTATTTATTTCGTGACCATAGCTGAGAAGTTACACACAAGCCACGTGTTCAAACGTGATACCACAAAATATGGTAATGTATATAGTCTTCGTTATCCCAGTCTCCTTTGATCCTGCCCATTGTAGAATATAAACCAGAAAACCTTATTTTAGCATGATCCTAGTAGAATAGTGGATTTCGCCGCTGTCCTCTCTCGTACCCTGGAAAAGGTCAAGATTCTTATCCAGGCCAGAATTGAAAATACTTCTCGTCAGGTCCCTTTTGGCTAGCGCTGTGGTTGGTGGTTAAAAACTGCTGTTCACCAGTGTGCAAAAGGCCTTTAATACCTTGATATATCTAGAGATGGACACTAACACTATGTCCATCTCTAAAGCCATTTCAGGACTGTTGAGATCAACAAAAAAATGGCAGTTGTCCTTTGCTTGAAAGTACGTGTCGATATATCTAGCTGTCTGAGTATTTAACTATTGAATTCACAGGTTTGGAGAGTGACAGATACTTAACTTGCATGCTTGGGTCAGAGGTTGTCTGGAAAAGAGTTTAACAATTTAATATGGGTAGTTGTAATAAACTCTTTCACTTTGAGGGTCTGTAGACGGGAAACAGCAAATCGCAACACAGTCGATAGAAAAATTATGAAGTTGTGTCCACGGAATAGTTATACAACAGGTGAAAAGAGAATGGACACCCAGATTCATCACAGGATTTGTAGTGAAGGATCCTGGTTGTTGGTTACGGCTCTGCTAGCAAAACAGTTGCAATCCCTTGGCCGCTCTTCTCGAATACAAGAGAACATTGAGAAGTAGGGCCTCTTCCTCATAATGGATTGCCCAAAATGCAGAAGCTTGAGGAGACGAGTTTGTCTGCGTGCTATTGTAAAGGAGGGCCCAATTTCTGAGGACGTTATTTATGAGATTGTAGTTGTTATGAAGGAGGGCAATTCGCATTCATCCACAAGTAGCACATAATTCGTATTCATCCACAAGTAGCATGGCTGCTATACAACTGAACTTTTAACACTGCGAAGCGTGCAAAGCTGGTGTCCCTATGTGATTGATTCCAAGTGTTCTTCATAAAATTTTGGAGTTTACTGTTTACTTCCTGATTCCATGAATTTCCTTCAAATTGCTTTTCCTTGGACACATTGTTTTCACCAAGGATGGAGCCCCACCTTCCACTGCATATTGCTCGTTCAGTGACTTGGCTGCTTTGCAACATGATGGTTTTCTGAAGTTGGCATAATTTCTCGTCTTTTTCCCAATAACTCGTTTGCCTCGCTCGATTCATGTAAAGGTATTTGAAGGTATTCAAATTCAACAACAAAGTGTCGTGGCATTTTAAGATGCCTCAAACTTCTATAAGATTGTATCTTGATTAAAGAACACTCAATTCAGATCAGGCAACAGTCTTTAAGTGGCACGATTATATAGCGTATTTTATCTCATAAGTGTGTGTCTCGAGTGGCAAACGTTTTAGAACCACCGCTGTACTGTGTGTCTTTAGAAGTTTTGGGAGAACTATTACCTTTTTAAGGTGCACAGTTGCTTAGTTACGTGTTATTTCAAATATATATATATATATATATATATATATTCATAAAGCTTAATTACATGACAGATCTTGAATCACTGTGATCAACCATTTCAGTAATTTTTGGTTGCTTAGTTCCGGAAGAATATTTAAATTTAGAAACATAATTATTTACTAAAATTTTATTATAGAGAGCGTGAGTAACACCGAAAACTGTGAGCTGTTTGTTTTTCAAGGACGATAGGCAGGGGAGTAATTTCGGGATGCTTCTTTCCATTGTGGATTATGCTTTGTGTCTTTTACTTTAATTTTTTACTCTGTTTTGAACAGATGGAGCGGTTTTGTTATATCGCGTGTGATTTCTTCGAGAAGAAATAGGCGTAGCTGCGTTTTCAAAGCGACTGAAGAGTGACATCCCCACCTTATTTGTGAGGCAATTTAGGAGGAGGAAAATGAAAATGGAATTTTTTATCTTTGTTAGACAGAAAAAGAAGAAATAAAATTCGAAGGTGGACAGAAGTGACTGTTAAATGTTTAGTGTGGTAGGCGTGATCCATCGGTCCATCCTTTCTAAATTCACCGAATAAGGGATTTATTTCTACCTCCACTCGGTTGTTTCCAGTCAAGAAATGTACGAAGGGTGACTCTTTTGTGTTACGAAGGGGGACATTTTTATTGGGTTCATGACGATGTCTACTGGCGGAATCAATGGTAGAACTGAAAATGGGGGACTCCCACGATGTCGGGAGTTCAACTGGCAATCTTTTCGTGGATTCCCACTTGAACATCATGAGCAAAAAAAATGAAGGCTGAACTGTTGCCAGGTTGTCTTCACGTTAACATGTTCGGCGGAAGTCCAGCACTAACGAGGAACTATGAAACTGTGCACTCGAAGATACAAGTATTCCAGAATGTTGGATCTCCCTCCACGTGATGTTCTGCGGGTCACGAGTGCTTTACATCTAGGTGTCTGTTGACCTTGATGTCAAGAACCACTTGTCCGGATTAACCGTGTGTCAAAGCGACACGGTTAATCAGGATAGCATTCTGATTTAAGCCTTTTGAAATTATTTTAGGTTTTCGATGGTTATAGCAGCCTGTTCTTGTGGCGTTCCACAACTAATCATTACCACGTCTTACTGGTCAGTTATTTACAGGAATTTCTGGGGTGGATGACAGAAATGTTGATGGCACACTGACATGAGATTGTATCTCTCAGAAAACTGCAAATAAATCAGTATTAATTCTGTAACAAGAGTCTGCTGACATCTTCTCGAGATCAACTTGAGGCTCAAGTAGTAATTGAATTGAATGAAGAGTTTTCGTTGGGATAAACCTTTCAAAAATTTTATCCAGAGTTTTATGAAAGTAAAAAAAAAAAAGGATTAAACTTTCTTAAAACATGCACATAATGATTTCGGTCAATGCATTTCCAGGGTTTATATTTGTGGGCAGGGGCCCTGGGAGTTAATATCATCCGAATAAACATAAGCATCATCTCTGGATTCAGAAAATGGATTAAGAGATCCGTGAGAACATGAAGCCTGATGTTCCCATCCCCCCATGGAACTCCTCCAGTTATTTTTCTACTCTAGGAGCTATATGTGATGTGATGTACTGGCCATCTTAGAAGAGATTATAAGAATACAAGTATACGGTATGTTCACTGACACCAAAGGCGTTTCCAAGCACATCTATTGAAACTACATTTAGGTGGGATACATAAAATCTACCGACATAAAATCCTCTAAACTCTCTTCACCTGTGCCTGTGGCTAATTCGTCCTCAATTGAAAAGTCTTCACTCAATAAGTTCCAGGCGTCACTGAAAAAAATTTAACCGGATCTCTTTCTGGTTGAGGTGGCTTATATTAATTCAGGGCCTCCGTAGCCGAGTGGGCAGGAGCGGGAGTGCAGTAGTACACGCTCTTTGAGTAGACCGGGGTTCAAGCCCCTGCCTGCTGAATACGGTCGATCTGCCAACCCGCACTGGACCAGCGTGGCAGATTATGGTCCATTTCCCTCAGCATGAATTGTTGAGGAGGCTTCCATCCTGCAGTGGGTTGATAATGGCTGCACTTTACTTTTTTTTTTTACTTTATATTAATTCAGTAACTTAGGACAATGAAGTTTCATGTTATATGGTTCCATCGCTCGGTGTCATAGTCACGATGTCCTGAAATAAAAAACATTTGTGTTACGATAAAGTTGACCATCGCAATGTATAATCTTAATGCAATTTGGCTACGTTTCAAGAACTCAACTGAACCTTGTTGTCAGGCCTAAAAAGTGCTGGATCAGATAACAAAATGATTAAAGCGTGTACTATAAAATCCCGCAGTTATTGGGAATCCATGTGGAAAATTCACGTAACCGGCACGTTTTGAAAATCACGTATTGAAAAGCAGAACAATGGCACCACCCTCTACTCAGTAAAAAAGAAACTGAAGTTTCGTTTCTACTGAGACGATCCCTGGCTCTTTCCATGTGCCAAGAATGGTAACCAACTAGTGGAAGTATATATTATATTAGAAATTACCTGTGCAGTATTGCAGTAGGTGGTGGGGTTGCCAGGAAAGCTAGATGGAACCACCTTCTTTAATAAATATATAAATACATAATTATACTTCGGCCTTTATTTGATGTTCTTCGTGTGATTCGAACCAGGTCTCAGTTAGGAAAAAATATTTGTTTCAACGTGTTGAACCTATTTTCAAGCTTCCATTAAAAGCAATTAGGGTGGTGAGATGGTTAGTTTCAATCAGATGGTTCAAATTAAGTCTTAACTCTTAGGGCGTAACCAGAGCCTGGCTAGACTGGTTTGAATTACATTCAGGACTGCTGATTATCGCTGGAATTCTGTTTCCAGCATCTCTTGCTGATTTTGAACAACTGTTTCTCGATTTTACATCATTAACGTGTCCTCATCAGGTTGACCAAGGCGAATTTTCACGCATTCATTGGGCTATTATTAGCGCGTTCAATTTATTACAGTAATTTCACCTCTTTGGTGAAATGGCTGGAATAATAATTAGTAATTGGATTAATCAGGAATAATAGTAAACCACGATCAGGATTTGTCTGTGTGGAGTTCGAATATTTTTGAATCTCCGAGAGAGAGAGAAATCAAACGGGATTCAATTGCGCTCCCACGCAGAGATCGGACGAGTAACTTTCCACAAGCAAATTCCGAGTGAGAATGTAAACAGGTAATTTTCTGTTTCCCCCAGCATAAAACCGCGTGTATTTCAGAGGTGCCATAAAGTTTTTTTTTAAGCAAAGCGTTTTATCGCCTTTGTCACAAAAGGAATATTAGAGCGCATTTTTGCCCGAGGTTTAGATGGCTATCTGGATCTTTTTATTTCCCAACGTGTGACCCTACTTTTATACCTTTAATGATCAGAGAAGACCTTTTTTTCGCTTCTCACAATAAGCTCTCGATGAAAATACAACTCCGCGTCTATACTGTGAGTGTAATCTACTTCGTCTCCTATGAACCGTGTGAAGACTCACTTAGAAAACATGTCGTGCAAGAGGTCTTTGCATAAATCACTTGCTTGACAGGAAAAATGGCTTGAGCGATCAAGAAACAATAAAGCGATGTCTGGGTTGGGGCATTTTGGTCAAAGAAGAGCAGAGGAATGTCTTCTGATATGGAGCTGTAATGTGTGACGTAACAATGACAAGCTCCTCAAGTGAGCCATACATCATTAGATGTGTGATAGCCACGATTTTCACGTGCATGCACGCAATGACATGGGCGCGCGCCTTTTTTCTTTTATTTTTTATTTATTTTTTTTTATTGTTCTCTTTCGCTTTTTCTCGGAGCGGTGAAACGAGAGAGCGGTTGAAATGCGGCTTTCGAAATGGACTTGGAAAGTGTAACGCACCTCATTTTCAGAGAGAGAGTTCGGATTAATTATTATCCGAATTTATTTGCTGCCATTTGGACAATCGAAATGTCTTTTTAGTAGAAAGAAAAAAAAAAACAGATAAACCGCCTTACAGTGGCGCTTCGGTCTGCGTTATTTAGTGCACTTAATTATTCTTTACAACCTCGATTATTATTGGATTAATTATTTTCTTAGAAAATATTTAATTTCTTATTTCTTTCTTAGAAATCAGGTAGCGCACCCTTCCTCTCCTCGATTAACATAGTAGATAGTTGTATACAAACAAATTTACGAGTATTAATCACAAAAAAGGAGAGGACCCCTAAAGGGGTCTGATGGCTGAAGGTCTCAGATGGGACAAATACGGCTCTATGTTTCATATTGTGTTTCTTCAAACGAGTTTTCCGATTCATCAGTGATCAATTGGATGAGTATAGGTCCATCTGGATAGAGTATAGGTCCAACCAATGCCCATGCTTCCCCAGTTCAAACATACCAAATGATGCTTCCCACAGAAAGGAAGAATCGTTTGATATTCCTCTTTCGTAAGGACTCATTGAGAATTTGACTCTTTAAGTTGAACATGGACTTATCCATAAAGAAAATTCCCATTTATCCATCCACTGTACTTGAGCCAATCTTCACCGAGCTCAAGTATTGTCACATAATGGTTGCATTACCACTCAAAGGGTAGACTATTTGGCCTAGGTGCGAAGCTCGAAATTCAAATAGCGGTCCAGTCAATATCACACAAGTCAAATTTAGAATTTTACACAGTGTCGTTTAAGCCTGCAATATTCATCACGGTGTAAGGAGGTTTGACAGCGCAAGGAATTGCCAAACAGTCGTCCGCCGACCACACTATAAGGAGCCGTGCAGATTTTCCCACAGCCGAGATGAAGCAGCGCAAGGAATTGCCGAACCCATTCCCCACATGTTGAAAGGAGCCATCTAGGTTTCTGAGTTAATGCTTAATATAATCATTACAGGTCAAGCAGTGCAGTAAGCTACTAGACAATAATTTATCCCGAGTACAGCGTGAGGAGCCACATGTTCAAACCATCCGAATGCTGTGATTCAACTTGGATTAAACTCTTGTAACTGTTGAGAAATCTCTTGAAAAGTTTATTCTGAAATATGCCTCCAAGAATCCTTTATTATCCACCATCTATACACTCCATTTCATGTAGTTCCATTGCATACAAAAGCCTGGAGTACCGCATCCAAGCCAATATTCATTTCCTAGAAATAAAGAATTCTAGAAAATTGAAGCCCTAAAGAATTGTCATATTTCTCCAGTAAAACTTCGTACACCTCGCGCTGTTTATTCTCTTGCTACTAGAAGATCCTGAACTAACCCCCATTACCTAGAAACGTTGTCCATAGTGTGACCATCCATAACACCAGTTTAACCGTACTAAGTAAAACATGATTATCCTGGTTCACAGTTGTTGTTGATTTCTCTCTTTAACCAGTTGCAATGCTCTCATATAACTCAGGTACACCTCAGACAAACCGAATGAGATGAATCGGGCATAGCAGCCACACAGTTTGCGCACACTGTATCCTTATCTTTGAATTGTTCACTGCAATGGCCACTCTTGGCACAGTACCCGCAAACTATCTCTTTGTCCCTGCAACAAAGCTTGAACTTATAACTACACCATTCAATAAAAATATCTTGCTGCATTTGTAGAGCAGTTCTAATTCTCACTCCTCCGTAGCCGAGTGGGCAGGAGCGGGAGTGCAGTAGCACACGCTCTTTGAGTAGACCGGGGTTCAAACCCCTGACTGCTGAATACGGTCGATCTGCCAACCCGCACTGGACCAGCGTGGCAGATTATGGTCCATTTCCCTCAGCATGAATTGTTGAGGAGGCTTCCACCCTGCAGTGGGTTGATAATGGCTGCACTTTACTTTACTTTTTCTAATTCTCAGAGAAGTTTCCAGTATTCAGTTTCTTCCTTCCCCTTTATTATTTAGTCTTGAGAATCTAATCGGTGGGTCTCGTATAAGATTATTCTCCTTGATTCTGAATCAGCTAGATTTCTCATGTAGATCTCATTCATTAATTCCTCTTCGCTTATTTCTAGATTGACATTCTAAATAATTAATCAAGGTCTTGGACCAACAGTCTTGGACTCTTTCCCACTAACCTGATTGTGCAGGTTGGGCAATAGCCTCAGTTTGTCCTCATAGCTGTGTAAGAGCTTTCAAAACCGAGTCTCTTGCCCAACCTATACAATAAAAATGCATTTAAATTATGCCTTTTTGTGCCCTTGATTTCTTTAATATGACTGGAGAACACAAAGGCAGCAAGTGTCCAGGCATCTTCCACCGAGACGGCCTTATTATTAATGCTAACCGTTCGTTGGCAGGAATAGTGTCTTCTTTAGCTGAGTTCATCTTCCTCTGGCCGCAGAGAACCAGCGTTGTAATTGAGCAGCATTCAACCATTGGTTCCGATATTGCTTGAAGACAAACATCGGCTATTTTTAGACAACTTGATGGTAAACAATCTTGATATCGCCATTGTGGTTCAGTTCACTTTTTTGGGTGGTGTGAGCCTCTGCTTAGGTTAGGCCTCCGTCTTAGCCGATGGTTGCATGGTTTTTTCCACCTGGAAACTCGGGTTTTCATCCAGAAAATCGATCACAGAACACAAGCAATTTACAGACAATATATTCCGCACAATCTGGCCCAAATCACTGATGCTTGAACAAAAACAACAACAGATAACCTTGATATGAGGCGTCAGTATATTGCGTGTATCCTTCGGTCGGATTGCCATTTTTATTACCTGTTGTTATTACGTTATGTGAAGTCCAATCTTTGTGGTAACACAAACCAGTTTCTTTTCAATTATTTACTAAATGATGGTTTTAAATCATTTGTGATATTTTAAATGGAAATGTGTTATGTTAGATTAAATATTTATTTGCTGTTGTTGGGTGATAACTGTAATTACGTTTTCCCTTTTCTTTTCAGGGTAAGGCTTCAAATTGTATCGGCTATTGTGACTTCAATCCTGGAGGTGGGTGGGCTGTTAAGTTTCACATTTCATACATACTACTTTTACAGTATTTAGTGGTGATTTTTATAAACTGAAAAAAATTACATTACAGTTCCAAAATATTGTCATTACATGATTGATTATTAGCAGTTTCATGTAACCAGATTTTTAATCCAAGATTTATGCATACTTTCATGTTCTTCTTTTTTTTTTTTTCGCAAGAAAATTGAATCTTCTATGACAGTTAAAAAATATTTCTAAAGTTTCCTTTTATAGTTTGTATATATTTCTAATATAACTCTAGACTACTATTTGGATTAGTTTGATATGAATGAAAAGTCGTAGGAAGGACTTTAAATCCGATTAAGATTTGATTCGCAAAAATTCACTTAAGAGTATAATGCTTTCAGTATCGAATCTCCTAACTTCATGAAGGAAAGGAGCTTAAGAGAAACTTTATAAATACTCACCGTGTTATTTTGGGAGACTAAGAAAACGGAAAACACATGTTCTTTATATACATACAATGGGACAACGCAACAGAGGGAAGAAACCAACTTGGAGTTCCAGTTAATCGCTGAACAGAAGCTAGTAATCGATGCCATGGTCAAAAATGATCCATGGAACAGTGCAGAAGGAGGAAAACTTCAAAATCTAAATAGCAATAGTCACAAAAGAAAAGAGAATATGACTTATTTAGCAAAGTGAGCACTAGTAAATCTTAAATCATATTTTTAGAGGAATAATCGAAATCCTACTTGAATCATATGACGTCTGCAGTTTTATATGTGCTCATACAGTTGTTGATCCCATGGAACTTCCATCTTAACACAAGTTTGTTAAATAACTGCTTACTTTTCCAATTGTAACATCACGAAAACATAACACAGAAATATTCCTTAGAAGTCTAATATCAGGGGAAAACCTGACCTAGTAGACTGACCCCATTCAGCAACAATTGGTTGATGACAGTAAAATCTCCAGAATAGGCCAACGAAGTCAGGTTTATCGATGATTAATGTTCTAAATGGATCACTTGAATTCATTTGAAAGATTTCGCTTTGTCATTTTCTCCATTGGTCACCCCTCTGATGATCAAGTTGTATGAATGAGGGACAGCTGGCATAAACTGATGTCTTACCTATCATCAGTTGCACTGCCAACTGATTAGCATCACCGTATTTTCCCTAGAACTTAGGATGAGCTTTAATGAGGTTTGTCAAATATTTATACGCGCAGCCATTTTTTAAGGCTGTTGTTGATAATTTAACGGGATAAGCAAACATATTGATCATGGTTTACGCTTGGTTTACAAGTGGGAACATTGTAATGAGCGTTTATAGTTTCACATTGACTGCACTTATTTTCATCCCGAAACTATAAATTAAGATGTTTGGGAATTTCACTAAAGAAAAGTGCTTGGAATACACGAAACCTCGTTAATTCGACATTGAAATCAAACATATTTGTACGTTTTAAATAATGTATGATTTTATTTTGATCGTGTATTTCAAATTTCATTACTGAGAAATAACCCTGATCTTCAAGGAACAAAAAACACACTTATAGCACATGGAATTTTAAAGATAAATGCGATAAGTCCCAACACATGCCAAAGTTTATCGCTGGTTTCAGGATTTTTGCTGAATCCTATCTTCAGACCGTAAGGGACTGGGAGCAAAGGGAGATGCCCCTATTTGTTCCATTGATGGACTCTTTTATAACTGTTTCCAGGATCTTCAGATGATCATCATGAATCAGGAGTGTCTCTCATTTGTTGTTTGGTGTGTTGGTTCTTGCAGTCAGTTTAAACTTAAAGCTCAATAAACTACACTTGTACAAAGAATTCTAAGTGCTATAAGACTATATTTTCTTCCATAACTCATCCAGGAAAAACCACGTAAAGTCGTCTTTCCTAAACTATACTAGATTCAAGCTCAATAAACTACACTTTAGCCTTATCACATGCGATTTACAATAGCTGCAATATAACGCCTATAAAAAGTGCTGACAGAATATACTGGATAAGGGCTTTGCAGAAGAACAAACCATAGAAATATTTGTTAATACTTTTCGGACTACAGCCAGAAATTCTCATAAGTGGCAAAAGGCACAATTAAACAGTAATAAAAAAATGTTCTCTAGCTAATTTTCAAGCCTCGACACGAATAATTAAATAAACGGATTAAAAGCTTATACATTTTAAGAATCACCTGAAAGTTTGTTGAAATTTTAGTGGAACTTCGTTCAGTGCTACGTACTACAGAGTATAACCAACAAGTAAATTTTAACTGTAATTTCTGCAGAACAGAATTCAGTCGACTCTACTTGGGCATTCCTCTACACGGGTAAATTAAGAATAAGCTTTAATCAGATTACATTCAAACATAAGTTACTGATCCATATGAACCTTCAGCCATCGAATGGTTGCAGCATAACCACTCACGGATTGAAAGCACCAATGCATCATGGTCTCAAAAACACTTGTTTCAAATACCAAACTTGATCTCATACTGATCCTTGGGTCTATGGGGCATCGGACCATATTGCGCTGTATAATATGTCTGTAAATTGCGTGTGTTCTGTGGTCGATTTGCCTATTTGCTGGACGAAAATAATCCCAGGAGAAAAAAATCTTTTTCTCAGCCATATTTTGAAAAAGGCCCATAAATGCTCCTCACGTCTTTTCCACCTAGTTCGGAGAGCATATCTTTGGTACCTGACTGTAAATATTCGACTGCAACTTCACAAGTAGATGACCAGTAACGGTTGGCAAACATAAAACATAATTACTTTTATTAATATAATCATTAATGGTAATAGAAATTAATATATGTGAACAAATAAGGAATGACGTACTAGTCAAGAGAGATCGTAGATGGAATGCCAGTTGCTGATCAGTAGGGACATGGTTACCTTCGAATGCAATACAGGTCGAAAGTTTCTGATAGGATTCTATCAGATAGGGTACGATACGATCAAGGCATAGTACTACTTCATTCTTAATTTTCGTTTGGTATGAACACCGAGAGGAGAAAGGATAGGAGGCATGCATGGGTTATTGTTAATCCAGGATATCGCTGGTCCTTGGCAAATTATTAAATGTCAACAAGTTGAGGAAATCGGGCTTAATATCTGATTCAGGACGAACCTGGCTGCCTGATGGAGTATTTCATTACTGTGGCACCATGGGGAAAGATCCTGCAGCGGCAGAGGTCCTATGTCAGTGGAACATGCACGTACCATGCCATCTGTGATAATATAAAAATAATGGAAACTAAAAAATGCAATACATTTATTACGAATAACGATAATAGGAACAAAGGGAAAGAGACCCCCCCTTTGAGGACGAATGCTGTCGCCCTTTAAAAACAGGTTTTGTCGTCTTGTGTCAGGTGAATCGCGACACCAAAAATGTTGGCAAATGTGATGTGCATCCGTAATATATATCCAGCGATTTCGAAAACTGCTGAAAACAGATTAATCTATCAGATGTTACATCGTACACTAATGAGTAAATAACAGGTTTTGGACAATGCGATTCTTTCCCAATACGACCACCAATATAAGGCCACCAGTGTCTGTTCACTGACATACCATCGAAGAGTTATTTTGACATTTCCAACAATTACGCCTATAATTATTTTCCAGACAAATCGCGAAATATAAAAAGGGAGTACTTCCGACTCCTCCTCAGAAATGAACAACATTTCTATAAATTTAACTTCCTGAATCCAGAATAAGACTTGTTCTTCAACTGTCTTTTTCTGTTTTGACGATAGAATGCATAATTAAGAGACATTTATCCAATATCGAATTAACGAGGTTTTCCAGTGCATTGTAGATGTTTTAAAAATACCTAACAAACTTAACATTCGTGTGAAGGTTTTTTTTTTGCATTCACCGTAGAAAGTCAACGCTACCTGAGACTTTCTGTTGTTCATTCCATTAGTGTACACTATCTTAAATTAAGTGGAGGCCTTTGTAAGAACAGCGTGTGATCGAATTGAATCGTGTAGAGGTAGTTCGTCCATTCCACCTCCTCTTTGCAGAGGAGGTGGAATGGACGATAAATATTTAGTCATTTTTATTCCTGTTCCAGAAGAACTCAGAACATTTCAAATAACATTAAGAGAGAAACCCGTCCACTTGCTCATTCGATAGGCGATCGCTATTGATGTCCTCTGAGAGAGGTTCATTGAACATAAAATTTAAGGTATAAATGATGTCAATGTAATAAAATGGAAATTAATTGATTTGGCCTAAAAAGCATAGGAATTTGAAAGAAAACGTTCTTTGTTATGACGCAAAAGTAGACCTCCAAGTTCGTGTGCGAACTTACTGGTAAAGCGTGCCATTTCTCGAATATTCTAATCAGCTCATGCGTACTTGAAAATGAGTATTCGGCAGAGTTGATTGAAGGCTTTAATAAGAGTTTATGATTGCATTTAAAGCCAGGAAATGCACTCACAACAGATTCTCATGCTGTTAATGAAAAAGTATTCTGGTGGTATGGAACCACACTTTTTCAGGAGGGTAACTCTTGTTTACAGCAAGTATACACGGAGCAGTACGGCCTTGGTCGCTGATGCCTCTAAAAAAACCCTACTACAGCAACTCATAACTCCTCTGAGGCTCGGATAGAGACGGTAGACTCAGATGCAGCATACGTACTCAATGGAATGCACGTCTGAATGCCTTGCTGGCCACTCCGGAGATTGCAGGAAAAATTCTTATTCAAAAGTCTTCCATCAGTCGCGGACGTGGTTGCAATCGGCATCCTTCTCCACCTTGTGGAAAAGGCCTTAGTTTGATTCCGTCGGAAAGGTATTTGTGCTTTTCACGCTTATATGGTCCGCCCCTCAGAAACTCAGAATCTCATCCAGGTAAATCGATCAAAGACTACACGTAATTAAGAGACGCTTCATGGTTGCCTTGGTGCAAAATCAAAAATAATGTTCCCCACCACAGACAAGCTAGAGGTCTGTAGGGGAGGGCCATTATTGCCTCCTACTAGAATAAATTGGGCTCCTCTGTGCCCTAAAACATTTGACTTAGGATTCAAGGATTTCTCTGTACCTCACAGCAATCATAGTTCCTGCATGCATTGTACATTATGCGTGCTCAGACTGCCCTTTGTCAGATGGTAATGGGCGATCCACCCCCCAGGTATAAACATCAAGGATCAAACTGTATACTGAAACTGGACTCATCCTTGCACTTTGACTGAAGCTGACAAGTTTACTCAACCTACGGGTTATAGTGCGGCTGAAGAAGGGAAGGTATTCCATTTTGAGGTGGATGCAAACTGGAAAATGTGCTGTTCTTCTATTCTGTGTTTGCTCTCATATCATCTTCTTATGCTTTCAGACAGTTAATATCATAGAAATGCAACCCTTTCACTTAAGAATGAACGGGTCACTATATGAATCGACTTTAATATCGCTATTCGAGGTACTGTCTTCTGAAACTGCCCCAGCAATCATACCATCACATGGAGGGCCCTTGCTCCCTCCATCTGTGATGGAACGCTTCTGTCCTGCTGGCCGTTATCCACGCAGTCTTTGGGATGATGCCATTTTACCTTGAAATATTACTCAGATATGCTTCGGGTAATCGTACACAGTCGGTTTATTTGAAGCTCGATTAGACCGCTCTCTTTAAAACGACACAGTTGAATATTAGAACTGTAAGTTAATTTGCATCATTTACTTGATCTGTGTGTGTGTGTGTGTGTGATTTCAATTCTATTTATAAGGGGTAAGTGTGCCAACTCGACTCTACCCTAAATTTGTCAGTGAACAAATTTAGGGTAGAGTTTCTAAACGATTTAAAATCTGGTCGAATCCAATACATTTGTCTGTAACGCAGACCAGCTAATCATCTATTTTATAATTTGTTCTCAGTTAATATGTGGTCATATTAACGGGCAGTTATTCGTAAGCACTGTAATGCAATTTTCGTGCTTATTTCCTGTGGAATAAATTGTCTGGATTTGTATTGAGTTGAAATTTCAGGTGCGAATTTGAGAACAGCTGTTCTCACAAACAGGAAACTGTTGTGATTACTGCAGCTGGCCACCTATTGGAGCTTTTCCCTTCTTGCAGGTTGATAGTGTATAAACCATGTCAGTAAATTGCATTATTTGTAGAAATGGTTGGGCCATGAAACAGTGGAGAATAGCAAATACTGCTAAGTAGATATTTATCCAAAACCTACTAAAAATCCACCTAATTTGTGCGCAACAGATCAGCAAACAAACACAAACAGTTATGTTTGCTGATTTATATCATAAGTGAACCTTATTTCCGTTGGCTGCTTATGTGTAACCACCGGAAATCACTATTTGGAGCTAAAGAAATGAACCGTCATTGTACGAGGAGGAATAAGACACCCCCACCCCTTCCTAAACACCTCTGCATTTTTCAGGTGGGTGGATGGTAACGCAAAGACTGAAAATGTTAACGCAAGAACGCATCTTTTGGTTAATTATAGACTTGAGCACAGAACTTTTGATTTACTCGATTCCTTATGGTCAAGTCTACTCATTAAGTGTTGCTCAATGGACTAAGAATTCCAGTCAGGAATTCTTGGCTTGCATTACCAATTAAAGAAAATGAGTTAACAATGAATGTCCGTTTTTGGCAAAGGTATCGATGGTTATGAACTGGTTACTGATGAACTATTTAACTGTTTGTCATACTCATTCATACGTGAAGAAAATTTTAAACTTGGGAACTCCAGCGGCCGAGGTGGTGTTAACTGCAAATAGAGTGATTTTATGGTAATCCAAAAGGAACTTGAAGTCAAATTATTACAAATAAAAGTGAAAAGAGTAAGCAACTGTTGGAATCTGTCCATTTCTATTGAAGGAGGTAGTGTAAGAGGTCATTAAACCTTAAGGTTGCGCCAAAAAAGATTATGGGATTCTTACTTAAATTCTGTAATTACTCAGATGCTGGATCATCTGAGTAATTACAGATTTCTGCTCAGGAATTATAAAGGAATCTCAAAATGGGTTTCTTAAAGGGAGGTCATGACTACCAAATCTGTAGGTCGTATAGATTGGAGGAATTCGTCATTAGGAATATGTTGCTCCTACTGATAACGGGATGGTTGA
The DNA here is from genome assembly GCF_048544385.1 of Mastigoproctus giganteus. Lineage (NCBI taxonomy): Eukaryota > Metazoa > Arthropoda > Arachnida > Uropygi > Thelyphonidae > Mastigoproctus > Mastigoproctus giganteus. Next base: position 144,112,316 of record NC_143585.1, on the reverse strand, counting down.
AAGTAGGAGACAGAGTGGTTATTAATCCATCATGGACTAATGAGTGGAGTTGGCTAGATCAGTCCCCTTGCCTTTTTTAACATTTACTAGTGATCCTTGTGGAAATAGATCTTTATTATTATAGGGATGAAACAGGGGTATTGAAATCTTAACGTCTGAGTCTGATAATGATATAAGGTGCAAAGGGTGGTTAATGACGTTGATCAGGACGTACCAAAAAGCCTTGAAAAATTATTTGGATGAGCTGAGAAATGGTAGCTAAGGTATAACACTAGAAACTGCAAGGTCTTGAATCTGGTTAGAAGTAACCCTAATGTAACGTGACACTTGGGTAACAGTAAAATCAAGACAATTGTTAATGGAAAGTACTTGGGAGTAACTATTCTAAACTGCGTGGAGAGGCCTGTAGGAGAAGTCATGGGGGTTGAATGACGTACTACCTCACTTTGCAAGTAGCAATTATTACATTGGTTAGGCTACACCTTTAATGGTTAGACGACACCTTTTACAGGCTTAGAAAGCCTATTGAAAAAGGTATAGAGAAGAGTGACAAGAACTGGTTGATTTCAGTGTGGTATTCGTATCAAGAGACTAGTTCACTAATATATGTGGAACCTGATCGAGGTGATTAAGGCTTTAAAAGGTTTTATTAACTAAACTGTGTGGAAATCTAAGTGTAAAATGTAGTTGCGTGATGATGATGGAACTAATTTGAAGGAAACAAACGTAAATAATTGATGAGTTCAATTTTAGTTTGCATATGAATTCATTCCTGGAATACTCTAGCTACACCTCGCATTTCGTAGTCTGTTCCAATATTTTAAGCGTATTGAATCAAAAAATAAAATTGTAAGATTCTTGTCTTATGCACCTTAGCGCGTATGAGTCCCGTTTTGTGTACTTTGGCATATGGTAATCTAGAGTGATCCAAAACTCAATAAATCCAAGTTTTTAGTTTGAGGTGAAAGAATCAGGGCGCTGTATATGCAATGCTCTGGGCATTCATAAACTTTACCTCGTGTTATTGTAACTCTGTTATTCGTTCATTATTAGGTATTATCTCTACAATAATAAAGATTTGTTTATTTTTTGCCACACATATCTACACGTATATTCTTGTTGATATACCTAATCAGAAATATAGTTTCACTAGGAACGCTTTCAGTAACGTTGGCAATTTTTTATTTAAACTGAAACGAACGTGAAATGTTTCAAAAACGTACAATCGTTAATCTTACGAGTTATTTCCACATGCGATAATTGCTTTTCCATAAAATCTGGTGGGACAATAATCTCAACGAACAACAACAACACTTCTCCAAAATCACTGCCATCTTAGATTATTATTTGTCGTTGATTTTCAATTAAAATAGACAAGCAGCGCCATTAATTGTAGTTTTAAATTTAGCAAATTTAAAACTACAATTCTTATATTCACAATATGTTCAATATCTGACGTGTCATCTGCAATTAATAAAACTTTGGGTTTAATGACTTTTAGATTGTCCTGTACAATAGGCCTATAATGTACAATGCCAGCCATGTCTCTGATAATTCTGCTTTTGTGAGGCCATACTTATTATCAAACAGTATCTGTCTTTTTCAATATTAATTATAATATAAGCATTTAGAGTATATTACTTTATATTTCCAGATATTACTTTATTTTTGTAATTTAGTTGAGCACCTCACGGTATATGAGGACATAGATATCAGAAACCTAAAATCCAAATCTCCTCTTTTGAGAGAAGCTGAAAAATGGATTTTATTCAACAGTTCGGACTTCAGTGTTAAATAATTATACGTACGTATTCTGTGATTGGGTTCATTCCTAGAGGTCCTAGCGCGTAGTACAGTGGATATAATCAACTTCCTCCCTACACCGGGTGAAAAAGGCCTGGCTTTGAATCCCGTCAATGAGGCGAGCAATTTTTATGGGCATATTTTACAATATGGCTGAGTTAGTCTGTCTCAAGGGTTGTATAGTTTTTTCTTCCCGGAAAGTCGGATTGAAGAATACAGGCGATTACACGAAAAAAAGTATATACTGACGTCACATAGCCTTACTTGTTTTGATGCTTAACACACACACACGAGAAGGGGTAACTGTGATCACATTTTAACATGAAACAAGAATTTCTACTGAAGTTTCATTAGACCTATCAGTAAAAAGATCGCGTTAAGACTATCTACTTCAAATTTTCTCCCTTCATAAAGAAAAAGAGAAATAAACGCAATTTCTTGGGCTGACTGACAACTAAAACGAACAGTCTGTGAAAATCTAAACAGTATCAGAGTCTGATATTCTTTGGCAAAGAGTCTCCTGCCAACTTTAAAAGGCCCTTCAACCGGAACATTGATTTGAGAGAGAATGAAGCACTACCTGGTGATCAGTTAAATTTATTCCACATGATGCCCGGCAGCTATTAGCTGATTCTGATAGTCTCCACTGTGATCATAGTCCCCCTCCACCTCTTCTCACGCTCCCACACCAAATATGTGGATCTGTTCTTCATGTATTTTCTCTGTTGTTCATCTTTTAAAGTTCGACCCAGCAGATAATCGTAATTTCGCTAAATTCTCCTTGTCTTTTCATCCACAATTAAAGTGGTATTCCTGTTTAGAGTTAATGTAGTGTGTGGCGTAGGGTGGAACTGCGACAAATATAGGACTGAAATGGCCAGAAATGAGTATTCTGTGTTTGTGCATTGTTATGCCACTTTGCTACGAGGAAGAAGGCTGTGAGAACTGCTTTAAAAACTAGGGTACTTTCCAGTACCCGTCCACGGAAGTAGGCAAGATTTTTAACCCCGTTCTCATAGAAAGGCAAAAGCTAATCCTGTGATTGCCAGCTATACTATAATCCCCCCGCCCCGGGGAGCCCAATGGAGGAAACGATCAAATTTGTGGAATGTTCTCTGGACGATGTGGAAGAGAATTGCGCGAAAAACAAAATTAGTTCCAAAAATCTCCACAGAGGACTTTTGTTATGAACGATTAACCTGTTGTGTGCCTTGGAGTACTGAAAATGAAGAACACACCATTAACACTGATAATGGTGCCATTTTATTGCTTCATATTTTGGTGATACAGGTTTATTGGCAACACCTAACAAGCTGCATGATTCTTATCGTTGGCACAACATTTACGGTATGTACCTCCTGTTGTGGGCATATTGAATTGGTCAACTCGATATGTGCCTCTTGTGTGGTCACAACTGTGGTCGAGTAGAACAACAAACCGAGTATCAGCATGGTTAACTGCAGTACGTAACATATCTCGAGTGACGTTCCTCTTTTTCAAGGATGTTAGGTGAGGAATATTGGCACGATACACCTTGTCCTTCAGGCAACCCTAGAGCCAAAAGTTAAGTGAGGTTAGACGATTGAAGGAATGAACAGTTGATTACCCTATCACTGGTAAAATACTGCCGAAGCAATTCTTGTACAAATCTTCCGTTATGTGGGGACGCACCCTATTCATAAGCGATAACTAGCCGAGATAACTAAGATCATAAGGGATGATCATAACTAAGGTCATAGCCTGGCTTGAGGGATGAAAAACCCTAATTTGCGAACTGAAGTCAAGATCAGTCGCGTCTTCTTTCTTTAAAAGATTCAAAAAAAAGGAATTTACAATGAGCCCGCAGCCTTCGCTCATGGGTCTGAGCACACCTACTATGCTTTGCCCAAAAATTCCGCAGTTAATCGTCATAATGTTTTGCCACTAAAAATACTTCACGCTTCGAATATCTATGATGTACGCTATATTTTTAAACCTAAAGGCAACCTTCCTAGACATCGGATAGTTTACTGGAACTCGTGCCCTCGTAGATAGCACAGTTGGTATAATCGCTGTCCTCCCCTTCAATCCCATCAATGACGCAAGGAATTTTTATGACTCTTTTTCGTGGCTGAGTTAGTAAGTCTCAGGTGAGACTATCATGGCTTCTTTCTCCCAGAAATTCAGGTTTTTCGTTCAGAAAACAACAACTACTGCAGAACACACGAAATTTACAGACATATTATTATGTACGGCGCAATATAGCCTAGGTACTTATGATGCGCCTAAAACTCTGCAACGACTGTCCAAACACGCGGTTCTCTCGGGATCTGCTTGCCGAGGCGAAAACTATTATATCACTGAACAGCACCGGCATTGATACCCTTGCAAAAATTCCGATTTCCAAGGAGTAGCTTGGAAATTTGAATTTTACCACAATTTATGGTCAAGTGTCTATATTAGAGCCACTGCTTGCTATAGCCAATAGGATATTAGCAGAACTCTACATCTACAAATGAAGCTCGTGGGCATCTACATCTAAATGCCCATGAGCTTCATTTGTTAACCAGTTCCTTCCGGTCTTAAGTCATTGAAAACGCAACCTCTCAGCAATTATTGTGCAGATCCTGCCACATTGCCCTCCTAACATCCATTATGCGAGACACGGGAAATCAACGATCAGGATTCTCTCAGTTACCACCATCGAAATCCTTGGCATCCTGAAATCAGAAAGACCACCAAAGAATAATCTGCATAGTATTTGGGGTCAGGCACCACCGGTGGCTTCCCACCCTGCTTGTGTGTTCTGTGGCCTGTTTGCTGGACGAAAAACTAATGTAACTAGTTAAGGAACTAGTTTTGTAATGGATTGTTATTTGACTGACTCTACCGTTACTCTGCACAAGTCTTGTCAACTTCCATTGAGTTGTCCTGCATCAACACTGTTTCCAATCATAATGTCTCTTGACTGCGAGTAATGACGCAGTACTCGTTCGAAATTTCATTTATTCAGCCACATACTCTGCCATCTTATAAGAAATCAAAATTTGGGCTTCCGACGCTACGACCCAACTAAGAAGATCTGTGCTAACGAATACTGGCTGCGGTGGGTCATCAATAAGCTGCACATCCTCCGCCAAAAGAAGACAATCTAGTGGTTCATTCTCTTGCAATTAAAAGACTGCCAGCTCTGCTCGCTGTACGCCTCCTCACTTTCATGGTAAAGATGTTCAGCGAAATGGGCGATACCCCGAACTTTTTGAAACTGCGCTCATGGAGGATTCCACTGGCCAACCTCAGAGCGACACCATCATTGGTCGGTATTGACAGTTTTGTCGGTACTGACAGGAGGAACCTGTCCAGACGGACAGGTTCCTCCCAACCCAAATGTTACCAACTCTCCAGCAAATCCTCCTGCGACTGCGACTACAGAAAGTTTCTGTCAGACAAAAAATAAAGGCGGAAGATCCTGGATAGTCCTCCTAACATTATCTTTGGGCAGTGATGAAAATGCGTGATGATTGTTGTAGGGTTTTAGGCGCATCATTAAGCTAAGCCATGTTGCGCCACATATAATATATCTGTAAATTGCTTGTGTGTTCTGTGGCCTGTTTGCTGGACGAAAAACTAATGTAACTAGTTAAGGAACTAGTTTTGTAATGGATTGTTAGTTGACTGACTCTACCGTTACTCTGCACAAGTCTTGTCAACTTCCATTGAGTTGTCCTGCATCAACACTGTTTCCAATCATAGTGTCTCTTGATTGTTATTTGGTCATTGGGCCAGTCTCGATAAACCCGAAACACATTCGTAGGCGAAAAGCTCCAGCAGGGTTGCAGTTTCTGATCCCCAGATCTGGCACCGATTTCCATGCTACATTCAAAATCACTTAAATCTCCCATTTTCTCCTGAATTGCGTACATTCAGCATCCTTACATATTTCTTCTCCACTTCATATCACATGTTACGAACAGATGATGCTGTTACTGTTCCATTTCATGAAAAGGATAGTATATCTAAAAAAGTATCCGTTCAGTGTACTATGTTATTCTGTTGAATTCGATCTCTCGCGAATCTCAAGAAGTTATGGGGCCCCAAACTGAGTTCCATCAATATTTCAAACAGAAGCGGAATGGAGGTTGCCAAAAAGATACTTGCGCAGCAATCATTTCCTGTTTTCAAAGCCCCAGTAGTTATGTGGTAAAGTTTGCCACACTTCAATGTAGTGTGGCAAACTTTTTTGAGCCCCTCTGAAAAAATCGATTTTGGGCACCCAGGATTCATCTTATGCCGCCAAAGGAAACGCTGTCACACCTCTCTGGATAGTCCAGAAAGAGATGTTTTTTCCACTTTGGAAAGGTGTCATCCGAGAAGATGTGATTATAGGGGGAACTAGAATATCAATATAACATCTGGAAAACCGCTTGCCGAAATCGTCCAATTCTCGTTTAAGGCAAGTTTAAACTGTCTTTGAAGCGCGAAGAATGATGCAGCCTGAGTTCTTTCATCAATTCGTTATAGGAATATCAGCAGCGTTTGGGTCTCTCCCTCTGGCTGAGGACCTGTACATTGCACCGGTTCACTACACAAGGGTAGGAGCTAACGGACTGTAGTCTTCCTAATGATCAAAATAATGTGGATTTTTCTTTTACTGCTCCGTGATGATTAAAGCTTAATGATTCACCAGAACACTGCTCAAGCCCCCTCTATTAAAAAACCTGGCACTGCCCCTAAGTAGCGATGTATGCTACTCCTCTGAAACATTTCTCAAATGCACTCTGGACAAGTCTACTCGATTAACATTAACCCTGATCTTAATCGATTGATAAGTTCCATCAGTAACAGTATTTTGGACTCTTGAAAATCGCCACTATGTCAATGCCGGCCCTAGCCTGATAATTATTTGTCTTTCTTTATTTTATTGTTATTATTTGTCCGGTTAACCTAATTTGTCGTCATCCGAAATTAGCATTGTATTGTGGTGTTTGTTTGTGTGTCCATTTTGTTGAAAGAGTCTTCTGGTCATTCATCTGTGTAGGGAACCGTTGATGTATCTAAGGGTGAATGCATTCTCCAACTTCAAAAGCAGTTAAAGGTGCATAAATTAATAAATACTATTAATAAATATACCGCTACTCTAGGAGGAGATTCTTCGACAATCAAATTTCTAAAAATACATAAAATGTATATTTATGATTCGCAGAATATAAAGGCTTCTATCCTCCTGAATTTATAGTCAGCAACACCTGGAAAGAGTTAAATACCGAAAATGCTCGGAAATAAACCCGGAAAACAGCAACGTACTTTAAACCAGTTCTGTGTTGAATCCAGACCACTTCTATAACCTCATATCTTTCCTCGTTCTTACCTAGTCTTGGTCCTCCATACATCGAATGACCAAGATGGATATGGCTTCTGTTCTGAGCCCTAGTTTTTATTCTATAATTTCAACGCCAAAATGTTGATCATATTTAAACGCAGTCTGTGCAACTGGCCACACATAAAGAAACCTATTAATAAAACCATAATCGGAATGTTGTTGATGGGCTTTTGTATGGTTAGTTCTAAGATCGACTGACAGAAAGAGTATTCCGGGGGAGATTTGGGGGAAGGCGACAAGAGCACGACAGCATTAGATCAAGAGGGAATGATCAATATGGCTGACACGGCCGGAGGCTTCTAGTCCCATCGTCGGCGCAGAGGAGCGGAACTAATGACAGCGGACAGCCTCCCTGGCCTGGCCGGGCTGTAAGTGGTCATTCAGGACGGAGAAGAGAGCCCGTGCAGATGAGCTGGGGCAGGCCAGAAGTTCTCTCTTACCACAAGCGGAGTAATTAGGTAATTAACAATTATTAATTGTTCTTTCACCGACTGGAAGGAACGGGCAATGGTGAGAGGGTTAATGTTCCGTGCCCTAACTCGGCGCCGCGCACCAGCGGACACGTGGATTGCGAAGGAGTTGGCATGGAAATGTTGCAACGCGATGATACACTGGATTAAATAGGTGCAAAAGGGTTTATTCCTAGCATTTAGATGAGCCGCATTTTTGGGCGTAATATGCATCAAAGGACTTCGTGTTTCCGACACGGCGGCAGTCTCCCGTGAAACCTTCATTGCTGTCTGACTTCTGGACCTGATTTTCCCTTGAGCTCACAATAAGGCTGTTTCTTTAAATTCCTCTCTCTCTCTCTCGGTTTTCACTTTTTCCTCGATAAGTTAGCAGCAATACTTAAATATGGCGAAAGACCTTGGAAACCTGGATGATTGTATATGCTGACGAAGCATATCGAGCAAGGACATTACGAATGACCTCTAATTTGTCCGCAACTTGGCAGAGCATCGCTAACATTTTCGATGCTGGTCACAACAGAAGCGCAACGTGAAGGTTTTCCTTTTAATGATGACTTTAAACTCAAAAGGTTAATGGAACTCATAATACAAAAGTATCGAGCATGGATCGGGGTAACTGGCCACTTAAAGCCTCAGAATTTCAGATTTACGCGGAGGGAGATCCAAAATTACTTAGTCCTCCTCCCCCCTAAGCGTTGCAATAAAGATTCTTATTCTTCTATTTTCATTCCAGATGGACATAATGCCGATAAAACTATTAACCGTTAAATTATGCTATTGAGGGCATCCCCTAATACGTGGCAGAAAATTTTTGAGATTTGTACACAGTAGATCTAAGAAGCAAACTAATGCCAAGAGTGAAAGAGTGCGACTAACTTTTTTCTGTAATGTACATACGTATTTTTTAAGATATTTCTTTTACGATGTATCTGTTACAATAGATATAGTAAGATGAGATTGCACGCTGAGATTCTTTTCTTGTGGGAAATAAGACAGGATTGACGACCTCGATTGAGGCTCCCCCTAGAGTGAGAGAGAAAGAGAGGATGCGCCGCCCTAGATCGACGGCGGCGCATCCAATGCATTCCCCATTTGCATGGCCCTGGGTACTGGTACCAAGTGCGCAGGATGTTTGTGATGTCCAGTTGGTCGAGAAACTCTGACTGTCGTACAGTTCAGTATTGCGATTTTCTGGAGATCCTTGTAGGTGTTCTCTGGAGATCCTTGTAGGTGTTCTCTGGGAGACATATTGCTGCTAGGCTCTTGTATAGGGTCTTTGGCACCATACCGGTGATTGACGCGATGATCGAGATGGTCATTACTTGTTCTATATGCCACATATCTTTGACTTTGTCTTAGGTCTGAGTACTTCCTGATCTTTTCCTCGTAGCCGTTTCCTTCTTGTCAATGAGGGTTATATCTGGTCAGTTGTGGTGAGTCTTTCCTCGCACGGTCGCCCTTTGCCGATCTCACTTTGCGAGTTGCCTGTCTTTGGACCCTTTCAAGAAGCTCAATGTCTTTCTCAGATGAGGTCTCCACACCTGGACACACTACAGTGGGATTATGATCTCCCTACTTCTGCTGATCTCTTTTCAATGAAATATACTTTTGCTGATAGTTCCTCTCCTTCATGACTGCTGAAAATGGACTTCGTTATTTCCGTTTTTAATTTATGGTGGTCACACTGTCCCTCCAAATGTAGACCTTGAATATCTCCCCCTTTAGAGCCACTATGACTATCAGAGAAGGAAAGTTCAAATTTCCTTTTTCAGCAACCGCTTTATTTAATATTAAAAGAAATCAGAAAAGTTGAAATCTTAAAATTTACCGAAGATTAAATATTTTTCTCTTTTGTTGATAACTCCATCGCTCATTTATCATGTTTGTGATGCATTAGTTCACATATTTTCATTAAGCTCAAAAAACTTGGATCTGTTTGCATAAAAGAGAGACACTTTGAATGCAGTCTGAGATTATTTTCAAGCGATTTGAAGCATCTTTGGCTCCACGCATATCCTTTTGCAAACTCTCATTCATCGAGATCACTAACATTGCGAACTTGGTATACATTTCTCTTTTTGTTTAAAAACACGGCTCGTTATTGGATAATGCAGAGGTTCAGATATTCTGAATAAAATTTAACATTCGGTACGTTTGCATTTCCTCTAACGATCAAGTGTCATATATATACACGATGACTCGCTGAAAAGTGCTAAGCATCGGAAAACTCAAAGACGCCCATCTTCAAAACAGAGGAGGAGAAGGAGGAGGAGGGGGTGACTGTTTTATAACGCACGTTAAAGATTATCGAAGTTTTCATTGTTATTGGGAAGCAGAGAAAAATGGGATGATGTCGAAATATTCCTCCATCTTTAACCACGGATAAGTTTCTGTTTCATACTAATGTCTTTAAGGGATTTAGCGCATCTCTCAGGATTTTACACAATTATCTGTACTGGTCTCAGCATTCCTCGATATGTGAGAAGGGGTGGATAGATAGCACTGCTTCTGTCGTACATCATGCTCATCCCAGAGCAGCAGCTCATGGCTCCTTTTGTTCGGCACATCCCTGTACACGCACATCACGTCAGACGAAACACACACACACACACGCGCACGCACACACACACACACAAACAAGCAGCAGGAAGGCGTGCAGCTGTGCTATCAATGAGCCGCCCTCCTGGGAGGCAAGGTGAAGCCCAGAACGGCTACCATCTCGGTGAAAGCTGTATTTGTTCACAGCTTGCAACCTGATTAGAAACGGACGCTTTGTTGAGTCCTCCCACGGTAACACAATTACACGTTCAGCCTTGTTGTGTAATTCGGTTAGCCGGATATGTCTTCTTTCTAAGGCAGCGGAAAAATGTCCGTCGTTGCCAAGGCAATTGGCTCCACGGAAATGATCATCCGGATACCCAGTTCCCCCCTGAGAAGAGGCAGAGATTTAGGCCTAACTCAATCACGCGACTTTAGTCTTCTTCCTACCGCAGCTAAGTTTGTACCTCTGGGGCCTTTCAGTGGCAACTGATGCCGAAAAGTCTTGTCCGCGGATTTAAGTGCTCCGCAACCCACACTGAACAATAATGTAATCGTCGCCTTCGACCGTAGTCCGAGTGGCGACAGGTTAATAGGAGGACGAAACAGGGAATTGTCTGCGATGAAAACCATCGTCACCCCTTTTGCTGATGTGCCCTGGCCTTCGGGGTTTTATGTAAGTATTTCGGCCCAATAATGACACCGTCATATTTTGAACTTTATTCGCCTTCATTATAACAACAGCGCACCCGTCCCGTCCTCGTGCAGTCTGTAATTAATTTTGACAGCGCTCAAATTAACCCCGATTTGCTCCCCACAATGAATCGGTTTTATATACGCTTTTGGTTTAAAGAAGAGACGCCATTTTTTTTTCACCATGGTTACCAGTATTCACGATGACGCATTTGCTATTCGTTCACCTATTCTTGAATAACAGATCTCAGTTAATCAAAAGTAGCTTAATGGAAAAGATTGGAAAAAACCAAAGAAAAATGTTTTTTCTTTGGAAAGGTTATAACTAGTAATCGATAGTTATTGGGAGTTATAACTAGTGGATTTTATACTATGAGTATATGCACGCTGGTACGAGTAAATTTAAGTTTTATATTTTTATTGGCACGATCGAGTTCTGCACAGTTTTTGAAATGAAGTTAGTAATTTTATTATTACAATTTGTGCAAAAGAACAGGAAAATTATTTATTCTCATAACAGTTTCCACTGACTTATCACGCTGAAATGAGGGAATACACAGTTGGGAGTAAATAATTAAAAATATATTTTTCTGATACTTGTTCTGTTATTTATATTTCTATTTTACATTTATTTTCTTGTTTCTGTATTTTTCACACTGACGTCATTATTTGCAATAATATAGTATGAGTGGAATTTGATTTGTGCTGCAGTATTAAACTGGTGGGTGGATGGGTGTGGGGAATGACAAGAAGGCAACGCTGTGTGGGCTCTCGTGTATTACTGAGAGTGTTCAAGAGTTCTTCCAGGAGAGCATTTTGTAACTCATAAGGTTGTGGTGGAGGTTAACGAATCAACATTTGTATTCCCAAGAGCATCTCGTACATCCTCAATGCGATCCAGATTCGAATAGCTCGGTAGCCACTCCATTCGAGAAATTTTCGCACAGTAAAGAAATTCCTCCATTTGCATCATATGGAGGAAAGAGCATTATCGTCCGTTAGCAGAAATCGGCAACCTACTGCCCACCTAAAAAGACTCTCAATGGGTCCAAAGACTTTGTTTTCTGTATCTCTCTCTCTGGATGTACAATTCTGTACATGTATTGCATATTATGCTGTCCTGATGAAGGAAACCAAATATCGAACTGTAAGCTGAATCTGGACTCGTCCACGAATATAATGTTGCCCTTATGCCCAATTAACGTTATTAATAGTATGGCGTGTTCACCAGCTGAAATAGGCTTCCACTGCAACGAATCCACGAAATCCTGAATCGTTTTTCTCACCGCAATCTACGAATGCATCTTTGGGCAGTATCCTACCTACATCCGCAGCTTACTGGTGCAGTTCGGCAAGGGATATTGCACCCTGAGGAGGCTGCAGATTTGGAATATTGCCGTGCTATCGTGTCTGTATGGCATCTGGCAGTTAACGCCAGTTATCTGCGACCTTCTGGATTTGCTACCCTAGATATACTGACAACTCTTTGGGACACTTCTCCCGCATCCTCAAACTCCACAATCGTTGAATCACAGCGGTTATTGTCATATAGGTGGACATTGAGGACACTTCTCTCCTCCACCATTCGCTTGCTTTCTTCTGCCGATCGCTCTCTACTGCAATGAATCACTCATACGACGTCTGTGTGTCAATGAAATATTACTCAGACGTGATTTCTATCCTAAATGGGAGACGCAAGGTTAGATGACTTTATTCAAAACCACTCAGATTTGCTAATCAGAACGATGAACATCACATGCAAATTTTCATCATTAAATGATTTATGTGTATATACAATTTTTAGGTAGTTTTAGAAAGCGTAAGCTTGCAAAGTTGATTATAAATTACCTTTTGTTCACTACTGTATATAAGAAGAATTTCTTTCTTAATATATTTTGCCTCAAATTATTAAAATGTATTTGTAATAAAATTAGAACTTTCATCAAAAGTTCTTATATGTTTATGGTCTTGTATGTTTGTGGTATCCAAGAACGATACTTTATTGCTACAGAAATAAATAAGAAAATAATGTATGGTTGTATTCGAAACCCTGAAGGCTTCTAAAGATTTGTTATTGTAGCTCTGTATGAGGTTGCCAAGGGTAAATGTGCTGACCAATACTCAAAACAATGCTGGTTGTGGAATTAAAGTTATTTCTAATATGTTTACGTTGTAAAACCTGTGGAAATTGATCGATAATATTTAGATGTTTTTCGATTTTTAACTTCTGAAAATGGTTTCACTTAGAACTCCGGTTCTAAGTATTCCAGGATAAATTTGTAGTAAAACGTCAACAGTATATTGGGGCTGATTGTTTTCCAAAAATTGGAGAAATTTAACTGATCCAAGAGTAGTTTATTTGGTGGCTCCTTAACTGACCTTAACAGGCTTTCTGTGATAATTGTGATATCCATACGTGGTGACTGGTGCATTCTAAAGTTTACGTCCATCTTCAACTGATCAGAATTAGGTATCAAAAGTATCCTTGGCCCAATCGAAGAAGGTCTGCGCTTGCGTCTCTCCCGTGGAATTTGTATGATCTCCAGTAATTCTACCCAGTTTTAATTTATAGAATAGATGCAGCCTCATTATAGTGAGAGCCCATCTTTTAATTTCATAAAGGAAGGGAAATTTCAGATTACACCCCAATCCAGTTATTTGCTCTTTTAGAAATCCTGAGTTCCTTTGCTGCTGCTGCTGCTCTGGATACAATTCGGAAAAGTTCCAGCGCTTGTTAAGGCTTCAGCTTCGTCCACAGGTTTCAAATGCAGTTTGTTCCCGTCACGTGCCATTAGGCACGTGACGGGATTTTCGAGTAGGATATTAATCCAAGATTAATATCCTACTTGAAATAATTCACCCAGAACAGAATTTTATGCTGCCATGGTCCTTCCTCCTTGCCGATGGCCACAGTTTTCCAATATTACGTCAATAATTATTATATTGCGGTCAGATTTAAATTTTAAATGGCGGATTTACAAATTATTGCATCGCAAAAGCATCGTTTCATCAAATCAAACCTCTTTAAACGAACTAGCGGGCAAGCCACTATCTCTCATCGTATACCTCAACATTTAATAATATTCTAAACATTTAATGATGCACATGATGGAGATGGTTGGGAGTCTTGAAAGAAAAGCGCTGTTGAGAAGTACGGAAATAAATATAGTTTTAAGATACTCAATCCTGTTTTAGCTGTCCATTCTGTGTGCTGGACGTCATGAATAAAACGAAAGAAAGTTCAGAATAAAAGTCTACGGGCGCTTTCCTGTTCTTGAAGTTGGTTCAGTCGCTGGGGAGCAGGCCTGAGAATAGCCGGTGAAACTGCAGTTCAGTAAAGGAAATTCCGCTCCAGAGTACAGTTCTCATAATTAGAAGATCCTCCAGGAACGTCCCGAAATAAAAAATTCTTGTACTAAAGGAAGAAAAGGATCCGCGCGTGGAAGAGTCCAAATTTTTCGGAACAATATTGAACTAGAACTAATGTAAATCGTAAAAAGAAGAATAAAATCAGAATAGAACTGGCTAATTTGTTTGTCTAAAAAGTGCTGGTGTCCCTGTTGCTAAAGAAAAATGGTTAATCGAGCAAGAAAGCATCGCTATCCAGGATTTAACAAAAAACAATTGTCATCAGACATGTTCTGAGGTCTAACTTTCCAATGTTTTATACTATATATGCTTTAAATAACTTGTTTTATTGCATGATCATTTGATCCTGTTATAATTATTATTATTATTAGAATAATTCTCGTTATTATTCTTCAGCGAAAGGGTCTCCTTTTAAGTTCGGTACTAATGGGACCTCAAATGATGACCATATTACAAGTACAGTATACTGAATACCTGAAGACATGGTCAAGCTAGAATATAAAACTGTTCCTTCAAAAACACGTTTTACTAGTTACAAAGACTGTGAAATCTTTCTTTGGTGCATATCATCTGAATACACGTCTCTAATACTTAATGTTGTTTGTTCAGACATTTAAGGCCTTTGATAAAGGAGGAAAGGCCACCTTTTTAAGAAATCAGCGACAATCTTACCACTAAAAGTAGGGAAAAGGACAGCAATTAACTTTGTAAAAGTTATTTGAATTTGCAGTCGTTATGCTAGTCTGAGTTGTTCATAGTTCCTGACTACCAAAGAGTTTGACGTGGAACTTTGGAAATAATTCTTTGAGATCAGGAACAGTTCTTCAGAAACCTCTTCCTTTGCATCTGTAGCTGGAAGCACTTTGACTCTTATAACCATCCTGGAATAGAGACAACAAAGTCGAATTTCAATTTTAACTTATTGTCCTCCTCTTGAAACTTATTTACTTGGAAATTCGGGTTTATATCTGTTGTTCGTTCCACAAAGAGCGTTTCAAGTGGGTGCTTCTCCATCCAGTACAAATGGCCGGTGCAGTTGGTGGCTGGACCGTAGTCATTGGGATGGGGTGTGTGCGCGTGTTTGATAGCTCGGTGAGGGAAGGATTGAGCAAAAACGAAGCTCGCCGGGAGTGCAGCGAAATGTCACAGAAACCGCACGTGTGACAGCCGGACACGACTGCTCTATACAAGACAGACTATTGGCCAGTGTTTTCGGATGCTTTGTGACCTGCCGTCACCACTGCTGAAAGGTGGCCATGAGCTTTATGATATCGCTGTCACTTAGCAACCGTGCTGCCAGTGATCCATTGTCGGGGCGAGTGTGTTCTTCTCCTGCAGACCACTGATGTTGCCGTGTGTAATATCACTGTCGCCGTCATCCGACCAGCGAAGGGGCGGAGTAGCTCACATCACTGTCACCGAGGCCTGGCACGCCGGATATGAGATAAGATTCCTTCGTCTGACAAGCTGAGCCGAGTGCTGTGCCGTTCTTCGCGTGGTACTCAAAGGGGGGGGGGGGGGTCGCGGGCATTCTGACAGCTCGAGACTGCGAGATGCGACTGCCAGGAAGATGACTGGCCAGATATGAATGAGGCGACATCAAGAGACGGTGATTAAAGGCATCTTTTCACGCACTCGTCGAGCATCCGTGAGATCGGATGACCCCCTCCCAAGCACTCGCACCTCGGGAGAAACCGAGCGAGACTCCAGCGCCCTCCTACGACTGCTTGGATCAACAGAAGCGGAGATAATGACCTGAGCCGGCTGGACGCAAAGTGGAAACCCAGAGTGTTATTAATTTGATTGCACGCCGAACTGGATAATATTAGTCGATTAATTAACGCATTTAGATAGTAGGCCTGCGTCTGTCGTCAGCCTTAAATGTGGCGATTAATGAAAGTATTTGAATGGCATGTTGCTTATATTAGCTGACAAAATTCCTTAATTCAACTGGCCATTTAACATTAATAACGCTCAACTGGAATTTCATGCTTTTTTTTTTTTTATCTCTCTCTCTCTCTCTCTCTCTCTCTCTCTCACTCTCACTCAGAGAGATCGTCTTTTCCGCTGGCTGCAGGGCGATGTTCCCCCATTGAGGATGGTATTGTTGCTCTAATATAATCACAAATTAGAGGGAATTCGGATTACCACACTGATGCCATTAATCTGTTTTCAACTATCGAGAGTTCCATCAATCGAGAAAAATCTCTAACATTCCGCGTAAAATTTAATCAGCGCTTTAAAACCTTTTTTTATTGTGCCTACAACCGATCAAGTTATCACCTGAAATGTCCCTCACACAAAGTTCGGCATCGGATGGAATCTGCGTGCTGGACTGGTGAAATCTGATTATGCGATGGAGGAAGGGATCTCTAGAAATGTAAGGAGAAGCCGTCGGAAAAAAATGAATGAATTCTCGCAGATGTCTATTAAATGACCTCTCCAGAGAGTTCTTTCCAGTGTGAGATCTACGAGGTGGCGCTAAAATCACCTAGTTAAGAACACTTCAACAAGAGCGAAGCAATCGTACTCGGAGACCATTGGCATCTTGATTTTTCGCCACATCGTCACTTTACATTCGCTGTATCGAGCAGGTCAGAATCCCCACCTGTTCTGACCGGAATGGTGAAGTTGGTTCTCAATAAACCAATATCGGTTTACACCATGTAAAGAGAGCTATTTCCGATAAGGTTTATGACAGAGCGCCCATGCGAAAGCCACTAGCACTGATCGCTGTGCGATGGCTTGCAGTCAAAGCACACGCGCTGATAGAAGGTCGCATCGAAATCCCTGAAATCCTAAAACGCAGTATTTTTTTTAAGAGAAGTAATTTTATAATCAGTCACTGATTTCTGGAACACTGTTCTGGAGATTATCGGCTGAGTTTTACCTGTATTAAGGATGATGACCCTTGGGTGGCCAATGTAAGATCATCTATGGATAAGGTTTGCTTATAAATTTCCTTTGGTCGTGGATTGACTCTTTTATGAGTATTTTGGCATATATTTACAACAGCCAATGAAGAACCAACAATGAATTGAAACTAACGCGCTTCCAGCAACATCAAATTCTTTGATGTTAGTGGAAGCGCATGCACAGAGGTGACTTGAAGGGCAATTATGTGTACTGTACTTTGGCATATACAGTATTTATAACAGCCAACAATGAATTGAAACCAACGCGCTTCCAGTAACATCAAAGAATTTGATGTTAGTTACTGGAAGTGCATGCACAGAGGTGACTTGAAGGGCAATTATGTAGGTTAGAGATGTTCCGTACGGTGTTTTCAGAGAACTTCAAACGTGTGTCACCTCCATATTACCATATTTAGATAATCGGAGAGCTGTGCAGTTTGAACTGAGTAGATCACGACAGAAACCGCCTCCCCTCACTATCGAATAAACACGAGATGTCAGAACAGTTAGTTCGTGACTCTTGGGCCGCACAGGAGCGTAGAATTTTTTTTTTTTTTTTTTTTTTTCATTAAGGGTTTGTGGAGAAAGGCCAAACGTGTCTTTCCACCCCTTTTTCTCCTGATTTGCTAAAATGGGGTGCGGGTGCTTATGTTTTCTTCAGTTTTCTAGAGAAGCAACTGTAGTGAAGAGGATTTCCTTCGTAATAAAGACAAGAGTTTCTCTGCACGTGAATGTGTGTGTGTGTGTGCCCGCGCGCACGTCCATTCGTGCATGAGCCCTAGGATACCGTGTGTGTCGTTTCTTTTCGACATGACACCATCATCAGAAGAGGGGCAGCCAGAGGAACGTTGCACTATCTGAAAGCGGGGAACGGTGAGAAAGCTGCCAGGCGCGTGCAATACTGCGAGTGCCCATTGCTATTCCTCCCCCCCTCTTCCCCGTGCTGCCGTGCCTTGGGCAGGTGCTTACAGGCTGAGTCTCTTTCACGTGAAATTAAGCTCTCTCTCTATTTTCCTTCCTTCTTTCTCTTTCTCGACAAAATACTCCGGCGATAATAACGGAGTAGCAGTCACAAGCGCTAGCTGCGTGCGAGGCGCGCGCGTGGTGTGCCATTAAAGATGGCCGCACCAAGTGTGCCGCTACGTAGAAGCAGCCCCATTGTTGGCGATAAAAACTAGGTTCAGCTTCTGCCAGTGCTGGCCGTTAACAAAGGACAGGGTGAGACAGGCTCGGGAATGTAGCTGAAATGATTCGCCGTCTTTTATGGAATTTTGTCACAAATTGAAAGGTACACGAAAATTATGGACTGCGGGGCTTCTCGGCAAATTACGGGAGTTAGTGGCGCTCCGGACGAAAGTCCATTTGCTTGAACCACACGTCTCACTCTGTTCCGGGGAAGAATTTCAAGTAGTGACCGTAGCTGGCAGTGACAAATCGTGTTTTATCGCAGTTCGCCAGCGGCTGGAAGCTGCGGAAGTTGCACTTATTGAAAACACTAACCCCTTTACTGGAGACAATTTAATGGGACCTTTCAAGCCGCCTTCAATCGGTGATTAATGGTGTAGGGCCTTCTAACTATGGGATGATTGGTCCGTATCGCTGGAAGTTGGGAGCTTGGATAAAGAAGGGCATCCGGTTGTCTGACGGACGGACTGATATTGACTGCTGTCATCGGAGGTCATCGCACATGCCGATGTTACTAGACAGATTAACCTCGATGTCAGTTTCTGCCGAACATTAAAGCTAACATCACGCTCTCCTCCAAAGAGGAGGCACGTGGGTTAATTAGGGGAGAACGAAAGCGTCTTGCAAGGAAATGATTCAGACAGAAGACGGGTCTTCCTTTGGAACCGATGAAACAGGATGGCCCTTTGAAGAGCCTCGCTGAGCAGCGCCCACGCTTCTCGGCAGCGCGAAGAACGTTTCTTGCTAAGCCTATTCGATCACTGTTGACTTAAAAGCTATTTTGGAAATCTTTCTTTTGCCCCCAAGGCTTTTAGGCCCAGGATTTCTTTTCCACTTGATACTAAATTCCTTTATTCTTATAGCCAGTTCTCGAAATCACAGTTGAGGGCCTCATTAATGAGGCTGATATAAATAACAATAAAATGAATTGGAATATCGAGTATACCACGAATTATTGCGAAGTATTCTTCCTCTGAGAAAATTATGCGTGATTGAATTAATTATAAATAAGACAACTACTTCTCAGATCGTCCCGGTCCGCTGCTGAAAATTGAATCTGCCATCTAACGTTGATCTCTCTCTGGTTATTTCGGTACTCTGCATGGATCTGTGCAAAGAGATTCACCACAAATTAAAGAAAAATGAACAAAACGATATAAGCAATTAATTGCCACATTCTAGTGGGATTGTTTTAATAATAGCGTATTACAATTTCTGGCACAGTCTTAGCAATAGACTTTCAAGTCTAATGCTGAGCCTGATGAGCCCCTTCTGAGCCCCTCTTCTAGTATCATCTGTGGCAGATAAACACCATGAACTCAACTTATTAAGCTTCCTACATGACTAATTTGTTTTCGATGGTTTGCGAAATACCATTGATCTGTTTGTCCACAAATATTGCACGTCATTTCCGCCTATACAAAATCGTGAGTTTTAACATGCTTGAGAATTAATTGAGGAAACAAGCTTTGTTTGCTTCCTCAAATGGAGATCCAGGCTGACAACGAAACCAGCCTGGATCTCCGAGCTATTTCACCTTCCAGAATGCAACCAGGACTCATTCCTTGCAAATTAGTAGACAAACAACCTGCTGTAGTCTTTGGTAATGTGTGAACAGCAATTTTAATGGTGTGGATGAAGTTAGATTTTTGTAGTACATTCGAGATGGTAGCGAAAAACACTTTATGGTGTGCAACGGGCCAGCTGAGAGATAACTGAGTGATATTAGGCGCTTTATTCTGGCGAGAAAGCTAGAATGCATAAAAAATTCGTTCGCCTCCTCTCTTTCTCTCATCCCACGAAACAGTAGGAAAGTTGAAGCTTCCAATACGAGATCAGGCAGCGAAGGCTTGTAAAGAAAGAAAGAAGGAAGAACGGATCTATTTTTCATACAGACTGTGCGTAGAACGACTCCAAGTCCTCGAGATTATGTCCTTAAACGCTTCGTAATCCTGTCATGGGGGGCACGTGGATTACGTTATCTTAGTGCTGCATGCAAAACTCCCCTTGTCTGGAAGTCTTGTTAAGCCGCGCAATGAGAAAGCACGCGCCAGAATCACGACCTACGGCACGTATTGAATGTAGAAATAGCAAACCTGGGATGAAAGGTAGATCCTGTCTCATCTCTGCCCTGTCTGCTTCTCCTGATTTCTTACTTAATCATCATCCTTATCGTCATGTTTACAAAGCGCGAACCGTTTGTTGCGGCTATACAGGCGCCCCCTAGGTATCAGCTGACGACAAAAGAAACTGGTTCAGCGTAATTACCTCTGTCAGAGCGATGGAAATGCTGAGAAATGAAAGGTGCGTGCGTTTCTGTTCTTATCATAATTTTCCTTAAAGGTATAATTCCCTCTCCTTTTCTCCCTCCAGAACAAAAATGTTTTAATAGTTCATAACCCCCTACCCCTCCCCCGTTCGTATTTAAACACACGTGGACTCGTTTGTGAGCTTTAATGAAGAACTTGGCCGTTTGAGGCTATTCGCTTTCTGAATTAGAGTGAGTCAAGTGATTCTGAATTATTGGCAAGGAATTAAGTCGCGGTGCAATCGCTAATCGATGTGATTATCCACGGGTTGCGAAGAAACGGATTGGCAGTTTCTAGATGGATGCCCAGTATTGTTCTCCCTGTTGGTAAACAAAGCAACCAAATTTGATTTTTCCTTAATCTTTTATTATCTTATTTTTTTATCTATTTCTGGAGGAGGTTGCCACACGATAAATAAAATACAGAAATCTCTAGGATTATCCAGCATTTTCTTGGATCACACGAATAAGGTAATCCTCTGCATCTCCCGAAGACCGTTACTGAATGTCAGGCATCCACGTAATTACACGAAACGATGTACCGAAACTGTTTTGAGTTCAAAAAGCTTCGCTTGATATCTTCTGTTCATCAACGAGCACACTTCGCTTGAGGACTTTGCCCTGCTCGACACACAGTTTTCTTCGACTTGATCACGTCTTATTCTGCATCATCCCCGCATGACTCGTGGACCTTCCCACCTCGTCTGTAACAGGAGAAAGGGGAAAGGGTGGGGAGTGGTGAAAAAATAAACTTGCATGTGCTCTTGAAGGAACCGCTTCTCAGACTCTCAAATCAGCTTCCGGGCTTGTTTCGCTTAGGGTATCATTACGAATAACTCCGAAGGAAAAAAGAAAGGAGGTGAGACGAGGACATGGATAAGAAATGACGTTGGTGCGAATGGATCCACTGCAACTGATCATAACATACTGTATTCCCATGCGTAGAACTCAAAGTGGTAAACTGAATGGGACACTAACCACTTTGATAACCTCCGAAATGTTTCTGTTTCAGAATTCGCTGACGCAGTAATGAAAACATTTGCTTATTTTAATAATTCAGAGCGTTTATATACCATTGATGTTTTAAAAACATAATAATGTTAGTGCTTCGAACATAATCCAAAGTAGACCTCGATTTAAGTTACGTCACCGGGCTTTATTTTAAGCTTGGAGTCCAACGACATCTACCAAATGACTGGACCCTATCCTTAAAAAAAAAAAAAACTGGAATCAGATGAAAAAGCAAAGAAAAGAAATACTGCGCCTGCTACTCAATTTTATATTATCAATGATTGAAGAAAGTGGGGGGATGGATAGAAAGCATTGTAGAGAATTAATACGCTCTTGAACTTAAACCCAGATTTGTGACTGTCAGAAAACTGTGTATGATCAGAAATCAAGCACCACTATGAGAGGGATGTTTAAAGGGAATTACTGGAATGCCCTGATTAAATAAATAAATAATAGTATTGTTTCTAAATTATATACAGAGCAGAAACAACTCACCGTGGCTGAATGACTAAAAGGTTGCCTCAGATAAAATGAATTACCTAAATGGAATTATAAATACAAATGGGAAACTTGAAGATATTTTTATTAATGACAAGATAAAAAAAGGTAAGCATAATTATACTTATCTTCAGATAACTAGGCAGTCAACTATTAACACATATATATTCAAGGGGAAATAATATAGCAGTAATGGTCCATTTGCTCACGACGTTTTTCAGATCAACTGTGGGTCTGTGCAAAGCAAATTACAGTACTGTCTGTTGATGAGGCATAGACGAAGATTGCAGATCGTCTCAGTTAGTTCAGATTGAGGCTGAAGAGGGGTGTCTACTGTCACTGACAAGCTCGTCAGTAGGACTTTACCTGGATCGAAATGGTCTGGAGCTCAAACATTCATTTTAAGTTCGAGACTGCGATTATATCGGACCAGTGCTTGTGCCAGTGACGTGTGCTCCATTACACCACGGACATTAATCTTGTCTGTGAATATTTTGCAGTTATGGTAACTATGGATATGTGCTCGGCGATATCCGTAGTTCGTCCTGAAGGGGAAGGTACAGTTTGTAGATAGCTCATTTCAGGACCCAGTATTTAAGGAGAAAATTGGTTTCTAAAGAGAAGAAGCCACAGTTGTCTGGATTCACTGTTCAATAGCCTTTTGATTACTTTGAAGGATTGGAAGCAAAGGACTGACATTTCTGTAAGAGTGTTTAAGGTTTGCCTTCACTTTTTTCAAAAGCACACTAGTTATGTCAGGCTATAAAGTGTATTTGTATACTATACACTCTACAACATCCATCATAGGTTACATAGAATTCCACTCTCAGTATCACATAGCAGTATTGTCGAAATGATGGTAGCTTTTACCGCGTCAACCAAAAAAAAGAGAAAAACCTTGCATACACTCTTTATTTGTTCAATGCTTTTAAGAATTTGTCAAATCCTTCCTTAAATTTATTCAAACTACCCACTTTCACAACACTGGGCCTAAATTTATTCAAACAATCAATAACTCTCTCTGAAGACAAATTTCTTTATATATATTACATAAGTTTCTTATATTCTTTGTGCGCATTCAAACGACGTCAGTTTTTTTTTTTTTTTCTGGTGTTAATATTTTGTCGGCAATTAAAGATTTTCTGTTTTTGCGAAATTTCTATGTATGACATAGGTGCGTACCAAAGAAAATAAAGTATAACCTCTGACCTAGTAGTCGTGCTGGGATATAAACAAGAACATTATTGGAGGCACCAAATTTTGCAGTGTATTGGCCTATTTTGGACTGGTTGTGGATGGTCAAGACAAGTTGTGGGCATCTTCTTTTTGTTGTGGTAGTTGCAGGTCAACATTGAGGGGGGTGGATTTAGTGGTAATCGTAAGTATATGATTTTGCTTTACTTCGAATATGGAACGAGTCCGCAAACCATTATGACGATTGCCACTTTTGTATGGTGGATATATCAAAGTTTAAAAAGTCTGCGGTTAGAAAAACTGTAGTATATCCCAACGTACCATCCTCTATTGCCCCGGTGCCACACTGTGAAGACCTATTAATTTTCTTTCCGCCTTCTAAAGACGGATCTTCAGAAGCGGTTCTTCTACCACTTCTGAAGATCCATCTATTCTCCAGATCCATTCATCTTCTGATGAATCTGGAGATTAGCGCAACTGGGATGACATTTCAGAAGTCTGTTCAAGTAACGCGACACATTTCCCTAATTAGAAGGCGTTAAATTGCCTAGTAACAGGTTTAAGTCTAACCAAATACCGGACAGAGCTTTAGACATTTCTTTTGAAAGAGTGGAATCTACTGGATTCCAGCAGAAAGAGGTCTAAGTATATAATTTTGGATTGAGACTAATATCGGGTGATACGTCTCAATCCAAAAGAGTGGTAACTTTTCATAGAGTTCAAGTAAAAGATGTGTTTTTTTGCTTTCGCTGGATATACACTCATGCACATCTATTGTGTTGCGGATTAGTTCATGTTAAAGAAAAGTTTAATTTTCTTTCGTATTTTGGAGCCGCTCAAAATCTTAATAATGTAAACAACCTTTTTTTAAAAATAAATATCGTCACATAACAAAAGAGGTAGAGGATCTTTTTTTATACTCCAAAAAAGAACGATTTTTTGCCTGATAATGTAAGTGGCTTTAAAGATTTACAGTACAGATTTCTTTAAAAAAAGGTTGACTAAGCAGGAAGCCGCTGTACAGATTAAAAGTTACAGAAAAACAGAAAATATGTATCAGAAAAATCAAGCGTTCTCTTACCCTCGTATATATTCTTAAACATCAATGAATTCCCTTAAGATTATTTTGAATTCGGCGCAAGAACCCTAGGATAAAATTTTTCTTAGGTACTTCATCATAAACCATTTTTATTCTCTGAATCTTGTTGCTGATTCCAAGTGCATTAATTCAATGTTTTCAGCTACGAGGACACTTCTAAGGGTAGAAAACTAAGAACAATATTAGCGCTACTTCTGCGATGTTTTAGATCATTAGGCACGAAATGAGAGCCCACTGCAAATTAGTGTTGTGTATTTTGGCAAGCATAAATTACAGCGAACACGAACGCAGCCCTGCATTCACAAGCCGGTTGAAAGCACTCCATCATGTTCAATTCCTGATTGTTGCAGCCGAAGGGAAAGAACCTTATCCCGGAAACTAATATTGATGCATGGCAGGAAATAAATAGCTCCACAAGAAATTATTTAAACTTTATTGCAAATTTGTTTCTGGAGCAGAAGCGTTGTCCACGAGTAAGAGAAATGTCATTTGGATCGTTCCTATTTTGATCACCAAACCATTTACCATCTTCTCCCATTCCACTCTTATGTAAACATCTGTTTAAAGTAAGCCTTTATACAAGTTATTTCCTTCTTCGAAAACCGATTGACATGAGTTCTTATGGGGATTATATTCGCCCTCTTTTCTGACCAATAAAATAGTCTCTGTGTTCGCGTCTGCGTTCGATTTTATGAATTTCTCTTCTCTCCACTCTCCTGCCCCTACTCCTCTACAAAAAGGCACCATCGAGGAGGCTTTTCATTTCGCAGCGCGCGCGCACACACACACACATGGGTGTGTGTGTGTGTGTATATATATATATATTGATAGACTTTTTTTTTATTAATGTGATCAATAAATACATTTCCATCAGCATAGCACTTATTTGCAACTTATGCGCATTTAAAGATTACATTTATTCAAGAATGGTAAAGGTAATACACAGAAATGGAAATACAAATTCTGTGCCACCCACCGAAGATCTTGGAGCGGGGCCCCGGCCCCCTTTAGCAACCATATTAAACCAAGTGTCGGGCTCACAGTCGCAATGGCCGACTTGGCAGTTCTGTCTCTGATGGTAGATCTGGGTACACAAATAGATTAAAATGATATTGCATTATTGTAAAGTTGGTGACGTCTGGTTACCAATTTTTCTAGTGCGATCGCGAACAGAAAATCATCCAGAAGAGGAAATGCGTTAGTATATGATTGGATAGCAGAAAAATCTCTCTGCCTATTGCAATTCCCATAGGATGGCGTGAACTGGGAAGCCCACGGAGGTGATTGGTATTCTTCTTATCTAAAATATAAGGACTGCAATTCGTACTGAGATCTATCATCAGCTATAAGGCACATGGACCTGATCTGCTTGTACGCTCTCCACTGCAACCTTTCATTCCGATTTCATCATCGGAATCTGAATTCAATGTACATGGCAAGAGTGGCTGTTTTCCACATGAAAATGTACGTGAGCCACACAAAACTGGATAAATAATCTGGTGCGAAATTTAAATTCTTCTGCAGACTCAAAAAAAATATTTAAAAAAACTATTCTCTCCAGAGGCATCATTTCCTTATAGACAAGTCGGTTCCACAATTTTCTCATGAAGACTCATTTGTCTTTTGCAGAATATTTCTAAATTAATTGACTGCTCTAAGGGATTTGGCGTAGGACTCAAGTGAATGGAGGCTTTCATTGATTCTTTCAAAACTAGCTGTTTTCCTTCTGGGAAACATTTATTCTTCTGTTTCAATTTACGTATTTAGTTCAGTTAAAGGAGATTTATGAAAGCCTCAAACTTTTTAATAAAGCTAAATATGAAGGGCATAATTTGCTACTTTGTGGAGACTTGATGATTATGCGTACGTTGTTGGTCAGCAATCGGATTACTAAGAAAGCAATGGCCATGCAAAGAGAGCCTTGTGCCAGTTTCGAAAAAAATATTGAACACGAAAGCCTAGAGGATCCAACGAAAATCATATCAACTCTACTTCATTTGTATCAAATGTTGAGCATTTTCATTGGGCCACAGATATGAAGGTTAACTTCAAATGAGCAGTTGAGATCCTAATCTTTTAAATATTTATTATGATCCTTATGATCATAATAAATATTTAAAAGATTAGGATGTAAAATGAACAGTGATTTTTGCACTCGTGTGTAATTTTTTTTCTTCATTTTAATTGTTTTGTTCATTTTATATATAAAAGATACACATTGCTATTTTGATTGATTATATAAAATTTAAATGGGATAAAACGTGTTTTCTTTAACCCCAGTTTAAGGAAAAGTAGTTTTGAATTCAACGAAGCAAACTTAGGGAAGTTTGCTATGTTCAATTTTTGATTTGCAGCCTTGTGTAATTTGGCTTAAAAAGTTAAGCCAATGAATGAAACAGTGCCCTACTAAATCATAAAATATTTTGATGTCCACTGCGATGCTAAAGAATTTCTCTGTTTGTCATCCTTTTAGGAAAGGTCTAAGGTTCGATTTCCACCGCAGACCTCGAAGAAATTCTTTAACTTTTCCAGTCTGAGTTGTATTTTCTTGCCTAAAAAGGTGTACGCGTTTTCTCATTGAAGATCAGGGTTTTCCGCCATATATGCAAGCCAGCCTAGAATACCACAGTTTGTAGACACAGTACACTGACGCGGTGTGATCCTACATGCATTGGTGCTTACGTGCTTTCTAACTGAACTTTTCTTTCCATCAATTTCTGGCTAAACCTTTTGGTACCTGAAAGAAACGAAGGAAGTATAAATTTTTATCATAGGACATCGGTAGCCATGACACTCATGTACTGAAGTAATGACCTTGCGAGTAGTACAGTGAATAGAATCACTGCCCTCCCCTCAAGGTCCGAGTTCGAATCCCGTCAGTGACTTGAGAATTATGGGCTTTTTCAACAACGTGGCTGAGTTAGTCAAGTTTTGAAGCATGGGTTGCATGGTTTTCCCTCCCGGAAGCTCGAGTTCTTCCTCAAGCAAACGGGCAAATCGACCGTAGAATACACACAACAGCCATAATATAATCTGATAAAATAATCTGATCTGTGCGGTCTTGCGGGTGTATAAGAGATTTTTTTTTTCCACTTACCACTTGATTTTTTGGGTTCGATTCCTGCCCACTGGGCGAACCAAGGCTTTTCCAAGTGGACATTTTTGGACGGAGGTATAGGAGCCACAGGATTTTTTCCATCCCAAGATAAACAAGAAAACCGACCGCCATCTTTCTATCGAACATAAAATAAAAGTAAAATCTATGCTTCGTAATAATATAAATGCATTGTCTTTTTATCCTTGTGGTGTCCACAAAACTCACATTTTCTTCTATGTTGAAAGCTTTAAAATCATACCGATCATCTTCTATTTATTATTTTAATAATAATAATAAAAAAACTGCCCATTCCACAATTTATTCGTTGACCTTTGACATTTGTTATTTCGCAATTGGTACACACACGCACATCAAGATGTTCAAATTAGCCTGAAAAGTTAAAGAAAACGAACTGGTGTTAACCTTTCTAGACCGTCTCATTAGCAGCTGTGTGTGTGTGTGTGGGGCCACACATGTAGTCGACCATCAATCACTGTCGCGATGTCAACACATTAAATGTGGCAGGATGTGTGGAGTGTCACACACAATCACCTTTGGAGTACTTGACATTCGGCGGGAGTAGGGAAAAATGGCACGCAAGTGACCCGTTGATAGCGGCAGGGAAGAAGGAAAGTTGACACCGCTTTCATCGTAACACGGTTACCAGCAATCCGAGAAACTGGAGTCAGCATTGTGTGTCTTGGCTCTCAAACAACTTGTCGGGTTTTTTTGTAGCTTAATGGCAACGCCTACCAGTGCTTAAAGCAACTGATAGTGAGATGAATTAAGAGAATGGAAAAAGAAAGACAGATGGCAGAAGTAACTCGTTTATTATGGGTACTTGTTGCACATTTCTTACTGCGTAATCTTGAAAAGGACCTAGGTAAATCCTTAAGATCGTGGCTAAATAATGGTCCTTGCCCTCAAATAGAATTAATTATTAAATGTAATTCTGAAGGGTCTAGAAGGCAAGAAAGGTAGCATTAGGTGATTGACAATGTTTTTTTACAATATTTACAATGAAGTCAAGTTTATTCATTTGATCCAGAAACATACAAACAGATTTTTCATCCAGAAACATAGAAAACAGATTGTTAACTTCTTTAAGTTGGAGTCCGAATTAAGTTGGGACGCCTGTGGATTTGCAATCCAGACGATCCCAAGCGTTAATTATACATTGACCGAGTGGGGGGATTAACGCTTGGTTATTCCCCTCCCCTCTGGAAAACTGGAAGTTTACATTTTCGTTGACATGAGAAAAATGGAGATAAAATTCATTTAACTGGGACGTTAAGAGATTCGCTGACTGATGCTTCATTCATGGACCCTTCTTTGAGGAACAAAAGAATTGATGAGCAAGCCATTAGCAGAGAATGGTTCTAATATTGCCAGTGGTCAAACCAAGCGAAGTACAAAACAAAAAAAAAAAAAAAACGAAATTGAATTCTTAAGGTAAAAATTTTGCATTTTAAATTGCAGGATGGGTAGTTAAGAGCTAAGTCAAGGGGGGGGAGGGGTTATGTTCCACAAAGATGACTGAGATCGGCTTGGACTCGTAGAAAGTAGTGAGACAAATGTGGAATTCAGAAGGTTGAATCGGTTATTAAGAGCGTGGTGGCTGCAGTAGGCTTAGCTGTGCCTAATCATCATATCTCCGATAAGCTGGTCGATTCTGATCTTTAACACTTGTCCTTCCCTTGACGATCCTTAAATGGGAAAATCCATCCTGGCTGACGTGAGGAGAGGCTGCTTCCAGTTGTTGTTTTCAGGTGCTTGCAACGTGTACAGTTGGGGGACCGAGAGGGGAGTGATAGATGTTCAAAGATAAATTCCATCCTCCATGTATTTCAGCGTCGTTCGCTACTAGACCTTCTCTTACGAATGCCGTGGTAGATCCCCGTGCTCGAGCTTTGTTTCTTTCCGATGATGTGGGACGCGCAGTATCGTGCGCGTGTTTGCGGCCGCAACTTCTCAGCCCAGCAATTGCTTTATCTTTACCTACGGTCGGGACGTGGATGCAATCACACGCCGGGACTCGTTGACTTGGAGATGAGGCGTAGCGTGGCATGCAAAACTGCCGTGCGAAGTCGATCGTTTCAACCCCCATCCCCATATCTCTCCCCATCCACCCGTAGAGATTGTGACGTTTCCTTCGGCTCAACATCGCCATGAAATGTACATTAGCCACGCGGAGCAGTTCGTGACACAAACAGGCAGGGTATTTTTTCCTGGAGGGAGGACCCGTAACGGAGGAGCCTCCCTCCATTTCTCATCCCTCGTGCCGCCACACAGGGACAGTTCCAAGTGTGTACGGGATCGACGTGAAAAATGGAGTCGTCTCTGCGTGGTTATGGCGACACTGTCGGGAATACAGAGACAATGCAAAAGACGACACTCGATTGGATCCGCCAGTCCAACGGGGGTTGCAGACGCGAAAAATCACCTCTAAAAGGGGATTCCTTTGCGATTCTAACCGCTTTATTTTTTACAGTCTGCTGGAGGACCGTCCGCTACGGGGAGTGTTTTCGCTGTGGGAGAAATGCGAGAATGCGCCAGGTATTATTACAAAAGCGGGCGAAGGTTCTTTACTTTTCGAACACCGAAAGATTGCGTTAACTGAATGAAACCCTTCGGGGGTTCATTGAGGGAAAATCGCCATTTCAGTTTGTTCCCATTTTTAAATTTAAAAAAAATATATTAATATTCCACCGGCCTTTTTAAGTGTCCTTGTACCAAGTTTGGTTACCGTAGTCCTCTGGGTCATGTTCTGAATTCCGGGACTGGGCTGGCAAACGGGAATTCTGCTAATTACCGATCGTGCAGAGCAGTTAGCAAAGTTCGCGCAACTTGCGTGTTCTTCAGCGACCATTTTGACTCTTTGTTTGGATCTTTGTTTGGACTCTAGAAAACTTCGCGATATCACAGAATGGGACCGAATCATTAAAGGCGGGCGCTCCCCTCTCCTCTTCAAATATCCCCTATGATAATTGCACTCATTCTTTGGATTCAGCTCGTACAAATATTCGCCAGATCTTAGCGTTAACACTGATGGACTGAAACTGCTGTCCCCATTAGATGGCAATCGCTGTGCGTGTGTAATTCCTCCAATGAAGTCCGGTTGTACTGTACAGTGGGTGTCTCGTTCGAGTACATAATTTCCTTTTGCGTTTGTATCAAACCCTTTTTTTTAAACGGAATTAAACCACTTTCTTAACAAATCGCTTTGGGAGAAGCAAAAGCAATTTTTGGTCACTTCGCTGATATCTTTGGGATAACTTCGTTTTCATCACACGATTTGCTGAAGGGGACGAATAGCCAGTGTGTTCGTGTGTGCGCGCGCGTACTCACGCACTTGCTCTGGCAACAGGTGCAAGATGCTAATTTAAAATTAACGTATTCCCACAAAACTCATAATTTCCCCTTTACTACGCTCCCCCCCCCCTCTCTCTCTCTCTCTGCAACGAGTAACATAAAGTGTGCTCGTGCATTATTTATTCCCCTTCTCATTTGCGGCAGTCTCGACGACACTGCGAACGAAGGACGTGCAACAGGTGATGTGAAGCAAAATCGAACGCAACAGCAGCTGAACCCCGTAGACCGTCGATAAAGCGCGATTGAAATGCAGCACCCATAGACGCCCATTTGCCGTGGACTTGGCCAGGTCATCGTGTTCGATGTGTTGTCTAACAACATATCGGCCCTCATCAGCGCAACTTAACGCGTGCAAGAGACCGACACCTCGTCGTGATTGAGGCACAGATGGAAGCGATGCGATATTAGGGACGCCGTAATGACCGCTGGTTACTTAAACGTTACAACTGTTGACCGCCGGGAGCGAGCCATACGAGTGTAGTTAGGGTGCGGCTAATCCTCGCGACTATCCGTATGTCTTCGCTTATGACCGAACTTCTCCACCTGGTATTAGAATTTGACATCCCGTCCCGACAAATTCGGATGTCTCGAGCGTATTCGGCACTCTACATGCGTGTCACACGTTGCCGGGCACGATCGTGTTTTAAAAAAGTCCACTCGGTGCAGATGCAGACCCACAAAGCTCGGCGAAAGGGAGATAAAAACTAGCGATCGCCTATAAAGCGAATCAATCCATTAAAAGTAGTTTTCCTCCACCCCTGCCTTCCCTCCACCACGCTGCATTCGACATTTAAGAATCGGAATTTCGTTTATTTACGAGGCCAATTAAATTATGCGCGTTAAGTTGACGTTTTAAATGAACTGTCGCTTTTCTAACTTTAATTTTGCGTTTGTTTATTTTTCTCATTGAAAGAGAGGACAAAAAACGTTTCTTTGACTTCTTTCAGAGAAGGCAGGAAGAGTAATGGAGACAAAGCAGAATAAACATGGCCGTAGACCAAGCGAATGTCGCTGAATGAAGAGAAAGATTAGGAAACATTTACGAATCACGGCTCGAAAGGAAGGAAAGAAAATAATGAGGCTAGAAGAGGATAAATAACGCTTATTTATGATGTATAAGGAACTAAGGATATGAGGTGTTTGTAAACGTGTTGTTCGGTTGGTTTACTGTTTGTAATAATACAAAACCAGAGGTATAAAACCATATCTCCAACCACCAACTAACTCCAGAGAGAGAGAGAGTTGCATTATGAAAAAAAGGGAAAAAAAAGCCAGTAAGAGTTCGTCCCGACGGGATTCGAACTCGTTCTTTTCTACATGTATCCAATAAGAAATGAATGAATAGAGTAGAGATTGACAGGTAGTGGCACACAACGTCCGAGTCCACTTTATTATTAATCTACAAACACTGGACCATGCACCCTCGTGGAGAACGCGATAGTTATGGAAAAGACCTGGGTTTGAATCCCCTTCTATTGAAGGGGATTCAAACCCAGGTCTTTTTTTATAGGAAGAATTTTTATAGGTTATTCCCCCGCCATTGCCGAATTAGTCGGTCTTTGTACTTGGCTTTTACCTCTGGATGGTTTTTCATCCAGCAAAACAAACAAGCTGACTACAGAATATACAGCGACGTCTCATAGTTATTCAAAGTATCAGACAGGGCAGAACTGTCTTAGTCGTTTGCTTGACCCAGGCTTTTTCAGTCCCTGAACTCCCCTCTAGACTTCTGTACTCTTTAAATCTGTTGTGGTAGTCAGTGCCTCATTTATCGAGACGTAATTGTAAAATATGCTTCTTGTAGTTTCCAGTGTTCCTATTTAAACTATTCATTCCTTTAATTTTGAAGATAAACGTATAATCCCAGAAATCTTGACCGCAAAGCTTACTAAAATTCCACTCTTCCACCTCACCTACTGCTCTGTATATTGGCTAGCCTAACATCTTTTTGTTTCCTTCTGAAGAAAAGTATTTGTTTATTCTTAACAAACTAGGTGTTAATGGTATTTATAGTTTACAGCATGATTTCTCATAACTGACCTAGAAACGAATGGATACCCATTCCATATTGCTTTAGCGTACAGTTGGAGAAACTGCATAAACAGAACTTTTTTATTTGCATATAAAGAAGAATGTTGGTCTTTGCTATAAAAAGTTATCAACTTTCACACGCATTCTATTTCAATGAAATAATGGTTTAAAAATGTCTCTTATATTCATATACTGAATATATTCTATAATTTTTGAGTGAGGAGGGGATTGTTCGTTGGTTTTTCCCCCTTATGGCTAATTTACCGTATTCTTAATCACGATATCGCGTAAGGGGTTTTGGACTTCAATTATGGAAGTGATGTAATGAGACGGTTTCCATTCCTCTGTGCTAGAAAGGAGTAGCAGAATTTTTAGGTCATGGAATAGCGACGCCTGAAATCTTTTTCATAAACTACCACGACTCCTTCGACTAAACTTCTACGAGGAACTGGAGTGATTGCCTCCCATCAGCCCTACCAATCTCATCCTTGTTCCCAAACTGTTTTCTTCTGCTGGTAAGCCTGCATCTTGTGAAATTATAAATTGGTTGCCTGGACTTAGCTAACAAATCGATCACTAACACAATTAATCAATCTTCACATGCCTGCCACTGAATTAGCAGACTGTGTACGTGCTGGTGCAGTCCACGGTAACCTTCTACTGGCGAATTTATGATGAGTTTAATCATCTGCTTCATAAATTTATCCCACAAAAACTATCCTTTGTGAAGGAGGAAATATTCGAGTAGTTCACATTAAGTGAACTCCAAAGCCACGGGACAACGAGAGATAGCCTGGATGGGTGTGCGCGCGCACGCACGCCTCTGAAATCTGCGTGGTCTCTGATTGAAGGACCCCAAGTACAGCGGGGCATACTTTCTTGCACAGTAACTGAATGCTTGACATTGTATAAAATATTGGAAAAAATCATCCTTGAATGGAACTTATGCATCTTGTATTTTCATGGGCGTTAACTTCAGGTCCCCACCCCATTATTTAAGAAGAAATCAAGGATGCAAAGACTGAAACAGCCATTTATTGTAGAAACATCTCATTGAAAAGTGACCCAATCATCTATACAAGCATCTCACTGAAAAGTGGACCAGAACATTAATATCATTCATAACAACAAATGTTTAAAAATCGGTTAGGCATAGTGGAATCACATTGGGAGCTTTATACTTAAATGATTTACTGATTTAAAAATTAGTTAATTAACCCGATTAACTCTTTAATAAAGTAATTGTCAATTCATCGATGGCTATGGCTGCATAATTCGATCTGAGAATGATGTTAACCATATGAGCTTGATTTTAACCCCTTTTAAGAAAGAAATAGTTGAGAAATCCTTATAATTTCAGTGGGTAAGTTACTCCATACACTACTCTTGTGACAATAATGCCCTGGAGATAGATCATTGCCACAGGAGATGTCTTGACTGAATGGAAACTGGTTTCGCTAGTATAACATCATTTGGATGGCCACCTTTTTCAAAAAGTAAAAGGTGCTTCCTCAGATCTTGCGCAGTCTCCTTGCATTCGGAACTTGATTGCCTTTACAACATATTTCCCTTACAGTCCTGGCAGTTTCTAACTCTGTGGATCAATAGTGAGCAAAGTGAAGGCAAATCTTGCAGAGCTAACTCCGATATACTGATGGTTTTTTTCTGTAAATAGACTTAAATCTTCGTTCTGCAATTTTAATTCATCGGAAAGCACAGATTCATTACCTTCCGACAAGGGACTTTTTCTTCCTGTGGCAAGGGTGAAGATTTACAATTTTCAATTAGATTTAAATAAATAAACGGAGATTCCGAATTGAGTTGCTTGCTTACTTCGTGGAATTCTTCTCGATGACTTCTCCCCA
The DNA here is from genome assembly GCF_048544385.1 of Mastigoproctus giganteus. Lineage (NCBI taxonomy): Eukaryota > Metazoa > Arthropoda > Arachnida > Uropygi > Thelyphonidae > Mastigoproctus > Mastigoproctus giganteus. The sequence continues at coordinate 144,077,509 of NC_143585.1, read as the reverse complement.
CTGGAATAAATCTTCCGTCATCGTTCTGTGGACATCCAGGTACCAATTTCGGAGCAAACGTCTCCCTCCAGCGAGAATAAAAATGAGGCTTTCGGTGAGGCGCTGCTGTTGGCTAAATAACGCCACCATCTTATCTTAAAAGGAGTTTCGGAGGTGTCTTTAGAAAACCCTTTCGCCCCGGTAAAAGTCAAAACTCTCTTTATTTCGAGCTGTGAATACACAAATCACCACTTTTGTTCCAGGTTCGGGCAATGGGGTAACTACAGGTCGCGAGCAGCTGTTTCCTGTGGATAGCCATTGTTAGCGAACCCCAGTTAATTCCCCCGAAGACAAAACCACACAATGTAGCGCTGCAAAGGAACTTAACTTGCCCGCACATTTTACACGTTGTTTTACTCACGCCAACGCGATGAAAGCGTTCACTATGGCACGTGGACGCGACTGTGATTGTTACATGCGGAAGTTACGGCAGATGGCGGCAAAGAGCACAGAGACATGACAGCAGGGCGTTGCGGACACGGATCAGTGCGCTCCTATTTTTCTCCTCTTGTCCGCGCTATCCAGAATATACGCGATCTGAGATGTAGTGCTGGCTAATTAGAGGTCTCGCGACTTAAAATCATCCTCGTACCACCTCTGCTAAAGACTAAGCGCTGCAAGCACCCTAACAGTTGGCTGATTACAATGTGCACTCTCTCTAAACTTCTTCACGGTGGATGCTTTAAAAAGTTATCTTGTTTACATATTTGATAAATGACCGTTTTATTATTTTAGCCTTCATTCTATCACGTGAGCGTTGCCACCCCCCTCCCTCCGCTTTATTTCATCGTCTGTTCCCTTTATACCTATATCTTACAATTTTTAATCCCCTTCTTTTTGCTTAGTTTCATTACAGGAGAAAGTGCAATTCCATTTCAATTTATAAGTATCCATCCCCTTTGTTCTGTCTATCTTATTTTACCATCAACGTTCTTATCAGTTTCGTAGGGTTCATTCATAATCTTCACGGTCATCTTTCTTCACACAAACCTAAACTAAAATATTTGATGCACAGTCCAGTGCTGTTTCTTTATAATACAATTTTCCAGCCTTCAGTGAGTGTTCCCTTGTCTTTGACACCGAGCCGATAATCCAGGGATCCATCCTGGAGTTTTACTAATATGGATACTGTAATGTCATTATACATTCCGAAAATGCACATACTGGGATGGATTACAGGCAAAGACTGCAAGATTTAGCAACACCTCCAGAGGACACTGGGAGAAATACAGCGGGTGAGGACTTTTTTTAGATTATATTACGATGTCCATCTGAGTGCGCTTAAATTTAATAATCATTATATTTGTAGGTCGCGTTGCTTCATGGATTGCATTATTTATGTATATAAACATTGTTTTTAAATAAACCAATCTTCTGTTTGCATAAATAATGAATACAGACCAGATGGCACAACCAGTTAAAAGTAGAATACAAAAGGCACGAATACTCAGTTAGATTGAGGAGAATGGGACGAGAAAAAGACTTTGATCTCTTCCCGTGATTGTTAACAGAATGTGAGCAATCACGTGAAAGTAAAACAGGACCAAGTCTTGGTTTAGACCAAGTAATTGCATTTGGACTTGGTCCGCTGCTCGTTATCAATGAAATCATGAATACAGTTGTCTGTAACGTTCTGAACAGTTCTGTCATTCTGCAGCGTGGCGTTTCTTTGGAGAGGGAAGCTGAATTTCAGTCAGCACCATAACTCTCCTTGTCGCAAGCCACGGTCAATACAAAAGCAGTTTGAGGAAGAAAAATGTGGATGAAATGTGATCCGAATCCATTTCAATCCTAGACCTTAATAAAACTGAATAACAGTTGAGCGCTGGAAATCATGTCCTGTTTCAAGCAAAGAAGCAAGGTTCCAGTCACCACATACAAAATACTTTCAGAAAAGTCCATCAGAGGATTATTGATGTCACTAAAGTTCACGCGGGTTATATCCGATATTATAACTTTCTTTTCGTGGTGAACTGGGGAATGCGAATAATATTTCGAGTGAGACCAACCTCCTTTGAGGATGGATGTCGCACACTTCGTCACATGAGTTTCTGTCCCACAGTTATGCTAAGTTAGACCGAGAAATCAGCAGCTGGATTTTGTGAGTATTGACTATGCCCTGTAGAACTGGAATGAGATTCTAAGGGAGAGATCATAAGCCAAGATCCTATCTAATATAGATTAGATAGGATCTTGGTTAGATAGGAATTAGTTTGTATCACGGCCCTTCCAGACCGGGCGGAAGTGATCTGGGTTCGAATCCGGTATAGACTGGAGGAGCTTTTATCGAGAATTTTGCCATCGTGGGCTAGTTAGGTCGTTCTAGTGAAAGAGTTGGTTTTTTCTCCCAGAAACTGGTTTTTTGTCCAGCAAACAGGAAAAGCAACCAAAGGATACACGCTGTTGCAGACACTCGTATTCTGTAGTTGCCTTACATCTGCCACTGTAGTGTGTGATTTAGTGATTAACAGACTGAATGATTTGTGTTTTCCTGTCCTATCTGAAAATAGTTTACGTTAACTCATTCATGGGGAAACTGCATTGCTATTGCTGTCAGTATACCAAAGAAATTTCAGCCGCGTTCTTATACTTGACATCGACGGTGTTGCATTCTTAAGCGCAGATATAAGTACTAATGCAAATGTATTATACATGCACCCTATGCGTGTGCACATGTATGTCTATAAGGCGCAATAAAAAAAGAGAAACGTGGCAAATGCCTTTCTTCAGCGCGAGCCTTTTTCTCTACAGCTGCCGTCTCCAGTTACTCCACTGAGCACTTTTTGTTTGTCTTGGCAACGAGAAACCTTGTTTTTGAAAGGTGCTAATGTTGCACGAGTCTTGACGCAGGTGGTCGTCTTCACTCCGAAATGAGTTTTCTTTCAACTGGCGCCATTTTGAAATTACCGCACTCCACTACATCCTCCCATCCCCCGCAAATGGGGATGACTTTGATTTCTTGGCAATTTCTGCTTTTTCAAAATCTGCAGGGACTTTGTGGCTGCTTTCCCTTTTCTGCAGATTCCGAATGTCCGTTTTTTTTTTTTTTTTTGGTTTATTTGTTTAGTCGCACGTGAGATGCTCAGCTGTCAAATGAAATGTGTTGTCTTGTCTCGAAGATCCCAAAGTTAATTTTCTACCACAACTTTAGCACGCTTGGAGTGGCTCGTCTATTCAGAGCAGCAGTTTTATATTTTGACCAAATTACTAATTATATCCGCCTAACATTCTTTTATTCGATCCGGGTTCTGTATATTCATCTAATAGAAATCACCCCTTAATGACAATCCCACGGAATACGCGTACAAAATATTGATCAGTATGATTTTAGAATATTTAGATACTGAAAAAGAAAAAATAAATTCTCAAAGCAGATACTCGTTTGTATCCAGATTCAAAATCGTTACGTGGTATCGATACACTTCAGTATAAACCAAAAGATGTTTCAAATTCTTTTAACTTCGAATGGCCTTCTGTGCAGCTGTTTGTATTATCCCTTGTAGACCACACCATCTTACACACATTCCTTGAGGAAAAGGTTCTGGTTCGATTCCTATCTTCTACTGAAGTTGAGAAATATTTACCATCTCGATAGGAGGAACTTTATTCTTATTCTTTTTAAACACGGCGGCCGAGTTATCCAGGCTATCTATTCCAAATATGGACACACTACTCGGAATCGAATTATATTGCCTGTAAGTTCCTTAAAGCGACAACTACTCGAGAATGGAAATGCCCTGATAAATGTAAAAAAGAAAAATTAAATTCTACGCTGAATTTGTTTTCGCTAAGATTCGCATCGTATATACACAAACGAGATGTGGCAGTAAAATTCCTGGACTGGTGCAATAAAAAGAATAGGACGTGAAGGAGCTCAAAAATGGTTTTATTTTTATTCAAAGTAATCACCACCTGATTGAATGCACTTATTAAACGGTTCTAGGAGTTTCTGAGAAGTGTCAGCGAAGGTATCCAAAGAGATTATGTTCAGTTCGGCGGTAACGTTTTAATTCGTGTCCTCAACATCTTGAATGCTGTTTCCTTTGAGGGCAGCTGTCATCTTGGGAAAGAGGAAGTCTGTTGATGCCAGATCAGAACAGTAGGATGGATGGTTGATGTGTATAATGCCATGTTTCGTCAGAAATGTGGGCTAACTCGGAAAATGCTCTTCAATAGTCTTTGAAGCACCTTCGAAAAACATGATCAGCATCGTCTTGATCCTGGACTTCTGTAGACGAAACCTTTTGGGCCTTTGTGTGATTTTGAAATCCATTGCATCCTCTGAGGCGTCGTTTCTGGGTCGTACTGAAATATCCAACACTCATCTCCAGTGACAATACAGTAGAGGAAATTAGGATTGTCTGGATGAAGTTTTTGCATGATAGCCCTCGTTGTAGCTTCTACTCATCCGTGAGGCAGTGCGGCACAAATTTTTCACAGACCTTGTTTTCTCTAAATCTTCATGCAGCATTTGAAAAATCGTCTCAACCACCATCTGTTGGACGAAGTTTGAACTACAACATAACACTTCCGTTTATTTTCAAACTCATCGAACATGACCACAACGGGACCATTTCAGAAACTTTATTGCCACACTTCGTATATATATGTACATATATGCGAAGTTTGGTTAAAGTTCAAGTTCTTCATTCATTCTCTTTAACCAACTGAAGATATATATGTACATATATATCTTCAGTTGGTTAAAGAGAATGAATGAAGAACTTGGTAAGGAATATAAGGAGAAAAGTTTTATTTATGAACTATTTTATGGAGGGGGGAATACTGCTTTTTGAAAAGAAACTTTCTGCAAATAGTTAAAAAAAAAAATCAAAATGTTACTTAATTGTATTTTTCATAAAAATGTGACATTATAATTATTATTATTTCTCATAGAGCCAGTCACAGGCTTTGATTGAGAGGCGCAGTTTGTATATATAATCCATTATACAATTTCCCTTATTATTTATACATATCGTTCAGTTTTTATGAGTAGGCTATAATAATATTTTTGCATTTTAAACATTAATCATATTACAGAACGAACAGAATATTTTAATGACCAAGTTTTTTTTTTTTTTTATTTATTTATTTTTATGGCTCGTGCCTCGAGTCTCGTGAATATTCACTGGCAAAAAAGCAGCAAGAGTTTTTTGTGCTTAAAGAAACTTCACCTCTGAAAACTGTTGAGAGAGTGACTTTAGGAATTATAATTAAATAATAATTATAATAATTATAATTAAATTTTAATATGCGTAGCTTCATATTGGGATGCATTAATTTTTTCTACACATAATTATTATAAAATGAATAACTAATAAATTCATCCATCCAATTAAATGCCGAATAACATTCGGCATTGAATTGGATGAATATTCACAACTGTCATAAATCTAAGAACACCACAGCTCTAACACGACTGCGTGCAATGGACTTACAATGTGTATTGACCTTGTAGATGTCAGTAATCGTTAGGCCAGTAATCATTAAATCAAGTTAGCTGCCATTCCGTGGCAACTAACTTAATGATTACCACCCTCCAAGGTCAATGCCCTCCACAATTACTGCCGTGGACTCAATCCTAGAATAATTCTGAAACCGTGTATAAAATAGCAAGTATGATACTCTAAGTACCAAGCTTTTCAAAAGTAATTCATGCCGTTTATTTGGGATTCAAGATGCACTGTTTTGCAGAAAGTCCAAGTCTACCACTGCGGATGTATGCAAATGCTCGTCACAACCACACCTGGAACTAATTCTTTTTATTCTGTTCGCCAACGGGCTTCTGCGCACCCCTCCAGTAATTCGCTAGTTGCAACGAAAGCGCTACACCGCATTCTCTACTACTGGCAATTTATTTATAATTTCGAAAAGAACACAAGAAATCCTTTGAATTCAGCGGACCAGGATGGTCACTAATAATAATAAGAAGAAACAAGTAGTCCTTAAATTCTAAGCTTTGAATATTCTTACTATCTCCATTAGTCAAACGTTAATTTAATTAACTGTTGGTTATTGAAGGAAGGACTGAAGTTCTCATAAAGAATAAAGAATTCTAACAGCTATTGTCAAAGAAAGTTGACGCTTAATATACGTTCTTTTTTATACTTCTGCACCACCATCAAGTCAGAGGAATTTACAATGAATCATGTATACAATCATTAATCGTGTTTAGCAGTCATGAGCTTGAATTACGGTCCACTCAAAGAGCGTGTGCTACTGCACTGTCGCTCCTGACCACTCTGCTTCTTCAGACCTAACATATCAAGTAACAACTTCAGCGTACCTGTGAAAGAGGGATCCCACAGGGTGGAGTTCTTTCTGCGTCTCTACTTGCAGCAGCCCTGGAATGAATATAGATAAATCGGCGCAGATTTCTCTCAAAGAAACAAAATCCAGATATAACAAAATTACAGTCGATTGGTGGTCGAATCTTTTTGAACAAATATTGACCACAGAATCACTTGATATCGGGAACTTCGCTCCCCACTTCTGGAATGATAAAAAAAAACAAAAAAAAAAAAAACAATGCGGGCCGTTGAACAAGAACTAACTGGCCTGCAAAATCAAAGCTTAATGATGTTTATAGCCTGAGATACATAATGCTCACAACCCTTTATGCACCGTTCATCTGCTCTCTGGCTCCTAGTTTCACATTTTACAAAATTCCTAGGATCGGAGTAGTGGATTCTTAAATAGTTCGCGGGAATACACGTGTCATTTAAAGATCTCCTCCCCCTTCCCTCCCATCAGCCGAAACACTACTGAAATTTCATGTTGCAACTGGGAAACTCGTAGTTCTAGCTCGGCTGGTTGAGGGTCAAATCAATGCACCAGATGTTTCTTGTGTCGTGGCAACGCCTCTCGACAATCATGGCGCTTAGGGAACTCTTTACTCCTCTTGTGATCTCAGTTAAGGAATCTGGAATGCCTGAAACAGATGCTTCCCATTAACAGCTTCGAAGTCGTCATTTCCCTTGTCAAACATGTTGAAAGACCATGCGAGATTCTTCCTTGAGACAAGAGCCCTTTGTTTCAAAGGGTTCTTGTCTATATATATAACGTTTGGAATCAAACACTGCTGAACTTACAATTTTTGCAACTAAAATCAAATAATGCTGTTCTGTACAGTTTCTTAGGGACTTTTGCAAGCACGTAAGTAACCTTAACTTGAACTATTGTAACTAGAGCTGCTTTTCAAACTAATTTACAAAAGATTTCCTAACTACATATTAGAAAATGTTGAATCGTGGGGTTTTCAAATCGTGGGGTTTTCATTCTCATATTCCAAGCAGCGTTTTAATTTACCTATTTTTATTGGTTATTAATTCTTCGGTCGTTATCGGTATTATCTAGAAAATGTGCTAAGTGACACGAATTTCGTAGGAAAACATAAGGGGAACATTTTTCGAGACAGTTTTAAGATGTACGTATCCTCTAGCTGTGCAGGGATCTTCTTGACCTTGATCCAGACATATCTGACCAATGTATTCTTTCATTGGAATGGGGGTGCGATAGTCATATTAGCAAGAGCGCAAAGCTGTACTGAGTGGAATGTGCGGGGTTCGAGACCAGCTGTCGGTAGTCGTGGATTTCTTCCTCAGTATCTTGAGTTAGTCAGTCTCAAGGCCGGGTGCTATTAGCGAGTCAAATCCAAGGATCCTGTCTAGAAATGCCTTCAAAATAAATAAATTGGAATGGGGAACAACCAGTCAGCCAGCCGGGATGAGAAGATAGTTGTCTTAGAAGTTGAGCAAGCTAAGGAGTTAAACTGATAAATAAATAAGGCCACGCAGTATCTTAAATTTCGTATTCTGTGGTTGTTTCGCTTGTTTGCTTGATTTAAAATCGGAATTTCCTGATGGAAAAGAATATTTCACACTAGTTCGCTATCAACTAATCTATACACTGCGTGGAAAAGCCCATAAAGTTCTTCCTACTGCCGAGAATCGAACTCATGCTTTTTCCACACGATGTGGAAGAAATGCGGCCGTAGGGATACCCTGCTAGGAAGAAAGGAAGGCAGCTTTTCAGTTGTGGAAATATCTTGCAGTGGAAAAAAAAAAACTTATGGACTTGCAAATGATCTGCTCTGTCTGATGGACAGAAAAGAAGTTGCCAAATTTCAATATTAGAGCTCTTCGAAGAGTGACCAGTAAGAATCGATGTGGGAATGTCATTGCAATGACACAGAATTAACGAGTCGACTGGCCTCCACGAGAGTACAATTGTCCTATAGATTGCATCAGTATGGAGAGGTTGTCGCTTTCAAGATTCTAAACCACGCAAGCAACAAAGCGATGTACCATTGATGAATGGCAGTGTGGAGCGACGATTTGTACTTGACCTTTTTCTTGTGAAGTGGATGAAATAGTTTTGTCTTCAACCATCTGAATCTTGAGTGGGAAAACGCCTCTTGGGATGGTCTTAGTGCACTCGTTCTTCTCATTAGCATGCAAGTTGGTTTAATGCCACTCCACTGCTTGGCTGTATTTTGTAAACCTAAGCAAATGCCATTATTATTACTGACCTATTCAACCTGCTGTGACAACCTACTGGAAAGTAGGTTCTCATAGGAGTTAAATCTCTTTGCAGCGCGCTGCAAAGAGATTGTTAATTCAGTTAAAAAAATAAACAAAAATTAAATAATAATAAAATAAACAAAAATTAAATAATAATAAAATAAATAGCAAATAATGGCTAAATCAATATAAATTCGAAGACTGTTGGAGTATAAGGGCTAATAAACTTTGGAAGACCTTTACAACAAATAAAAGGCAGAAACTCAAAAAGGGAGAAATAAAGAAAGAAGTCGTGGTATCTAATGAAAATACTGTCTTCACCTCGATAAATGCCCGTTATTTATATTAACTCCGCTTATAATTGAGAAACACCTCTAAGGAACAGAGTTATTCCCTCCAATACGGAAATGTCTGTGTCAAGTGTACAGGCTGGTAATTACTGCCCTTGAGGACGACCCTTTACGTCCGCAGCCGGACTCATCCATCTTTCCGACGGACCACGACAAGTTGCCCTCCAGACTACTTCGTCTGTAGGGACCAATTAGTTTGTCAGCACGAGATAGATTAGATATTACCTCCAAGGTCAAGCTATCTGCCTCTTGCTGCTCTGACGTACCCGTCAAATACGCTCGTCTCCTCTAGCATTTTGCTCGAGGAAAATGACCCGGTGCCACAGAGAGGCGTTTGTTGGGGCCAGGTCGCTATGGCGACGTGAGAAAACAGGTGCTACACCTTGTCAGGTGTATCCGTCAGGCTACTTAATAAAGTGCGCCCGGTTACCATGGATACAGCTACTGTTGACCGGTAGGGGATGACCTCAACGCCATTGTCCCTCGATGTTCTTTGCACAGCGAAACGAGAGTAAAGGGTGGGCGATTTAAAGTCATTTGAGGAGGTGGTGGAGACATTTCACTTCAAAGTTAAGATGGTTTTAAAATATCTTGTTGAATACAGCGTAGAATGGAGTCTTCGCTGTGATATCTTAAGCAAAACTAGAGAAAAAGCAAGAAAGGGAACGGCTGCTGAAGAAAATTACATATGTCAACGGGAAGGGGGGGGGTTGCGTGTGTGTGGTGTTCATAGAAATGCCTCTTTAATCACTCAATTCTAGAAGGGACATTTATGAAGCAGAAAACAGAATGTACCTTTTTTTTTCCACGAATATTTCATTGTGCAATTGTCATATCTGACTGAAGGGGGATTTATAAACATTCTATTCGTAATAACACGAGCTATACAAGTGAAATCAATATTTAAAAATTACTTCTAGATAACAACAAGATTGCATTGCATTTGATATTAATTTCTACTTGTTTAAAAGAGTGTCCAACCGAATCCACAAAGACACCTGGTATATCTGAAGAGATTCCCCCTGTGGTTCATGTATGCAAAGACACTGAGAAGTTGGAAGAGTGTACAGAAAACGAGATTTTCTCTAGTGGGCACTACACGCGCATAAAGTCATTACCAAAAAAAAAGGATCGTTTGACACCTTACTCAATGATAGTCCTCGATTTCGATGTTGCTCTTCGCAATCTCTTATACGACTGAATTTGAGAACTTGTCCATCGCTGGATTTGCCCCGCTATAATCGGATGTTTGCGCATAAATTGCGACAAGAATTAAGAAAATGAATCGCGAGTGTCGCCCTCATCCTGAGGGATGTTCCTTTTTCAGGTGCGCGAGAACCAGCGAGGAAGAAATCAACAGATCGAGTCTTTTACGTTCATTTAAGTGGAAAAATAACGCGGACAAAATACAGGGGGGGAATGTACGGCGACGTGAAATGTTGGCATCACCCAGTTCGTAGTGTGACGTACCAAAGCACACTAGAAGAACCTCGTAGGGAGCGACTCGTGAGCGCGCGCGCGCACGCACGCACACATACACACAGACGAGAAAAACGCAAGAAGCATTACATTGTCTGTCAACTGGAAGTGTAATTTGTAAAGACATTTGCAGAGGCAGCGCTGAAATATGTTGTTCCACCGGATGGAAGCAGTCGGCTGGACGTGGGAGACGGACGGAGAAAGGGGGAACTCCAGGGGCGGGAAAAGATATAAATCACTCAATAGACGTCATAGGCCTGTGATTGCAGCTTGCTTGCATCGATTCCTGATTGAATTCAGTGGCTTGAGATTGATTAACTGAAAGAAATATATTGAAACGCGGACCGAAACATGCAATCCGAATAAAATAATTATGCATTGTAAGGCCCGGTCCTTCCTCCACCCTGACCTGTGCGCTAAGCCTACAACACTCGCTTGCAGGCTACCAGCTGGCGTCTGGACTGCACGGACTGCCTGTGTCGTAACCGATGCCTTAATAAAAGTTCGGGTGATGGATTTCACTTTGATGGAGGGCTGCGGGGAGAGGAGTAGGGGGTGGTACTTTTGAACTGTGCCTGTTTCTGAACACTGCGCCGTTCTTAACCGACGGGGTAGCACGTGTGCTGGAAGGTAGGAGGGTGGGTAAGGTTAGGAAATTAGCGTTCGTCATGAAAGAAAAGGGGGGGGGGAGGACCTCAGTGGCGGAACAAACCAAGGAGGGTGGAAGTATATGTTTTGTACACTATGTTATGTTCATTAGAGGGAACTTTTTTATCTCCCCTTTAATAATGTTTTTTCTTCGAGGTTTTTCGCGTGTTTTTTACTCGCCTCATCATCACAGCTATCTGCTTGGACACTCTGCCTGCTCTTAGATCATCGGATGGAGACGAGTCGTTTGACGTTAATCCAACGATAGGAGATGACGAGACGGTTTAAAATGTCTCCGACACATTGTCACGCTGACCCCCCAATGCTTAATTTATCGTTTGGGCAGTATTTGGGGGGAAGTCGGCGGTTAATCGTACCACTCGCAACTGAGGTGCGCGTGCAGATCTCTCAAAATACCGTCGAAATGCCAGCAAATTTGTTCCAGCGCTCTTCTGTGGACAGTGACAAACGTTGCGAATTTTTTTTAAAAATGTAATTTGAAAAAAGAAGTACTTTGTGAACATCTGATTCTGAAAAAGTACGAGAGTGAGCTCAAGAGAAGCTCAAAGTATTTCAGAAAGCAAAAATGCAAACAGTATTTTGTCTTCAAGTATTTGTTTACAATTCTTTTTTTAAAATTTTAGTCAGCTGATATGAGTTATAATGCGTGTGCTTGTATACCACTGTTGTGTTGAAAAAGACATCGGTGCACATACCTAAATTTGTTATAAATGGGCCTCTGTGTTGGGTGGTGCCACCGACTCCTATCAAGCTCGAAGATAGTCGAAGCTAATTATCTTTTCTGTGTCCTTTTCACACGTGTACTTCTACAAGCAAGGCTGATGAAAGGAAAGGGAAGGACTGCTGCAAGGGCCCGTTAGTAAACGAATGGCAGTGGAATCAATTATTTCTGTGCATGCCACGCTAATTTTGTTCTAGGCCTCTCCCGAATTTGGATGGCGTTTCATGTTGCTCACTTCTAGCCAAAATAATTTTTATCCACGCTGACTCAGGAATAGCCACGATGATCTGATTGGAAGGACCAAGGAAGAGACACAGGAGAAACTTTTATTTTTTGAGGGGGGAGATGGGCAAGTAAATAACCGGCCGAAGAAAAAAAGAGAATGTTATTAGAACTTCGGAGAAGAGAATTTCAAGATACTGAGTTCTAGTTTGAGTTGCGTGGACCACTTTTTTGGACTGCGAGGTTAATGAAGGTGAATTGGGAATTATAATCAGTCGTCCCAAATTACACTTCTGTACTAGAGATTAACGTCATGGCAGAGTGAACCCGGGTTCTTACGAAGGCCGCATAGAAAATGGCAGCATCATCATAAGGTGAATTTAGTTTGTGATAAGTTTGGTTTTATTGTATTCTGATAGACAGTCAACGGAATTTGCTATTGACTTATATCAGAGGTATTCAGCTTTTTGGTGATGCGCTTCTTACAGTTTTCTTGACGACCATTGTACCTTCGTTATTTTCTTTTTTAACTGCGACATTTATGTCCAAATAGATTTTCGAGAAAAGACTGTTTATAATATCGTTGACGATTGATGAATTATCCATTTAATTCCCCTCCACCCACCACTGCTCCAGACCACGAAATTTGATCAAATTTAGTATGATAAGATAAGAACTCTGTTGCAGGACAGCGAACCGTTCTGATGCCTTAATATAAGCGTTGAATTTATTGCACCAATTAGTTGCTGTCAAAGAAATTTCTACCATCTGATGATTTAGTCAATTGTTAAAATTAACAGCACGAGTCGTTTATTTTGGTAACGACTTTACTTGGAAGAATACTGATCAGCGTATTAATATAATTGAGAATTATAATATTTTACTTCTATCTTCGCAATATTGAGAGTATGTGAACACGCTTCATTTGATAAACAAATGTGTTGCTGTTGTGTGATCGTTGTACGTTTACCCTCATGATACCATTCCATTCCTAATTTGCAGTTCAGAGAGTACACAAAGTTCCTGACACAAGCTTATGTAAACTGGTTGCATTCGCGCGACAATTAAGACAAGATGTGGTCCTTGAGAAGCAAAGAGATCGCCCCTTTAAGATTGGCGCAAATTATTGGATATTCTCTGCAGCAGAGGTGGAAGGCTGTCAAAATATCCAGTAATTAGCATACGAAGACTTCATGCTCTGTATCCTAATTTGTGATTTAATTATATGATACGCAGTCGTAGATTCCACTTTGACTCGACTTGATACGCATCCGCTACAATCTGTGGAACCCTCTTCTCTTTCTGACGTTATATCCCATCGTATTTATGCTCTTTATGTGAGCACTATAAATATAGTCAATGTGAATAGCAAAATTAAATTTAAAAGAATTCAAAGAAAATGAGAAACTGCTGAAATGGGATCAGCAAAGAGATTGTCCCTTTAAGATTAGCGCAAAGAAACTCAGTCTGTGATCAATCAGCGCTTTCTACAGGTTGGCTTTTTTTTTTCGGATCGACAAATCGGAATTGCGAGTTTAAAACCTTACTTACTTATTACCTCTACTTAAGACCAAAGTGAGTGATTGCAGTTAAACATCACTACGTATATATTGAACATTTTTATCTTAATCTTACCTGCATTTTGTTTTTTTCTGTAAGTTTATTTTAGATCCAGTTTTTCTGCCTTATCCAAGAGTTGTTATTCTGATTGCACTGTCGCTAATATTGATTGATCTCCAAAGGAACAGGCTTCTTTAAAGGAGTCGTCAGGATCCACTTGCAATCATTTATTCTGAAAATGCATATTATTCTCAGGATTAGACAGTTACCTCTCGCACCTGTACACCATTAAAAAAAGTATTCAACATTTCTAAAATCAAATTCTGCATCGACCAAACTGGTGGAATTCTTAAAGGGCATTTCAGTTGGGTATGTAGTTAGCCGAGGGAGTCGGGGTCTTCCCTGTGACTTGTTCCGGGTTTTACAGCCCACAAAGCATGCACATCGGCCCTTGAACACATACGGACATATAATTTCAATTTGTTGTCCGCTCAGAATCTGCTGAGATGATTCAGTGTGCAAAGAGAAACACCACCAAGAGGGCAGGGGATAATATCAGTATGGGTAAGCCCCTGAACTAGGGATTTCGCTTATTCTGATATTATGGCCAAGGTAATTTAATTCCTTGATAAAAAGGACTTGAGTATAAAGCTAAGGACTTTTCATCAAGAACCTGAACCATTAAGACAAAGGATGGTTGTATAATTAATGTATCCAGAAGATGACTTCGACAACACACAGACTGGTTTCGATTGAGTTCCTTAACTCACTCATAATCGCCAACTTTCAAGAGTATTAATTAAAAATGAATTAATGAAATTCCTGAATGTCTGGTTGATTTTTCTTGAGTTAAAGAACTGGACAAATATTCCATAAGTTATAATTACATAATAGGATTTTTCAAGGGCTTAACAAAACAAGCATATGCATATTTGTACACTATTAACCTCTAAGAGGATCACTGTGTGACACCATATTATATATCAGGGTTCGTTAACTACAGAAATTTTCGAGTACACAGATTATTTTTAATTTTCCAGTAATATGGCTAGGTCCCAAAAAGGTCATTAGTAATGGGAGGTCATATCTGCCCTAAACAACCTGCTGGAAACACAAGAATGCCCTGTTCAACAGCCAAACAACTCAATGTTTGTTTTATTATTTAAAACGCCATATGGCGCTGAAGTTTTAGGTAATTTTATTAACTTTACAGCAGAGTGTGTTACCAATTATTTTGATTGGGACACGAATGAATATCCAAGTCCTCCGGACAAAGAATTTCCTTTTAACTAACAAAAAAGCAAACACAGATTTCAGTTTCCTTTGTTACTTAAAAGGAATATTTTAATATGCAGTTAGGTGTATTATAAAGATAGTTTTAAATTGTAAACTTTTTTTGTTTCGTTTATATATGTGTTGATCACAATTTTGACGACTTCCCTTCGTGTTATTTACAGACTGTGCACGTCCCTCGCCGCCCTGGGGTCGTGAGTAATTTTGTTTTGCTTTAGTTCTTTTCGGGACTTTTGGTGTGTTGTGCTATTCTGTATTTGTGTTTCTTTTGTGGGCGTTGTAACCATCTGTAAATTGTATTTCATGTTTCAACATGTACTAATAATGTTTAAAACGATGGAGAATGCAAATTTATTACCGAATGAATACTTGACATTGTTTATTAGTCTAAATATAAAATGTGCCACAAAAATAATCTGATTATAAATCAACTGTTCCCTGTTAAACACCATAATTTCTTTCCCCTTGCAGTTGCATTAAATCCCACGATTTTTTTTAATAAGTATGATTCTGATAATTCCAATAGACATAGAGGTGTCCTGATAGAACTCTAATCAATATTAATTTTAAGTATTAAGTTTTTAATTCACTAATTTTTCTGTGCTTTTCATATCTGTGTTTTTATCTTATAATTTTAAATAATTTCCTGCCACATCAATAAAATGGATTTTTATTTTATTTTTTCTGCTTTTTTAAAACATTTTTGGTTCGCGTTTATGTAGTAGCTTCTTTTTGGCGATTTTACTTTTAATTACTATCCACATCTGTTAAAGTGCACCATGTTTGCAAATGAGAGCAATTTCGGGCTCTTTGAAAATAAGTTGTATTCGCAGAATATTCTCCTAAACGAGATTATCCCAAAGAATTATCGATACTTAATCACAAACACATTTTTTGATGAAATTAGATAAACTCTTCTGTACAGAAGAAACGATCTGCCTCTAGCTTGCCCGGCTTTTCAATCCACTTCAGGATGAAGGCCTCTCCAGCAACTTTCCAATTCCTTCTGTTGTCCAACAGCCACCAGCATTTTTCGAAGTCAAACAGTTTGGCCGTATTGATGTAATCCGTGGGTGGGCCTGGTCCAAGTGTGTTTTCTAAAAGGGACACGCGCATTCTAGGACTTCAGGGGTTGATATACAACTGGCTACAGAAGAAAGTGGCAGAAGAATTGTCTTTTTGAGGTTCCTCCGCCTGGAAAAGAACAAAAAGAAACAATTTTATGAAATTCTTTGTAAAGATTATGGATTGTGTAAATATTCATGATTCATTTTAACTTATTCTTTTAAATAGAACGAAAGAAAATACTTATAAAGGTA
The DNA here is from genome assembly GCF_048544385.1 of Mastigoproctus giganteus. Lineage (NCBI taxonomy): Eukaryota > Metazoa > Arthropoda > Arachnida > Uropygi > Thelyphonidae > Mastigoproctus > Mastigoproctus giganteus. The sequence goes on along the minus strand of NC_143585.1, from coordinate 144,061,335 downwards.
CACGAACTCTACAATACGATTTTATTTATAGATGAGTGCATCCTTATTTTCTTTTTTAGTCAGTACTACTTCACCCTTTTGTTGGCGGTCCCTTTCCTCATCTGAGCCCTTATTCTGCGGAAATAATCCTCTCATTACGATATGAAAAGTTAAATTTCGATATCTAATACGAAGCGAACAGTGCGAAGAATTAGCAGTCTTCGTAAAAAGTCACTCGAAAGTACTTTGTTTTTAAGTCTTATCTAAGAAGAGTTAGCAAACTTTTTATCTCATCGTCTCTTATAAAGTCTTGTAAACTGCTTAATTTCGCGAGAAAAAAATGGCGAACTTTGGCAGTGGAGGAAAAGAAACCCGAGAAACTTCACACAGAGAACAACTTTATTGTTTTCCATAGGTGATGTTCTTAGTGAGTAAGAAAAAAGAGAGGAAAAAACTCACTTTCGAGACTTCTAGTACAAATTATGTCTTATTCCAGCCCGGTCTGTGCGGTTCTAGAGTTCTAAGCTAGCGCGCGCTATATGAGAGCCAGGAGCGTAAATTAGCGGGGTTGCAGGAAGAAGGAGAAGTGACGGAGCCGTATAATGTCCTACATTTGTGAAATCCCAGCCTCTAGCTGCGCATGTAAATGTCGTTTTTTTTCTCCCAATGCAAACAGTGAAGCTGGGTGATCATTAGGGATGCTGGGAAGCCCCTGCACTCTGGGTGTGAGAGTGAATGTCCTGCAAGACCCAGGCCTGTATTCAGTCATCTGCAATTTCCAGAAGATGTCAGGCGCCTCCGCTGGATTACAGGGAAGGGATGATGAATGCTTCCGAGTGTGTGCTCTGATTGCCCCTAGCCCGGACAATTACAACATGGCAGCGCCCCCTGTGGGCGATGTACTGCTCCCTTTCTCGCCTCGCTGACCGCTCTTATGCAAATGGTTTTTTAATTAAAGGGATGAAAGGGTTGAAAACTGATCCCTACCTGGCTGTCGTTCGTCTATCATCTAGACGCTGACACTTGGGAGGAAGGAAAGAGGGAGGAAAAGACGAAAGAGAGAGAGAGAGAGGGGTTTCTAAATGAAGATACGTTGGAGATGTGCACCGCAGCAACACACCCGTCACGATCGGAGGTTGTACTTCTTCGGAGCAGCTGCAGGAGTCGGATGTGTGATTGTGAGAGGAATCTCTCGCACTTGATTGGGTGTTACTGAGCCGTTCAGGCTGACACGATGAACTGAGCGCCAGTCGTCAGAATTAGCTGAGATAAATGAACGGGATGCCAGCACAGAAAGGAGGGTTTAAACTACATTCATCTTCGATGGCCGGGGGAAACTTTCCAAGTCCCTGACGCTCGTTTTATGCCGTGTTTCTCAGTAGATTATTTCGCTCTGATAACGTCAAGATGGGGGGAAGACAAGGGGAGAGAACATTTAGTATCTGAGTGATTCGTTATCGCACACTTAGAATCCTTCCGAGAAGTTCTTTCCCCTTCTCCCCCGCACTAATCACGTCTTTCAGGGGAAAAAAAGAACAAAAAAAGGACACTTAAAAGCCATGTTGCAGTTAAAAGTAAATAGTATGCTTCGGAATGGGGTATTGATTTTCCTTTGTTCTGACTTCGTTTGTTTAAATAATATTTTTCTATAATATTTAGGCATAGACTAGCGTACAACTGACAGCGCGAATATCGGAAAAACAAGTTGCAAATAGCCATATACTCGTGCATATCTTATCTCTCTCTGGTTAATAAAAGAACTCGAGTGAGAGGACGACTCACTGGCCACCAGACGAGCAGTTCCCAGACACAGAATGCTAAGGTGGCAACAGGTAAATTGAAGAAAAGTAAATAGAATCCTATATCCGAATTTTCTTACACCACAGATTTGAAAGCCCTACTTTGTGACTTGAGTAGCAGTTTTCAGGCCTTCCCTACTCTTATTTCTAATTTATTTCTGTCGCTTAGACCCACCATAGTTGTAAAGTGAAGTTTCATCACATTTTTAGTCCAATAGAAGAGCACCGTGAACTCAGACCAACATTAAACTTGCCCAATAGTTTCGCTAATGATTTCTGTTCTTTTAATAGAAGACCAAAGCAGCCAGTTGATTTTTGCTTATTATATGTTTGTACTTCACATAAACATAAATAAATCGGGTTTTTCTTTTCCAATTTTGGTAAATCCCGGACGTATTCATCAATCTGGCCATAATGTATTTAAGCTTGTGCATGTTTTTGAAATGTTTATTTAGTTCTCATTAACTTAAGAATCCAATGTTCCCTTATTAAAATAGACGCGATAGTGTCTCCCAATCTGTGGTCAATGGACTGCTTGAGATCCAGGACTTGACAAAAAGACATGCTTTTTTTGTGATAGGCAACAATACCAAAATACAAGTTTGCTTATAACAACCTAACACGTGATACTGTTTGCTAAGTATGAGTACATATCATTTTAATTAATGAAATACCTATCAATATATTTACATGTATAGTTTATACCCTTTCTTGGTCCATTCTTCCACCTAAAATATAAAAGTGGTCCACATCTGAAAAAGGTTGGGAAACAGTACTCCGTGGAACCTTCTGAAAAACATTATCTGTACATACGGAGGCCATTGCGCTCGAAGTAATCACCCATTCTATCCATAATCGAAGGCCATGAAGAGAAAATGAAAGACCTTTTCATTCTGATATCTTCTTTACTCAGAGAAATACGATTTCCCTCTTCGTGATGAACGCAGCAGATTTTGCGGTTTACCATTGGTCCTGATTCAGCCGAGTTGAGAAGAGCTACAGTTGGGACGAAATTTAAGTTTGATATACAATAGATTTTTTTAAAATTTATTTATTTATCTTCAGATGCAAAGACTGGGCATATCAAAATTCCAACCTTCTTCAGCAGTATGGAATGTAGAGCAGCATTAAGAGTTTCAGCATTTTCTTAATCGATGATTATCTTACCGGGAATGAGTGAAATCAATTAGATTTACTTTCTTAAGGCGGATATTCCTTGGAATCCCTTCAGATAGGGCCTCCGATCAAGATCCCATCATTCTTTTAGTACAGTTACCGAACCAAAATTCAGTTAGACTATTGTTCAAACAACGCCAATTGCTGCCTACTCAAGCTTTCTAGACATCAAGTGCATCTTGGCGACATCAGAAATCCTTTGGCCAAGTTTAGAAAATTGTACCACTGACCTTAAAGTCTTATTACTAACAGTGTTAGCCTAACACTGTTGATGAATTCGAGATAAGCAGCATCTGTGCCCAATCACTCAGACGTCATGCTTAAGTGCCTCAATTCGCCCTCCTTTTAGTAAAGCTTTACTAAAATCCTAAATTTCGGTTCATTTACTGTCACAGACCAACGGATCGAAATTAATGAAAGCTGAAATTCCGTTTTATTAAAATGCAATGGATGTAACATTCTAGAAAAATGCCATTGTATCTATTTGTTTAGCATATAGCGCTTCAAGTGCAGACCGAGAGCAACTTGGTACGGTATAAACAAACAGACCTAAAGGATACTATGATGTGGTGGTTACAAAGGAACTGGATGCAAAAAATAAGTTTGATATCATCTACTTGGATTTCAGGAAAGCTTTTGATAGTGATGCACATGCAAGACTACTGTGCAAATTGGAGCAGTGTGGCATTAAGGAAAAGCTGCTGCTATGCATAAAGGGATGGTTGAGTGGCAATCAATGGACACTGCTCTTCATGGACTAATATTATTAGTAGAGTTCCGCAGGGTTCGGTTCTAGACCCATTGTTGTTTTCTATATTTATCGATGATATTGAAGAAGGCATATCAGGTTGAATGTCCAAGTTTGAAGATGATACAAAGGTTTGGCAGGGTGGTTAATAGCAGTAATCTGGGTAAGCTACTGCAACTAGATATAAAAAAGAAAATAGGTAGATCGAATGAGAAATGGCAGTTGAGTTTAACATTGATACATTCAAGGTACTTATTACGAATAGCAGTAACCCCAGATTAACGTAACAGCTGTGTGGTATTATCACACTCAGAGTAGTGGAGAATGAAAAAGACTTGGGGGGAATTTTGCAGTCAGATATGAGGTTCTCTGAGCAGTACAGACAGGCTGTCAGGACAGCTCATGGGTTTTGTCAATAGTATACAGGAACTTTGCTAGCAAGGATAAGGAGGTGATTATCCCATTGTTGAAGGCAGTGGTTAGGCCTCATCTTGCATACTATTTACAGGTTTGGAGGCTTCATTTTAGGAAGGATATAGAGTTGCTGGAACTAGTACAGAGAGGTTAACGAGATTGGTGACGGAATCAAAGGAGGGGGTCTTACCAAGAAAGGCTTCAGGTCTGCAGATTGCAGCGGCGTCTAGAGACTAGTCACCTGCGAGGTGATTTGACTAAGGTGTTTAAAGCTTTGGATGGCTTGAACAAGCTCAATGCTGATGGGATTGTTCTTAGCACAGAGGGGACATAAATTCAAATTGAGGAAAGATAGCTGTTGCAGAATAGATGTGCGAAGTTTGCCTGCAGCCAGCGGGCGGTTGATTGCCAGAACAAACTTGCATGCCATCCGTTGGAATTGAAGGAAGAATTAGGCAAATTATTGGAGGGAATGGATTGGTGAAATGGCTGATGCTGTATAAGATTGCTCTCTTGCATCGTTTGCCACTACTGATACTAATTGATGGCCAACCCGTCTGTTCGTGTTTTTGCCCTTGCATGTAATTGCTAGTTCGCAGCATGGAGCCAAAAATAGTGACACAGAATCGATCAAAACCTTTTCAGCAGTTTTATTAAATACTGATTTTTTTTATTATTATTATTGTGCCGTAAGCTAGCGAGCATAACACAAGGCAATTTTTAAGAAATTCATGTTAGCCATATTAACTTAGATATTATTTTCCTTATTTAAACCTTTTCAGATGTACATATTTAAATATCCTTTTGAATTTTAAATAATATTTAGTTTTGGTTCACTTTTGCGGTCAAGAATGTAATCGAAGTAATATCTGAATTGTGCTTTTTTTTGGGGGGGGGGGGAATGTTCATTTGTTTGTGTGGACTATTTAGAATAAGCGCTGATGACACCTAGGTTATAAAGCGTGAGTACATCGCTTCTGTAAAGCGCATTTATTCGTTGGTCAATTTGCCTATTTGGCAGTGATTTAAAAGCTTCCCTGATTAACAAAAAAACCCATTTAACCCCACCCCCCCGAGGCCAACTAGTTCAGGAATTGTGGAAGGAAAAAAATTCATAAAGGTCCGTTTCATCCAACAGAATTCGAATTCAAACTTTTTTCGTACAATGTGGAAGAGTAGTAATCTTAACTTTTAGAATAAAAAAAAGCATTAACTCCACTCGATGAACAGATGAAATTACAGTTCATTGGCTCCTAAGTTTAGTACAGTTACGCTGAATAAGTTCGAAAATATCCAGATAATTTTTCCCTAAATTCAAACCGCTCCAAACCTCTTTGGGTTCTGCTATCAAATCTGGAGAAAGAAAAGATGGATGTTATCCCTTCTTTCTTCTATTTATGTTCTCCTTAAAGGGATAATGTCCCTCCTTTTGGCTGCCTTATCATGTCTAAAGAAAGGTTAGAACACAGCTTAATTCACAACTGCAGATTGCACACTTTTTGGGGCTTGCGTGACTGTCCAATCATTAATTGTTAAGCATTAGAAGTTCCATTCTACAAGTACATGGGACTCATCGGTGATAAGTCCAGATCGTTCTCGATGGGGCTGACTGTGTCCAGAACAGCATTCGCAAAATACCTTTTGAAGGCACAGTTTCTTGAGATTGGAGATGGGCATAGGAGAGTGTTTCAGGGATCTTTCTGCGATTGCAAAGTAAAATGAAAAATAGAATGTATTGTAAACATCCCATTTTGCATTTTAATGTATCAGAAGAGAACTCAGAGTTGTAAATTTACATCAGTTTTTAATTCCAGATTTTTTCTTAACATTCTTTGGTATTAAAGTCTAAAAATTTCTTGAAGTGTTTAGGTGAGGCTATCTCGCTGTTTCCATATAAAACAGCTACCCAAAAAGGAAAGAAGAATGAATGAATAAATTCACATTTTATTAAATGCGAATGTATAACAAAAAGCTACGTTCTTCGAAAGCAACAATACCGCCATCTCTTAGCAGCTGATGGAAATAAAACTTTTCTGGAGAAAAAGTCAGTCCAGCGAGTTATAACGGATTACAAAACAAGCAAAGCGAGTGAACTTTTCAGAACAGAAAGCTATGCCTTTATTTATAAGCTTATTTATCAATTTATGGAAAAAAAAAACGTTTTAAACAGAAGTATTAAACAAAGCGATATCAAAGTAAAAGTATTTAGAATGATAACCAAGCCAAAGATCATGAAAAAAAATATAAATATCATAAATCAGTTGTAGCAGAAATACGCTCAATACTACAATAACATGGGGTAGTTGTACATTTATTCACATAGTCTACGATTGCTTTTAACTGCCAACCTTTGCTATGAGATAATCATCAGAAAGATGAAGAAAAATATAAAGAAAACGACAAAAAAATTGTATCGTTTTTGAAAATATAAGAGGATAAAAAGAAGTAGTAATTTTTACAACTTCATTATAGAGATTAACCCTGTGGCATTTATCCATTAATATGAAAATCCGAGACATATTCTTATCCAACTCTAACGCAGTTAATGAAGTACAAATATTGGAATACTATCCGATATACAACAGTGTACTTAACGAGAAATTTTTGAGGGACAGTTTTTATATCGTTTTCTTTACTCATATTCAAATCTCGACATAGGCAACAGCATTGCGAATGACCTTTTTCCATTTAGCGCGACATTTTTTTATTGAACGTGGAAGAAAGCCCATAGGAACACTGCCAGTCACTTAATTTCTTCCAGTTCTTCTTTGGCCCGGTCCCAAAAGAAAAAAAATCCATCAAGTTAAAAAAAATTGGGCTCTCTGTAAACCACTTCGTTGGCCCACGTCTGCCAATCCATCTGTCTAAGAAATGCGAAACTGGTGGAGCGCCGTTTTATAGAGAGATCATTTCTTGTGAATGCGAGCAACGCATGACTTCAGAAAAGCAAAATTTTGAAGCATAGCAGTCTTCTGAATTTACTATAATCTGTAAAAGACATGGGCCGAAAATGTGACATAGGTCATCCAACGGAACATTGTCACTTTGGGATGGTTTGGTTCTTCTCCTCCATCCACTGGCCTGCCATTCTTGTTCTCGGTAAAGCTCCCACAGGTATTGTGGTTACCATGGTTTTCAAAATGATCTGTACATAATGATAAACCAGTCCCGTTTCACGCCAGCGCGCACACATTCTCCAGTGGATTTCTTAGGACTTCGAAGAAGCATGTTGTACCACCTTAATTCCTCTCCAACATCGAAGTGGTTTTTCGACTACACTTTCTCTCAATTACAGGTCCCGTTGCCACCCACATTTCAGTCTTTGCTGCGTTGCTGATATCATTGTCCAGTCATTACTTAAAACTGTAGTGAGGATATTAAAATTATATTAAATTAATTCTCTACTAAACGTAATTTGGGGCAATTTAAAATAGGTAGCCCCTTTCCAATCGCCCATCTACTAAAGATCAATTGGGATGGGGCAGTAATTCATTCCTTACTGCTAGGATTGATTTTGTCGAGGAGGATAGTGCCTCTTACGCAACCCAGCCCGTGCTGCAGGTCAATGTCCACACGATGCACATCATAAAATCCTTGGAAGCATGAAGCTCCAGCTGCATCATTCATGTCTGGAGCGTTCAACCCTGAACGCGAGGTGTGTAATGTGACCTCTGCCAATAATTCACGACAGCTAATAGTGTTACGGACCAGCCTTTAAGAAAGCATTCACAAGATACAATGAGTATAAGAACGAATGATTTGCGTGAAGGAACTCCCGTTAGCTGTGACATTAGTACTCGTTATGCGTAAATGGCGCCTGGAAAAGCGAGTACTCAATTATTCCTCAACTGTGGTTCGGGACCTTTCTGTTGTTCAAAACTGTTCTATAATCAGCCAACGTAGTCAAAGTGCTGCGCTGATCTTTCCGATTAAAAAAGTGTCAATCTTATAGTGCAGGTTGTTATTGCATATAAAATAAATGTATTGCCATAAATGCCAGGAAAGTGCATCACAGCCAAAGGTGAGTGCCAATTTCCAAATTCTACGATACATTTAAGAAACTAATAGGTACTTGTCTTAGATCTTCTTGACTTCGATCTTCACTGGTGATTTCGATTATAATAGCTGTATATTTTAGTGATTTATTTTAATATTTTGAAACCTCGAATAAGGTTGGTTGGTATACAATCCCCCTTCAGGAGTATTGAACAGAAACTGTCATTAATTCCTCCCTCTAATCGAACCTTTTCTATTCATAGTTCTTTCCCAGTCCCTCGCTTAGACTTTTTCGGCAACTCAACGTTGCTCTATTCCTATTATCTGAAGACCACCAATACCTCAATAAACTGTTGATACACTCTGTTAACTGTAGGGGTGTGCGTGTGTTTTGTTATACTTGTTGATTGATGTAGATAAGACTCATTTTGTTATTATTCGTGTATTTTGTTATTTGATGAAAGCCTTTTTTGGCCTCGATGGGCATATATGTTGTCTCCAGTCAATTATGACTTCTTTAATGCGAAGGTCCCAGGTTTTGATTTAGATTAAGATAGCAGAGACCTTGAGTGACTACATGACTCTGAATTTTTTTGCTATGTACGAATGAATAGTGCTGTTGTTGAAAGCAGAGGGGGTTTGCCCAAATCTATGCGCTAGGTAGCTTTTGGTATGACTTATCGTGAATGAATATATCCATTTTTTTGTTGAGAGAACTCAGATGAGTCTATTTAAGGACACGTATTGATAGATTTAGACTCTTAAGTATTTAACCAAGTTTGCAACTACCCTATTAGGTATTGGGATTGTCTGAATGTGATCCTCCGATTTAGTAGTTAAGAGTAATTTTTAAATCATCCGCATATGAAATAATATTTTTGTTTTAAAACTGTTCAAATGCTGCTGCGAATGCGATTCCAGACAAATCTATTTTATCACAAACTGGGAACCTTCTGAAACGATTTCATTTCAACGCATCTAGATCTTAAATTGTGATTTCCATGCCTGTATACAGTAGGCAAGACGTGGCCTTATATAATGGACATATGTACACTGAAAGGACACTGAAATGGGATTCTGCTTGCTGCTATCGTAGTGGAAGTAAATGGACTGCAACATGAGACTGAAACTAGGTGGCAAATACTGTCAAAAGTCAATGCATGGGCATGGGTACAGCTGGCACACAAGTTTTACATGTGAAAGCATGGAAGAGGACGCGATGTCCCGGACTTTGAAGAGGCATGGTCGTTAGTACAACTTGGGAAACTGTTTATCTTCCTGAGTTGTCATAAACAGTTTGAATATCAAGTTATTCAGAGCATCTTCAAAAAAATTGAAGATGGGAGAGTTCTTCATGGAAAACATGAGAACTTTCATTACGTGAAACATGGAACATGTTTCACGTCACTGAATAATTGGACCTCTTTTCGAGAACACAGTTGACGGAAACATGCAGGATTTAATAGACCAGTTCATTGGGCTACCCCATGATGATGAATATTATTGTTGGTTCAGCAAGAGGGAGTGATTTGTCAGGCACTCAGTGAAGTAGTGGCAATCCTTGTGGAACTTCCTCGTTCATCGCCTTATTTCTAACAACTTGTGGGTCCCAAGATTTCCAAAATTAACATTGCTGGAATATAATTTGTGGGCCTTGTTTGAAACTTAAGAGTGCATAAAAATAATCCCTGCTACACATTAGAGGAACTGCAATTTAAACATAAAAAGGTGTCATCAAACATGATAAAAAAAAAAGTCCGTGCCTGCTGTAGTCAAGAAGGTAAACATTTTTAACTTTTTTAAATAAATATAACCATTCTACATAAAGTTAGCAATCCATTCTCTTAAAATGGATTGCAAACTTCATTTATTTGGTCCTCCGAGATTGCTCAAACAAATAGAAAAAAATGAGAGCGGTGGTAGCACTAATCCTAATAAAAGGCAAATAATTGATATAAGCTCCATCTTTCTTATACATTAAGTAAGTGAATAGATTATCGAAAAATTATCATTTATGATTCAGAAAACACTGGAAGGAATAACTGGATCTCCTAAGTCACTGAAAAGACTTAGATCAAGAGCCATGCTGGTCGAATCGACTTGTCCAAAATGCTCTGAGAAATTACTGAAAGTAAATAATTTTGGAAGATTGCGGGTCAGTCACCCCCTAATAGAACACTCAAGTCAAAAGAAGTGATCTCATAGGCGAATGAATCCCAGCAGATGAAATATTAGACGATCACAGGGTGAAAAGAATATCTTTATATAAGAAGGGAAACACCCCCTTCACACGAGCAGTTATATTAACAGTCAATGAGCCGCAACTCACCACTATTTTCAAAGCTGAATATTTAATATCCACACATCCCAAACTCGCTACGCTGTTTTAGATATCGAAAATTCGGCCACTCCCAAAACAGCTGCCGAATAATCCCCACTTGTGCCAAGTATCGATCCAAAGAGCATAACCATCGGCAATATTCACTATCAGAACCCAGAAGCCCCCACTACAAAGGGAATCGTCCTCTAAGTTACCTATAAGACCAAGACCATCCCGTGAATGTTGCAAGTGTTCTCTGTATAATTCATGTATTCGGAATCTCTTTGGTCTGTAACGACTTCTGATTTGTGTGATATCCCAGGATACTCATTTCATTGCTCTTCATTGCAAAAATAAAGAAATATTTCTTCACTGCTATTCTATGAGACCTCACCTCTTTCCTTTTGTGAATATTCATTTGTTCACACCAGAATTAGGGGTATGTTTAAAATGGCTTACTAAGAAATACATTTAAAAGCCGTAGTAGAAATTCAATTTGTGTGACAAAGTGGCATTTATTCTTATCTGTATATAAGTTCTTTAAGATATGCATTCTCCCTTCTTTCTAGAAGCTCTCAGGTTTCACACCTCGGGTTTTTCATCCCTGAAACCGATTATAGAATGTATGCAGTTAACGAATACACTGACGTCTTAGTTTTTTCGCATAGTGCGAATCCGTTTCTAACGTGTTGCATTTCTGGGCTTTCAAAGAAAAATGAGGGAGGGGGGAGGGGTTTAAAGACGAGTTTCGGCAAAAATAGCACGCGTGTTAATGAAACTCGAAACTTCCCCCTCTTGCTATCCAGAGAAAGGAAGAATTAATAGCGTGAAAGAAAGAGCGTAATAAACTTTTAAAATAGAAACTTCCTCTGCCCATCGCCACAACCATCCTACAACAACTTCCCTAGAACTTGGGTCAAAAACGCTGACGAACAACTAAGGGCCCAGAACGGTGATGATGGTAGATTACTGTTATTAAGTTAGATTCGGTAGCAATTTGCGCCATCTATTATCGGAGATGATGACGAAATATCTTTTTTCCCCCTCCTCTTTCTATCTTACATCTGAGCCAGTATGCTACAAAAATATAGCGCAATACTTGTAGTAGAACAAAATAGAAAAAGGAGCACAATGAAAACTGTCTTTCTTCAGTGCTCCTCTCAGCTTTCGGTTGAACCTGGAAAACACGAACAACGTAACTTCACGAGGAAAAAAATAAATAAAAATTAGTTATAATATCCATTCGATAATATTAACACTGGAGGAGTAACCCTACGGACCACACCCGTTGTTAGAAATAATGCACACACCATTTTTATTTATGAAAACTCCAAAAACGAAAAGTATTGGAACCTTTAGTACTTTGTAATGCTTGAAGGCGCATTTGGGGAACAAAATTCCTGGATTCACCTATAAAATTTGGGATAGGTGCTGAAAGTAGTTCAAGACGAAAAAGATTTAGGTTTTACGACTCGATCTGACATGAAATTTTCTATGGAGCATAAAGAAAAAGCAAAGAAGACACCTGGTGTCTTTTTCATGATTTATGGAACTTTTGCTAATGGGAAGAACGATGTTATTGTTCCTTTTTTACAAGACAATGGTTAGACCACATTTAGAATATTGTATTGAGGTCTAGAGACTACATCTAAATATGAAGAAGCTTCTGGAGAATGTTCAAAGAAGGGTGACCAGATTGGTGGCAAGTGCAAAGTGATGCACATGTGAAGAATGGCTGAGAAGGTGTGGAATGCAAAGATGGACAACTAGACACCTAAGACAAAAATATGATTGAGATGCATAAGGAGTTGGAGGTGTTGAGTAAAACTGGGTGTCCTGTGTATTTTTTTTATATTACATAATATAAATGAATCAAATCTTTATATAAGTTTTATAAGTTCAAAACATTGAGTAGAAACATGTATCCAAAGAAGTAAATATACGTGACCCTTCTTTGTAAATTGTAGGAGACGATTGTTGATACATCTCGATCATCTGTTTAGGGAGTTAGCAGTTGGCTTAAAGTTTTAATCTTCGTTAAAATAATCACTAAGTTCTGTAGAATAAAACAACTCGCATAGAGTACAGATTTGGGAATAGCTAAGGAATCTCTCTGGCTGTCCCCTTTGCTTCCCCCCCCCCCAGTAAGCCAGTCTTTTATTCCGAAAATGTATTTCAGGTTGGTCGATGGTCATATAATCGATCTCTATAGGATAAATGGGTTGATGTCCTATAAGTCATCAACTCCAATCTCAGATAAATACTACGCCACGATTTTTGTTTTGTTATAATTCTTGTCTTAATTTTCAAATTATTGTATAATAACTGATTTTAAAATCAGTGAGAGGAAACGTAGAGGTAAAGTTTTGATCCCAAATAAAGCCCTAGGTACTTATGTTTTGTGACGCTCGGTTTGCCATCCATCTAACGTTATTTAAATGTAGTTCTGGATTACCCTTCATGAAGTCATTCGGGCACATTTTTTATTGTTGATTCTAAGCCCGATGGTACAAGGATATTCAAAACCATCACGTGGATTTTCACTTCGTCATTGATCAGTTCAGTGGTGGTGGCATCAAAACGAATAAATAGTTTGGTATCATCCTCATATGATAAGAAATTTGGATGTGCTGCCGAAACAGATCCAGCGCTGCCACAAATAACAGTGAAAAGGTACTACCTCCAAGTGCCCTTCCAGAATCTTACTAGCGGGGGCTGACCATGCTCATGTCAAACTAGAAGAATGCAAATTCGAGGGATTTTAGACATTGTTCTTGAAGTTACGCTTCAAAATGTATAGCATGTTGCTTTTGATGTCCAAGAGAGTAGGTCTATATTTATCTGAGATTGGAGTTGAAAGTCTGTTGAATCTAAAGTGCAAACAAAACGGCGGATGGACCAAATAATGATCTACTCGTATTAAAGTAAAATTTATTATTTTTTGAAACATTTTCACAGGGAACATTCTGTGAAAATTATTTTGTAATTTTTTATGTTGGTTTTGTTTATTGATTTTAGGGTTTAACCGGTTAAATATTTATCTAGTGAAGACTTGTTTTTGACTTATCAACCCCTCCCCCCACACACACTGAAATGGACAAAATATTGTGCGTTTTATGGTATTCAGAATTGTATGGCAAACTATTCCTGTTTTATTTATTCAAAAGCTGGATAAAAATTTCAGATAAATTCTAACTAAATTCGAGCTTCCTTTTAAATTACTGTCAATCACATATCATCATCGTTACATCTCCCCACCCCGAGAAATATATCATCATCATCATTATATCGGCCACTCTATAAAAACAGTTTGTATCCTTCTCCCCCTGATCTGAAGCGTACATAAAGAAATCTTTATTTAAGGTGTAGACGTTTCCCAAATCCCACCAGTGCGTTTATGCGCACCCTATCTTTCGTACAATTTGGGGTGTTGATTCTTCCACCAAAAAAATAGGAGCATATTTGTTACGATGTACACTTTCACGCTGTATTTTGAAAATATAATTACCGTTACCCACCAAACCAATAGTTCCTTACAGGAACTGTTTCAATATGGCTGGCTTTTTTCTTTTCAAGCTGCCAGTTCTACTGTGTAATTCGCGTGACATTGGACACTAATCATGGAAATGGCAGCCTCTTTACACCCTTTTTGATGTTGCTACAGATTACTCTACCATCATATAGTTCATATGAGCCATTAGAAAGCTTGCCGACATTTGTAGCCCTTTCACACGGTAAACTTAACACCACTCTTCCTGAGGTATAACGGACAATGAAGTCTTTCAGATGGCCCATAAGAGGGGTGCACTGTCGGCCATTGTTTCCTGTTACACTTCAGGTGGAGGGAAAGTTTCTGAGAAAACGGGATACCTCTCTATATTACGGCCATTAAAGCTCTTCTGCGAATCTCGTACAACATACAAAAGTTGTCATACAAATAAGGGGTTGCGCTACTCCTCCCCATTGCTAATCCTTTGGGAACTTTGCAGTGTACTCTGCAGCGGTGTCCCCCTCCCCACTGCGCTGATAAAATCACTAATCGGCAACATTACGAGATTACAGGACAGATGGATCGCCTAAATTTCTTTTCCGCTTTCTTCAGCTAAGGATTTAAAATCTTTGAGATGGGCATAGTAAAGTGTGTAAGCCCGATGTGATGTACGCTTGGCAGCTGGCAGCCGTGCTGGTCTCCTATAATGCTTAAGTTGGCTACTTCCGGCTGTTTAAATTTAAAAAAAGTATATATATAACTTTTTTCCTCTTTAGATATTTGATTACTGGTTCTCTGGAATTAACAATACAATTTGAGTGTTGTATTTTGCTACTATAATGAACCAGTGAGTTGTCTTTAAAATAATGATCAGTACATCATTCGTCATTAATTTTTTAAGCTTTATTTTATGTTGTGTCCAGGATAACCATTCAACCAATGCTAGGTCTTGCCCTTTTGTTTATATTGTGTAAACAACAACGTCATTGGAAATTTTAACCTGATGATATTCTGTTTTGCTGAAACTTGAAGCACTCAACTTATAACTTAACCAGATAACTTATGATGTCATATCCTACATCTTATCAGATGCAATTCTTACAGTAAAGATTACTGTGGTTCAACTGACTGATTGCTGTAGTATATACTTTACAGATTTGTTTAGTCATCGACAAACATCTCGCGTATTCTTGCATGTTGATGTGATCTGCTGAGGGTTCAGCTATACAAATAAAACACCAAAGCTCCTTGAATACTGCGGATTTTAACAGCCAAATCCAAAGATAGGGCACTAAGCATTATCGGACAATTTGCCTTTATTACTGAGAATAATAATCCAAATGGATTATTATTCTCAGTATGCGATAATCCAATTGAGGCTGTTCAACAAATGGATTACTGATTTCGGACTGCTTAAGCTGTAGTCTTTAATTTTTATGTTGGGTTTGCTAAGCATGCATTAATGGAGTCAGTCCGGTGTCGAATATTAAACTTTTTTTTAACATATAAAGAGTGTTTATGTCCTAAATATCTGCAAAAAGAGGATAGCTATGCGATTATGAGACTCCATATTTGAATTGTCAGTCTTCTTTTGTAACCTCCTTGGTCAGTCGTCTTTAATTATAAAGAAGCAGCATTTATACTTGAAAAAGACTGATTCTAATGACAACCGTGTCTCTTTAGGAGGACCCCGCAAAACAGTAGTTGGTCCTTTAATCTCGGGCTCGTACAGGACGTGTCCAGTTTTGGATTTGAGCAGCCATATTACGCAACTCCCTCTGGTTGCGAAGCATTAAACCATTCGCTTCGATGATCAAAATTCAGCGATGTTTTTCGCCTTCCATAATTTCACCACTCCACCTCGAATAGTGATATTTTGGTCACAGACCTTAAAAACAAACAAGCGAGGGAGATCGGTGCACTCCATCGTCTGATGGCCACCAAGGTCATGCACTTTTAAAGGTGAAAAGCGGCCAGAATGCGCTCTGTTAAAATTCTTTCAAACATTCCACTGCTAAAAATATTCACGCGTCCATGTGGCTGGATTTCCGAAACAAAGATTAAGAAAATGCCACGTTTTAAATACTTCCGCCTTCTCCAGAACGTCTGCCGGTGTCCATGCTGTTGTGTCTCGCAAACTATCCCTGTTCTCCGCTGGCCCGCTGCAGAAAATATAATGAAACGCCCTCTATCGATCACATCGGTCTACTTGTCGCAGTTCACGCTGGTAACCTGTCCCGGCATACTGGTCTACCGTGCGCGACTGCAGTCAAAAAAAAAAAAGAGCGCTAATTTAGTGCCGCACTTAGGAGCTGTACGTGGAGTGGCGTCGGTTCCGGTAGACACCGCGTGACCTCTTTCATCAAACGCACCCCCACATTTCTCAAAATAATGAGCAAAGCTCTCGATATCCATCAAAATAGCATCCAGTCGGCCACGTGCATCGAGTCGGCTGTCGTGTGTGTCCACTAGTTGCAGCGTTTCGGGACAGTCGTGGCTTCGAAGAAAAGCCGAGGGCCGTGAACGCTGTTGACAGTCCAAACGAGTCATTGTCAAACATACTAACAAAGTCGAATTGTCACTCGAGGAGTCCGCCAAGATATTCCAGTTCTGCTGGACATCGTGCTGCGTGCCATTGGACAAAGCGCGAATCCGAGCTAATTGGCGAGGTTCACTAACTTAGACCGGCCTGAAGAAATCAGATATGCGCTAGGAGTCACGTTCCCGCCCTACCCCTTTCCCTTTGCTCGGCTGTGAGCCGATTGTCAACAACTGTTGTCGTTTGGAGAGGAGGACGCCGTTGGTACGAATGTGGTAAGAAGCGAAGACTCGCTGTTTGACATTCAAACAAATGCCGACGACGGGGTTTTCGTTATCGAACTGGGTCTGGTCAACATACGCACTTCACACGCGCGCATACTGAAAACGTGCGAAGTCGTTGTACAGAGGCTGCGTCAACAACGTCATTTCTCTCGAGCTCTTTGCTACTGCCTTTGGTAAATTTATAGAGGGAGCATTGAGCATTGGCATCACGTGTGCGGCTCGCCGAGCAGTGTTTGATTAGTGGTCATTAAACATTAACGTAACTGCTCATTATTGCTAAATGCCCGCGGAAACAAGCGTTCCTGGAACAGTTTGTTGGTGTTCGGAACTGTTTCGCAACTCTCTGTTGGGACAGCGTGTTGTTCTCCGAAATAAAACTGCAGCTCTGAAAACTGGCGGTGCCTCGGAGCTCTCTCGGAGGGTTTATATTTAAAAGGATATCCAAGGGACAATGAACCCCTTTTTCCCAGAAAAGTGCGACTTTTATCTTATAAATGTTGTATTTCCATTTGTGGTTTTATCGGTGGATATCCAAGTTTACCCTGAAATTAAAAAATGTTTTGGATTGAGGAATGAAACCAGCCTGTGAACACACTTCTTAGGGAAGCTGTAGTTAGCCGATTAGATGGAAGAAGCACAGTTTTTCTGGTTTTTCAGTCCACACAACTTGCAAATTTTCCTCAGATGTTGATTGGCCATAAACCAACCACCAGCAAAGTAATAAATTGCGCGTGCCACACATTCATAAACACTGCCAAAAACTTGACCCTTCTAAGCTGTAACATCTATCATTTCCTCTTCGATGTTCTTAATTTCTCTATGTATTCATAGAATATATAGATAAATCGGGTAATTAACCCAATTGCCCTCTTTTGGACAGAGACCAGCAGTTTGAGAAAGGTTTTAAGGGAGCAATCCAAGATGAGAGAACAATAGGCCTGAGGTACCCGTGTGGTCAATGCAGGAGTACAATGGTACACACGCTTGAGTTGACTGTGGTCCGAACTCATGTGACTGTAATGTTGCAACATTAAACTCTTTTAATCATATGTTACTCCTCCCGGAGTATAAACGCAGTTTATTTATTTAGTGTCAAATGGTGAGGCGGATTTGAGTTCTGGAGAGGATGCGGAGAGCTAAAAAGGAAACCCAATTTCGAATGACAAGAGAAATTAGAAATCGGGATAATCTCTAATAGATACACGTTTCTTGCTAGAAATAACACAACTGAGTTTTAGAAGGATTGAGATTCAGTTCTTTTGCTCCATTAGAGAATTAGCTGGAGATCAACAATTTAAGCAGTTGGTGGTGGATATTCGAGATGTTGAAACTGTTTGTGCAGGGCAGGCAAGGTTTCTCAAGCGGTAAGGTACAATGTAGTATGCTATCATCAGCAAAAATGTGGGCAGAATTTGCAGTGAGTGGAAAAAGGCTATTAATATATAAAAAGAAGAATGTGGGATTAAAAACTGACCCTTGGGGAACATCAGAATTAGTTCAGAAGTTAGACGTCATTCTACTATAGCAGTCAGAGAGAAAACTGGGCGTCCAATTCCAAACAATCATCCTCCATCTTATAGTTTGCAGCAGGCAGACCATAAGACGGAAGATAGTTTTTTTCTAAAAGTTATGAAGAATACTTTTCAGAGTAATGGATTTTATATTACTAAAAGTTGAAATCCAAGGTACATTGAGGAGTTAATGTTTATGGTACTAGGTGTATTTTGATGGGTTGTTGGTGATGAAAAGATCAAGAGTATCGGGTATATGGTTAAGATTGTTGTCTAGTATCCTGGTAGATAAATAAAGGAGCTGTGTAAGGTTATCAGTAACCACAAAAGCCTTAGAATTTCGACCAACTGGCTCTGCGATATTATAAAATTGGAATGGGATAGAGAGATTTTAAGGTAGAGGAAATTTTAGATTAGAAAGTTCTCAGACAAGGAATACCAGAGTAGACATAAGCACAAGCACCACCATTGAAGCGAAAGATTTAATGTAAAAGCGATTAATTCGAACAATTGGGATATGCAGTGGTTGAATCAATCGATAGTTGGGATTCTGTCAGAAAAAGTACATGGGGCTTGGCTGACTGTAAGTGAAAATGGACATCATTGAGATTGGAAATGAGACCACGGATATTTGTGACACGAACGAGGAAATGTTTGGGAGATTTAGATCATTTCTCAGATGAGTTTAGGTGAATAATTCGTTGTGCTGTTAGTTCCGTGCCAGTTCAGCCGCGCGACCTAACTGCGGACTTGTACAAGCTTGCTTCAGTGACGTGGAGGAAAATCTCCGATCGCCTCCCCTTTAAAAAACACTTCATATTTATATTCTTGCTTCTAAATAGAATCTGATATAATGTAGCTTATATTTTAGTATAATTAAATAACATTTTTAAGATGATTTATTTTACCTGATATGAAATTTTTCTGGGATCCAGTAGTAGTACGGGGTTTGCTGGGTCTTTCACCACCGACTTGTTTTAGTTTCACATTATGTCCAATATTCCAAGGGTACGCTGAGGTGAAGAGGGCACTTGTCTCTAAATCAAGAATCGTTTATTCATGTAAAATCTATATCGGGAAATGTAGGGTTATAAGCCTTCCTCGATGAGGTCCATACACTCAAAAGCCGTAGTCAGTTGTGGTAGAATACTGCAGCAGTGGCACTTTAACGAGCTTCCATATCTTAAACAAAGCAAAGAGCTGGTAACAAGAATAAATGGCTGTTCTCTCAGATCAAGAAATTTGTCCTAGTGGTTCAGCCCCTCTTGGCCTCCAGAAGGGACTCCCAGATAGCAACGAAAAACTCGCTGAAAGGTGATGTTTTAGAGGTTTCTTAAAGTTGAACCTTGGGAAGGACCTTTCGATTTTCTTAATTATATCACTTTAAGTATTTGTATTCCCATCTGTTCAAAAATCTCCCTCTTTTACGAGCATATGTTAGAGGTGCTTAAGATTAATTATTTTGGCAAGAACCATAGTTCGTATTTAGCAGTCGTGTGAACTGGAAGGTCAACTCAAATACATGCACTCGCGCTTTGACCACTAGGCTACGCTAGGCCAGAGCGAAGATTTTAACACTGTAAATCATCGTCCATGAGACATCCTTTGATGGATCTTGAACCAGCCGGTGTTTGTTAACCAGAGCATGTGCTGGAAGGGTGAAGTAAATAAACGCCTCCTTAATTCTTCTATTTCTTTGTTAGGGCCCAGGGAGCAGCCTTAGAGAGTGGGTTCTTGTGTTCTTCACTCCGAAATGAATTATACTCCATGGAACTCATTTAAATTAAATTTCTGCCCATCACTTGTTAATTTGTTTTCTTAAGAAAAAGCAAAAAGGAATGGAACTCGTAAATACAGCTTTAAAATGCCAATTGCTGTTTATTTACTTACTGTCTCCTGCAAGCCTTGTCTTGAGCTTTCTGGATTTTCAGAAACACAAAATAAGGTTTCCAGCTGTGACAAAATCGGATCGTAAATTTGTTCTCAAAGACAAGAAAGACGAAGACGTTTTTTGAGAAGAATCCACAGCTTTGCCACAAACAGAAGAGTGGCTTTCGTTTATTTAGTGGTAAAGGTCCAAACGATGCAAGCAACAGCGAATTCGTAGGTTTCAGTTGAACGATGGAAGAAAACAAAGAGACTACAGAATATTGGAAACGAGGCCTGAGAGAGAAGAAAATCCAATTCTCTTAATTTTGTGAGACAATTTAACATCAATTATGCTTCTGGTTAACACAAGGTGGCGTACCTAGTTACACACTCCGAGTACGAGATATCTCAATCTTTCTTTTCTGACCCACAGTCTTTCGGAAGGTCAAATCGTTTTCTGCAGGCCCCCCTATCCTGGCGTGGAGTTGCCGAGATGATTGGACTTCCATCCCCACTGTTTTTGTGCATTGTTGCGAGCCAGCGGAAGCAGATGAGTAATTTACCCTCGCGCTTGGCAGGCGAAAGAACGGCGGAGCGCGAGCTTCTGTTGACAATGACGGGTTATATGTCTCTGTCAGCGGTCGTCGCCGATAAGGACCACCATTGTATCACTCCTTCGGCACGCGCGCATGACAAGCGCGAGCGAGTTCGTTATGACGGCAAACAACGGCTTCGGCCTTCTTTTTTTTTTAAACACCATCTTCTCCCCCCCCCCCATTGACATGATTATGCGCCTTGAGAAGAGAGTGTGCGAGGGGGATTCAGCCGTTATCTGGCGCCTATTGTGCACCATACCGTTCTTAGTCCGACCCCGACGAGTTAACGCTGACGTATAATGGGCTCGTGCATTGAGAACAGACTCTAGTTAGGAATGTGGCTAATATGGCTCTTTAGCGTAAGAAAGGTAATAACAGTAGCGATAACGTCCTGCCAACACTGACATCAATGGCTCCAATATTTGTCCCATCTTACGGCATCGAATCGACATAATTATGGGGGGAGGCAGCGTCCATCTATCGACGTCTGAATCCCTTTACATAAATGGCGACCTAACGTCTCTGGGGGAAGGGGATGCGCCATCGAAAAGAATGTCAGTATGGTGAGGAAATAGTGTGAAAGGGGGACGAAGATGTATCAGTCGATATTATTTGGATTTGTGCAGCTTTATCGAGCCGGGAATAAACTCCTTGCTCGTGTGTAAGTGTCTGCCTCGTGCTCTACGCAACAAGGATTCTAAAGAACGCTCAAAGTGTGCTTCATTCGGCGCTCTAAATCTAATAAAAAAAAAAAAAAAACCGAACACTCTCCCTCTCGGAATAGGACGCTGTTTAGAGGATATTAAGTGCTCGTCTCGATGTCAACGCCAGGATAAGAAAGAGCGGCCAATATCTAACTTCCGGTTCGAAATTTGTGGAAAGAAAAACGAAAATATGGTTTAGAAAATGATATTTTACGTCATTCAGTGCTGCGCTCCATTCTGTCCTCACTGGGGATGTGAAAACAGAACGATAAGGGGCTGACTGTGATGCTGGAGTCGCGCTCGGATCTGTATGTCGCCACAGAAAGGTGCTCTGTCCCTTTCTTCTCGGACACTGTTATCTGTCTTGGCCGAAATTGTAAACGCCATCATTTTAACAAAAGACATTCCCGAAGTCAAGAACGAAATTTGAAGAACCTCACCAGCTGCAGCTATCCTGCAGAAGATCTCTACTGTTAAAATGCGTGAAATAATTAACCATTCTGTGGACCGACGAACCCTTGCGCCTTCGTATTATTCCTCTGACAATGAGAATTCGGTGAAGATTTCTTGCGAATATTCAAATATAACCCAGCTTTGTTGGCACATTGCAAAAAATATAGCTTTTTATTAACATTGGCAGTTATCTGAAAATCTCAGATCTTTCTAAGCCAACAGGAACTGTTGATAGTTGACCTCAGAGTTGATCTGCCAATGATAATTGCTGGAAATGAGTTCCGCGGCCTGGTATCCTTGATTTCAATAGCAGATTATTGGAAACTGCAATCGCCAACTGCGTTGATGACAGCTTTGGGATTCTGTTAATATTGGTGGGTATAAAACTGATGAAAATTGGGAGACCAGCCTCATGACCACGTGTAATGAAGTTGCGCTGATCCGAAGACCATAAGGCTGTCCCAAAATGTCAGCTAATGGATGAATGAACACAATAATAAAAAGTAGGCCTAATTTGCAGTGTTCCTTAAAAATCTGAGCCTAAATTGACGACTGGGGTGGGTAATTTGGAACATGTGGAATGCCGCCATGATTGTATCTATTATGCATTCTTACAGAACGATTTTAATACATTTAAGTAATTTGAAGCAGGTGACTAGCAATGCGTCTCTGATGTCAAGTGTGTAGAGGTGGAACTAGAAGAAAATGAAACATATCTAAGCAGAATTTTGAACATTGGCGACAGTGAACCACAGAGGGAGAGTGTGCGCATGACATTGAAAGGAGACTCCCAAAGAGACGCCAGGTATTTCTTCGTCGTACAAATTTTCTTTGTGCTCACGGCTACATGACTTCTCGTGATCGACATCACCCATCATCGCACCTTCCCGACTGTGTACGCTGCCCCTTCATCACCGAAAGCAATATTCCTGACGATCCTGGAGATAAACTTCTTTCCACCATTCGTCTGTCCGAGGATCCATTTATCAAAGATGCAGATGCAGAGATTCGCAAATGAAAATAGATCGAATCCCTGCAATCCTGGGGGCGTTTCATGCTTTGAGGAGCAGAAATGTATTTAAAGAATGTTTAGTTTTGCATCTCTTTCAACTAATCTCGTTCGCTGTTCGCCCAGGATTTTCAAGAAGTGGGATAGAACTTTCTGTACGGAGGAAGACGATGATGTTGCGGCGGAAGTGGAGTGTAAGCATCGGTTGATGGTGCTGCAGCACGGCGGTCTGACACAAAGATTTATAGGAGAGTCATTGTGATGCATCGCAATGAACATGGGAGATGGCACGGTCGTTTGTACACGTTTCTGTCCGAGGCAGATATCGCCAGAGCGCATGAGCGATGACGTCACATATGCAACATAACGAAAGACCCTTGTTTTTCTACTTTGCTAAGCAGGTGTTGTGACAGCAGCAGCGCGTGTTTCACTAATTTATGGGCGTCTCTTTAGTTACTCGTTCTGAAAGTGCGCTTCTTTCTTTCTTTCGCTCGCTCTCTCTCTCCGTTTGATATCTCTTTCCGGTTCTCCTTTCGCTCTATTCAAGCAGACTACTTATTTACTGTTTCTTTTATTCTTTGTTTTCGTGTTCTTCTCCCTCCCTCCCTCCCTCTCCCCCCCCCAGCCGCGTGCTTTCTTTCGTTACTTCACTATTCTTTGATCACGCTGATGCCTCAAGGACGATTGTGTTTTTGTAGTTTCTCTTTCATTATTTTTAATTATTGTGTAGCGACAGACTCTTTTTCTTAAGACGATGTGGTTCTTGAGAACGTTTCAATAGTTTCTTTTTCCACCAAAACTTAGACACAAATGGAAACGGTAATACAAAATTCACGCTGGTTGTTCAAATTACCTCGAAGACAACTCAATATTGCTAGATGTCTTCGGCATGGATTTAGTATCACACAATCTGGACTTTGTATGCGTACAACACTCAGCCAAACAGCAATTTATTTCGGCATTTTTTAACCATCATTTAACTGGCAGAACGCCCACTTCTTTTTAATCTGTTTTTGTTATAGACAACGTAAATCACGGTCCTCGTTTATACGATGGATTTATATTCTAAGTTAATTGTGAAAAATTAAATAAGTTTATTATTTTATTTGCAATTTTAATCTTCGATTCGCACGCTGCGTTCAAGATTACCTTGTGAGTTACAAAAGACAAATTTATTCAAAACTTTTTTCCCCTGAGATGGCGCTTCTGACAGGAAGTAGTGCCAAGCAATATTGTTGTTAAATTGGAGTCTCTTCACTGTTTGTTTAAAATATTTTTAAGCGAGTCTGCTTTTTCGAATTTAACGGCAAAAATATGTTAATTAGTTAAATATGTGCGCTGAAATCTGTTTACATAATGTGGTTATTCGAATTATTGTGGATTATTGTGTGACAGAATAAATAATGACAGGTTTAATACTAATTGTAAAAATTATACTGTATGTATTTAATTCGAACTAATCATATTCGTGGTTATTCGAAGTTACAAGTTTTTATAACCCTCTATCACGTGCTACCAATTGCTTTGATCTCGTGGACTGGCAAACGGTAGATTTTCATTCTCCTGGAAATAATAGTAGAAAAATTCCAACGTATATAGCCATTGCTATATGGGAGCTGGCCAGTTCTAATGTGTTGGCACTTGGGCAAACTTACAGACGTTCTCCTCACTTTATTCAACTACTAACTTCAAGACGGATGAGCTGGGAGGGAAATCCGAATAAACTAGACAGATGAATGGACCAGTTCGTGCATTCTCTGACAAATTAAAAAGGACTAGCGTTGAAAGAGAAGAGCGCTGCAAATCTGATTTTACAGCGAAAGAAGACGGATTCATAAAGAGACGCTAGCTGATATGAATTGTGAAGAGCGCAAAAGAGAAAAAAATTGGAATTAGTGATAAAGAAAGTTTATAGGCAGAAGAAATAAGCAAACATCTATACATAAATTAGAGCGGAAGAGGAAATACTAAATAGTTGAAGGAAAAATAAAGATAGTCCAACAGACGGTGTTAAACGGAGGGAGGGATTATGAAAATAACAAGAACATAAGGTATGCAGCAGACACCCCACATGTCTCCAGCTTCGATCTAAAATTCATGGGGAGCAAATAATAGTCTGGTAATTACCAATGTCCTCTGTTGCTCCGTCATGAATATTTGACAACTATTGACAGTGGCAGAGAGGCAGGGACCTCAACTCCCGTGTGGGAACGAATGATGTGCGGGAAATTAGCGGAAAACTCCAGAAAGGAGCTCTCTACGGCACACTGGGAAATTACAGAGTGGGACGACAGGTGGGTCCAAAAAAGAGCCACCGAACAGAACGCGGAAAGTCTCTCTTTCTCCAATCCATCCAGCGCACATACTCATTTTGTATACCACGGATTGGACCGCTCTCCATTCTTCTAAACCAGAGTGCTGTTTTGATTTTTGTACGTCTTCAAAAGGGAATATTTTCCGAGGAGAAATGAATTTAGGGCAGAATGTACGACTGGTTGTGCACTGCGTAGATCGCTTCATCTTTATATTTGACTTATTAATAATGTTGTATCGAAGTTTTATTGTAAAGAACTACTGAAGTGACAAGACTGTCATTTTCCTGATGTTTAAATGACTCCCTTGAGTACCGGGCTGGACTAGAAGTTTTAAACCAACACGAAACACGATGCGTTGTTGAAAACCTACAGATGAAATTTATTTACGGAAATGAAGAGGAATTAAAGATGTCACTGTTCAAAAAAGCGATGTAGTTTGAAATATCTAAAAAGAATGTAGCAGATACTGAAAACTGTGAACTTTTCGCAATCAACTGTGGATTTCTTAATAAATTGTTCGCAACTATTGTGATCTTCGATGAAGGCAGAAAAAGAAAGTAAAGATTTTTATGGAGGCTACTGGTGATGTGTTTTGTTCTTATTTCGAATAGCCTTGATATATTTGTTGAACTACGCTTTTCATAAAGGACGAGAATGTTGAATTGCAATGAGAAATAAACTATTTTATCCCTAAAAAGTAATTTCAGTGATACAATTAAGGCAGAAGAATGGTAGAATCAGAAGAATTACAACGGTTGACCAAACAACTTCAAAGAGGCATAGAAGAGCGAATGACAAATAGAAATCCTATTTGGATGATTGTTAATTTTGGAAGTTTTCACCCAGGGATTTAGTCTCGGGTAAAAACGTAAAATTTATCTCCAGAAAATTTTTCCTTCGACCTACATACAAACTAGTTTCGAATGTACGCAATTTACAGACCAATAAGTCTCTACGCTTATCTCAAAAAATCAAATCCATCTGATTCTTTTACAGTTCAATGGAATGAAACTAAAAATGGTTATGGGAAAGGAAATCCTTGGAATAAAGGATCAACACCAGTTGATCGTTTCTTCCATGATCTGAGATGTTTGGAAGTCGTCTATCATTAGCTTTATATTTTGAGGGATTATTTGGTAAGGAAATAGCCAAAGATGAAGTAATCTACAATCTGAAATTTCTCAAGAATGAGAGTGTGATTGTACGCTTCAGACTCCATCAGTAGCACAACGTCGGTGCTTTTACAGTGGATATTGCTGTTGCACACTGGCTCCAGAAATAATGTTGCGAACACAGGACAGAGAGCTATTCCACCAAGATGGAATAGCTCTCTGTTCCGCACCTTCAGGAACAAGCAAATGCTATACTCATCTTTTCAAATGAATACCAAGAAAACGACGGGATCCTTTCGAGAAGCCAAAGGGATGGACATCAATACCTTCACGAACACAAATCGTATTCACACAGATCGGGTTCAAATGCCCAGGCCAACTGAACATCCGTGAATTGCATGACCTCCACACAACTTCTAACTGAAATATATCCAATAAAGAGGTCATAAATGCCAATACCCAGTAAAAGAATAATGTGAGCGGATGAAGTACACTTTTCTGCTTCAAAACAGCAACATAATGTACCAGCGAATAGTGACCATGCTGTACAACAGGATCATCAATCAAGAATCCCTACCCAGATCATGCTAATTTACCTGTATCAAAGAACTGCAATCGTAGACACCTTCAGACAGAGATCCTTTTCCATAGTTTGGCCTTTTCTCATGGTTATCTAAATCTTGAAAATGCACTTTTCAAGATATTGCCGATCAAATTATCTTCCACATACACAGACCTTGCCCATGCAGATAATATAATGTGTATGTCTTATCTGGAGAGCCATCCGTCCTCAAAAAAAATAAATTATTGGCTTCCCAAACCTCCTGCAAGTGCGCTAATTTTTTTCGGTCTCGCGTTAAACCGAAAGAACCAATATAAAGCACCTTCTGGATAAAAGCTATTTACTCAAGATTAGATCATGAGTTGTTTATTTTAGAGCACATGAGAATGTTCTTATGACATTGGCATGTACTCTTCTGCAATTCCAAGAAAGTGTCTACCATTAAAAAGCATTTCCACAGTGCTGTCCTCGGTGGTCTCAACTCCAATAAAATCAGCATGGACTTGTGGACCATTGATGTCCATATAGGACGAAATTTCTTCTAATTCTTAATAAATTATCTGAATAGACAGACGCTCCTTCAGCGTTTGCTTTCTCTGGGTGGCTGTAGTTATAATATTCGAGTTGCTTTTTACATACTCCTATTTTGAAATTTCATTTATGTATTTTGTAAGATTCCTTTAGAATTTGCATAGTGAATTACAGTCTGTATTTTATCCGTAATAAAGATTTTCATCATTATTATGGGTATTCTGGTGGGTAAGGAAAGTATATTATTTCATTTACCAATCATATAGGGTTAGATTGGTATTTTTCTATAGAAATGTGTGTTCACCGGCCGATTTGTGAGTTTATGAAAAGATAAATCTGTATCACAGCTTGGATACTTCGCATATAAAATGTTTTTAGACGCTCCACTGTCTTCGACAGGGATTGAACCCACAATTCCTACAGTAACAAGCTGAGAGAGTTGTGGCAACTAACTTAAAATCTTCTTCATCCATTGGTGAAGATTTCCTGGGGAATATTTAACTGGAAACCTTGCCTGTTTTAAATCATGGCACACTATTCTGGCATAGTGCCAATTAATTAAGGTAAAGAATGGATTAAAATAAAATAAATAAAAAGAGGAATAGACAAACATGATTAAAGAACGGATCGAAACAGGTCTTGTTAGAAGATAATCTCTGGCAAGGAATCGGAGCAATATGGCCTTGGTTGCTAATGCTCCTAAAAACCAAATAACAAACACACAAACTGGCAAGGAATCTTTTTCATTTTAACGACCCCTTGATTAATAGTTCCACACCAAAGCTTAACCCCTTAAGAAGGACGTGATTTGCTACAAATCTCATCCCACCCGTTCCCAGACCTTAAACCCAATATTCCGTTTTACTGCTAATCAAGAAACATCAGAAATATTTGAATGATAAATTACATATTCCACGAATGTTTGCCAGGTAGAAATGTCAAATGAAATATCAATGGAAAGGAATGGTCAGTTGATCGATTTCGTTCTGTAAATCAAAACTCCACTTGATGTCCTTCAATAACTTCAGTTTGGTTGATCTGAAATTACGTAATTATAGGGAGAATTTTACGCTTATCCCAAATTATGGATTTAAGCCATTATTCTGACTCTTTCCTTTTCCGATATTATTCAAATTGGGATTTTCACTAGGGGATCTCTTTGTCATTGCTCATCTGGGAGTCGTAGAACTTGGATCTCTTGGATTTTGATATCGGAACCATAGAGGGCGTGCTTATCAGTATCTTTCGCCGTGTTGCCCTGGTCAGTTGGATGCTAACCAAAGTTCCTAGATAGACGTTACTTTTTGCGCAATACGACCAACTTAGAAAGATGAAACTCACTTTGAAATTCGTCAGTGTGACTACAAATACTTAGCGCAATGCGTCAGATGCTTAAGCGCCGGGAAAGACAGGCAAGACCTGACTTATCACGTTCTTATCCAAGAATTTATAAACAGTAGACGGACTAATTTTCAAGACCTAACAGCTCTCTAGCTCACACACGTGAGTGTTCATGCACAAGTGAAGTTATCACCAAGTACTTTGAGCGAGCGCCGACAAGTGGGCCGGCCATCATCACCCTAACAACGAGTGGGATTAGGCTAATCACATTTACACGTAATTATCGCTACTAACCGGATTAGTGTCGGGCTAGTGACGCTTGCAAGTTCTATCAAACGTGGGTTTTTACTTCCTTGAGAAGCGGAGACAAGTCTCATTTGCTCATTAGTGCTGGTAATTCCTCTTAGTGTTGTTCACGCTTCGATATAAGTGGTGCGGAGTAAGAGCAAGTTGGAAGTTACCTGCTGATTATAGTAAGTGATATCTGTACGTTACTGTTCTGCTTGGAAAATCCTGTTTTGCTTTCTTTATGTTCGGGACGGTTCTTCCGCCTCTCCTCATTATTCTCTTTCTCCTTACGTATCTGGTTATTCCCTCACAACAGCTCTAATGAATCTGCCTTTTCTCCAGCTCCATTTTCTGTTCCACTGTCGACCTTATTTCTTTCCACTTCCTTCGCGTTGAGTGTAGAATTTCATTCTCTTGGAGCAGGCTGTTTACCCTAACAATACTCTGTTATATTGCTGTTCTTGCTCTTTCTGCAGAGATGGGCCACATTTGGTCCAAACATGCGTGTCTTCGTACATTTAAACTGTTCTGTGACTGCAAA
Source organism: Mastigoproctus giganteus (assembly GCF_048544385.1). NCBI lineage: Eukaryota > Metazoa > Arthropoda > Arachnida > Uropygi > Thelyphonidae > Mastigoproctus > Mastigoproctus giganteus. Next base: position 144,031,758 of record NC_143585.1, on the reverse strand, counting down.
TCAGTGGTGGATCAAATGGGACGATCATCCCCATCACCTTTTACTGGAGTAAGTTGGAAGAACTGCTGTATGTTTTATGATATTAATGCAATTACGGCCAAACTATCATCAATATTATATCAGTCAGTGACAACCATGAATCTTCTTACTTGTGGGCGCACGCTAACCACTAGGCCACGATCAGCCCTGTGGTTGGCGTGGGAAGGGGACCCCGTTGCTTGGCCAACTTGATCATCTCGCGTGAAACTCCTTTTCCCCTAATGACCGCTGCCTGTAAGGTCACTTAAATAGCCTGACATATGAAACTGAAATTCCAGTATTGCATAATTGCAACAGCGAATGGCATGCAGCTACAAAATAATCATGGAAAAAATCGCACCATTGCTGGAATGTCCGAGTGTTTCGGCAATTACTAATTCGACGAGGCAAGGCCTGAGTTCCAGTGCATGAACGGACGTGAACCTTAAGCGAAATTTGTGTGCCATTCTGAAAGTTAAATGTAATGTAATTCTGAACTAAAGCGTTTTTCGACACGCGTTTGCACACTGCGCGGTCTGTTTAATAGATACACTTACCTTATAGTGAGTCGGCTCTCCTTAGTTCTAATAACAGCGTCAATTCGTTGTCGAATGAAAGCATGCCATGTGGCTGCACGTCCATGCTGACTGAATTGCTTCCAACAGTTGTTGCAAATTTGATAGTTGTGGAGTTCTACTCTGATGAGCTCGTTTCCACCTCATCCCACAGGTACTGAATTGTATTGAAATCTGTTTAGAGAGGAAGCCACCGCAGCAGGCTGAATTCACCCTTGTGTTCCTAGAACCAATTCTGTACGATTTTGGACAATTCCATGCTCTCTATGATGTGGCAGTTCTTCAGTACAGACCCGTGTTTGTTTCAACAGGAAATGTCCATGCCATACAGTCACTGATGTTTGAGAACAGTTTCTGGACATTAATGTACAGAAATTGGAATCGCCGACTCAGAGTTCTGATTTGAATCCTGCAGAACATCTATCGGATGAACTGGAACGTTGGGTAACTGCCAGATCAACAAGTTCCACATCGATATCTCAACCGGTACATGAACGGAGTACTGGAGTCCCTATCGTTCGTTCTTGCCAGAAAGGGGAGTGTGAGTCACAGCCGCTAAAGTGGGGAGGAACGGCACGCTATCGAAGAGTGGCTGATGTCAGTCTAAAACCGACGGACAAACATGACTTGACATGTTTGTCCGTCGCACGCGGGACGAACATGACATGTCTGTAAAACAAACATGATTTGTTTGCCTTGCATATGGCACACGTAGATTTGCGTGTATTGCTTCGGATGAAGACTTTCCTTAATCACGCAAATAATTTGAAGTAAATAGGGGTGAAGGCTCATTACCCCTATTTTACTACTGCACTTGAGAAAACCCGTATAACTTTAATATGGATACTTTTAACATACTGTAACGTGTGGTTGCCCTGCCAAAACAGCGACACAATCCCTTAGACTTACACCACTATTTTATCGTTAAAACAACAGCAATGAAACCTTGTCGTGGAACTTTTCAGACAGAGGTTGCACTGTGGTAAATTGAACCCTACTGAGTCCCAAAATTTCTAAAGACAGAAATTTCTCTGAATTTTGTTCTAGAAGGTTATTACCTTAATTTCATGCTGACATACAATCGTACTTGGCTTTTCTTTGTATACCACACAATAGACTTAATCCTCCTAATGGCAGAGTTGTTTGAAGTGAAATATAAGAAAATAAATTCATGTTAGAATGTCACTGAAGTTTATGGGATCCAAAATTTATTCTAAGATTGCAGCTGTCTTCTTCAGGCAAAATTGTCGTGCTGCCTGTAAAATGATAGCGTGAGAAGCTTTCAGGTTTCAAAAGAATTTCGCAAATTTCACCACAAAATCTTGAATTCTTTTAATAGATTTAAAGTTGTGCCCCTGCTTCCTGAAATGGGTCTCGCATGGGCTTAAAACTCCAGAATGGAAAGCACCATAAATAATGATCGAATTTGATATTACTGGACTTGGTGGAAAATCTTCTCACAAACCTTGACTTAAAAGGTTCTTTCCGTATTTGGCTAAACTATGAATTGGCTGCGTTTCAGTTTTCAGCTTTTCCTGTCATCGGGCCGGAACCGGAGCGAAAGAATCCACTTGATGACGAAGCCAATAATAAATAAATGTATCTTTCATTATGAAATTGTAGGTGTAGATAATCGTCCATGCTCTATGAGTATAATGTTGTCCACTTTGGTTGCGCTGAATGTGGGCTGCCATTTATGCGTTCAACAAATTGTCCGGCACAGTAATTAACGAGAACGCTGTGTTTTTCACCATTGAGCCAGCCTATTCTCACATTGTGGTAGAGTTATTTGGTCTCTTGTGGGAGTACCAGTTTCATCTTTCTCTCGGAAACTGTGACTTTAAACCCACCACACGGGACACTCAATTTATAAACACGGTGATACATTTATTAATTCTTATATTATCATTCTTCCTGCTGTTTCCAGTTCCTGTTATAGAGCATATTCCCCGATAAAAGTGGTTAGCGTACAAGAAATGGGGAGATAAGAAATGTCCCAAGATAATTGGAGCAACGTTTTTTGAGTACGACTGCTTAATGGATTTGATTTGTTCGAACCGATTTAAGGATGACCTGCAAAGAACAGCTCCAATACAGAAACTGGATATCTCTATGCGTACCTGTGACATTTTCTTCCATGTACCAGCTCTGTGCCTCTTCCTTGTGACCTGTGTCGTCACCTGTGCGCTCTATTTTTTCCCATTCTCGGGCCACTAATCCGCTTCGATGAGTGAAGCGAAGGATCACTTCCGTCGCATTCGTCCCGAGACCACAAACCACACGAGACAGACAACATCCCTGATTTTCTCGTCTGCTCAGGCGTGCTACTCTCCTGAAGCCGTAGATTGATTGCCTCCTTGGCGAGCTAACGACGAAAATTAATTAACAACCGCGATTCCTCAACCTATTAAAGGTTGCTCGGCAATTATTGCAAGATGCTCGCCACCTTGCCGCCAAGAAGCCGCTCCGTTACTACGATTATCCTCGAGGTTAAACTTAGAGAGAAAAACGAGAAAGGGGGAGAAAAAAAATACTTAATAACCCCGCTCCCTCTTCATTTGAATATACAATCCCCCCCTCTCTCTGCGCACGCGTAATCACTCGCGACAGTTATCCGATTTCCATTCACCCCGAATTTCGCTACGAGACATTAAAGCCCACTGAGAGTAAGATAGTGAGACTGTCTAACTAGTACTGAACACAGTTGGGAGGGCCGAACGTGCGCAGTAATACGCACCATGTTTGCGTAAAGTATTGCGTGTCTTTTGTTTCGTCTTGGAAGTCGAATTCAACTCAGTCCATCGATGATGAATCTGCTTTTTTTTTTAATTTTAACTCGCATTTGTGTTACGCAGACAGAAGGTTCAGTTTCGGTCCAAAATTCTTCGACGCCCACAGCCGTTAAGCTAATTATAAACTGCATAACCACAGAAACAAATGGACTAAGAAGCGAGAATAGGAGAAAGAACCCAAAGGAGAAACAGTGGCCAATAAGACAGGACAGAAGTAATGCAGGAGGCCGCGTCAGTGTTTTAGACAGAGGCAGCTACGTGAGAAAGATACCGAGTGACGAATGCAGAAAGGGAAAGATGTGAGGACCACGCGCTTTAAGTAAAGCCAGATTAAATTCGAAGCTGGAAAGCAGAACAGATAGTCGAAAAATTAATAAGGAAGAAATAGCTCGTAGTGCTTCCGCGTGCGCTTGCACACGTAGGCGTTTATTTGCGCGACAGGGAAGATAGATTGATAATAAGATGAGATTATATAGATAATGTGAATGTACGAATTGAAAAAATACTACTGGCACGTGCATGCACGCGCGCAGAAAGCAGCAGCAGCAGCAGCGCCCACAGAGAGAGGGAGGAAGGAAGGATGGAGCGGAAATCAGAATTTAGAAGGAAAACTGCTGAAGAGCCAAAGGAGAAGAAAGAAAGAAAGAAGAAAAGAGATAGAGCAGATGTGTAATCCGGCTACGAACTAGTCGATGTTCTCCCCCACCCCCATCTCATTCTACGGCAGAAGCCGGAGCCGTGTTTTGTCGCGTGTTGTGCAGAAGATTGAAGAGAGATAGCCCCAGAAAGAGAAGTGAGATAAGGTATGATGAGGAGTGAATGATAAGAGATGATATACAGAAATGAGGTGAATTTCCAATCTCGGGAAAGCGGATCGGAGATATTTTTTTCGGAGTTTTCCTACCAACCGGTTGTCACCTCACCCATCAGATAACACAATGTGCCTTACGTCACTGATAACCGGAATGTCTATCGTCGGATGTTTTGTCTCCTTCTCCGTCTCCAAGAGCGTTTAGACGACCTTAATCGACTAGACGTTATGTAGCAGACGACATTAAACTTTTTTCTTCTTCGCCACCCTCACCACAAGAAGTGTATAATGCTTTCTTAATAGAGAAAAAAGCTGCTTGATAAGAATACTTTTCATTGCACCCCGTACATAAATAAAAGTAACGCTTTAATTGTATATAACCTGGCCCAACCCAAAACTACCAAGCTGGACATATTATTTTATGCTACAAAGAAGTATGTTATATTCTCTCACATCTAACAGGGTTTTTATTCTTTTTTTGTCTTTGTCAGGAGCCTTGTGGTTGTGTGTAGAAGAATGTGGCGACACAGCAACAAAAAGTATGAGTAATATCGCCGGGTAGGTCCGTTTATAATGGCGATTGATCAACCTGTTTATTATAACAACAAAGAGTACCCTGACTCGTGTTGGGTGGAAAGTCCTTCTCTTCAATGATTCAAAATTAACGGTTGGAAAACTTACACGTTCGGGATTTTCATCTATCCATCTCCCCTAGTAACACGAATCATAAAAAAAACGTCCACCAAGCCTTCTTCCATAATAGTTTTCATTCATTTGTAATATTCATGGATCACTCAAGATACAAGATTCAATTTTGAAGAGACTGGAACTATACATTATCGAGGATGAGAGGAAGGCATTTAAAATTAAACAGAACTTCTGTGAGTATTCCTTTACTGTGATGATAATGTTAAACCAATTAATTTTTATGATAACTCTCGGTATCTCCAAATACCCACTTAGTCGCAGACTGGAAGACCTATTAGCATAAGCCACATACCGTAAGTTTGTGGAGTGTGCGATTCTCGGGTGATTTTCTATCTTTAATTGATCTTCGGAACATTCCCTATGCGGGCACGTTTCAGGATTCGTTATGATGCATCGCAAAATATGCCCATTTTAAATAAAAACACGTCTACCGTCTGAATAACTTTAGCAATAATTTGAATATTCCGTGAACAACCCCCCCCCCGCCCCATTTCGTCCCACCAGACGCCTTGAAATTCATTTGAACGGATCCTTACATGGCTACAAAGTTAAGAAGGTTCATTGAATAATCGCAAAAGGCGCAGAAATATTTGAAATGCTCAGTATCGTGACGAATTCTTCTAAAGTGGCATCCAACTATAGAAGTTCTTCCTTAAAAAAAAATAATAATAAAGTGTATTCCGTTAACAACACGACACATAGTCCAAAGGAGTTTACAACTTGGTAACTGATCATTACACTTCATTGGCATTTGACAAGTTTATTATCAGTAACCAAATTTTGTGGTCAATGTTAATGTTGGACTAAAATTACATTTTAAACTTGGGACTTATGAACTCAATAAGTTCTTCCACAGGACTTATGATTGTTGAGAGATCTGTGAAAGAATCGTAGAAATAGAGGGAAAAGTAAGATGAAAATAGACTGAAGGGCACACAAAGTACGTTATTACAAATTATTTCAGATTCTGGACTTCTACCAGCACTGTTTATCCAACTTCCTTTTCTTTACCGCAAATCTGTCCATTACAACTACATTCAGAACACAAAATCAAGAACAGTTTCGCTTGTGCATGCTGTTGGCACTCTCTCATAATTCTTTTACGGCAACTGTAGGGAGGAGGGATCAATGATGATCCTAAATTTGCCACTTTCTCTTTGCAACATCAGTATTATAAAGAGAAAAAAAAAGTCAGGAGTGAAGCCAGAGCCACCTTTAGATCTCCGGAATTAACTATTTTAGATTATATTCAATGTTTTCCGTATTCAGATCGTGAATTATCCGAGTTTTTCATTTCCTTTTCATGTTGCTTCACCATTCATTAAACTTTAGCACAGGCTTTTTTATGAGGTTAGACCGATTACTCTCGCAGATAAAGGGAACTTTCTCCTCGTATACGTTCAAATTGGTGGACAATACACAAAATTTAGAGGTACAATAACCTTGGGTTTAGCTGCACCAGGGCTTCCTTAAAGCAGCCCTAATAATAACTTTGTGGTTAGGAAGGGATCACAGAGAGGAGGATTCCAGGGGCAGTTGGTGGGATCAACCATGACACGATTTCCATTATGTTAGGTGGCAAAATGGAACCTATTGGCGTCCTCCGTAATAATATAGTTGTTTCGTCACTCGTTTGGAGAGGTCGTGGTTCGATTCCCATCCATGATTAGAGGAATTTCTAAAGCCCTCTTTAATCGAGGATGTAAGCCAATCTCAAGCGGGAGGAACAGGGTTTCCTCAAAAGTCAGTCTGAGTTTTTCAGCCCATACAAAATACACATCGGGCAGTGTGTATAGACAAATAAACATACGGAAATAAACATTCAACAAGTTTTGGTGCCGTTATATAATAATTTAAGTTTTTGAATTTTGCCTACTTCTATCATTTAAAAATTTAAGATTGGCCTACACCAAAATAGTGTGTGAGTGCTTCTGCGTGTGTGGATAGTGATCACAGATTTGTAAGCTAATAATACACATACGGTTATTGGCGTACGCTGGAGGTTTGTTTTCTTCAAGCAAATCCCTCAACGTGCTTGTTCAAAATTCATTTCTTATTTACAAAACAGATCTACAGTTACTAATCTCATGGTCCAAACAATCCTCTGCCCATTTCAGCTGAAAGAAGAACTTACCATCTCTTACAGTGACAACGAAGTAGCTTTTGATGCCGTTCGAATGCCTTCTCCTCTTCTTCTCCAGCACATCCACATAGGCGGAGATGCGCCCTATATTTCCTTTCATCCCTCCTCCTTGACCATTCGATTACACTTCGTACTGAGGACAAAGTACATGTCAACCGGATATTCACCGGAATACCACAGGGAGTAGAGGATTATCTCTGGTCTTTTCTTTAGTGCTGTAATTTCCTCATATTAACATTTGTTGATAACCTCAAAATTGTTACACCATCAACGCAGATCTTGTTGAGAATCAACAATTTACTTCTCTTACCACCCGTTTAACTCACACACTCCAGCCTTAGTAACAACCAAACAAAATTAAAATGCATGCGATGTTCCCTGAAAAATAACAATTTCAACCATACTTGGCGAAGCCTGAATCTAGAAGTTCCAGCCATACTCGCTCAACGTGATTTAGGAGTCGTCTTTGATACCAAACTGCGATTCACCTATCACAATGATACTCCTTAATCGCGCTGCCTTAATAGAGAACAAAACAACATCCCCATTCACATCTCACAGAAGACCATAACAGTGAACTACATAAAGTCGCCCCCCCAACACTTTACGCTTCAGACATCTGGGCAACGGTAGTACCGACGACCATCAAACGGATCGTTGCAGCAGAATTATAGCACCTCTAGTGGGAGGAGGTAGGCCTACGTAGCCGAGTGGTCAGGAGTAGGAATGCAGTAGCGCACGCTCTTTGAGTAGACCGGGGTTCAAGCCCCTGACTGCTGAATACGGTCGATCTGCCGACCAGAGTGGCAGATTAAGGTCCATTTCCCTCAACATGGATTGTTGAGGCTTCCATCCTGCAGTGGGTTGATAATGGCTGCAGTTTACCTTTTTATCTAGTGGGAGGAGCGAGAATTCGTGTTAGACAGGACCATGGCTTTCTCCGAATGAGGACACATCATAAATGATAACAACCACTTGCAGACCACCATACAGTTTGGGGAATCATCAGAGACAGCATAACATAAACTGGTTTTATAAATATTTACGCAAAGCTTGAACTGTGATCTTAGGTGACACGCGCCAGTCGACCTCGAAGAGCTCTGAATCTAGAAGTTGAGTTCTCCTTGGCTGTCCAACCCTTTCTGCTGAACTGATCGGATACCTTCATGTATTCATTCTCTTCCTGCTAAGTATATTTCAAATTAGTTTGCTATTTCAACCCATTTTGAATTTACACCTATCTTCGTTATCTCTGTTAGCATTACTTGTTAATATTTATTTTATACTCTGTCGAATAATCTTTGTAATTCCCTATCCACGTAGCTTTGCATTACCATCCAATTTGCTTCTACGCGAACGAGTCATAATAAACATGGCAAGTTCATTAGTGTACTTTCAGTCGACTCACTGTTTGGGTTCCTACACTGCAACGGTTATACATTAGGCCTAAGTTTGTGCGCGAAATTAATGGGGACAGAGAGACCACCCCCCCATCATGCGATATTGATCCCGTTGTTATCACCTTTGCCTCGCCATTACACCTAACGAGAAAGAAGTTTTCAATTAGCCCTCAAAAAGCCACTTGAGAGTGTTACAAACCGCGGTGCGGTCACTTTCGAAAACTGGCGTCTGCTGTGCACGTGCCGTTAAGGCAACCCTCTAACCCCGCCGCACTATGTCAGAGCGACGGCTGGCCTCTAAAAACACATTAGCAGCCCATGACTCCGATGTCGAAACCAAAAATCAGGTCTTGTCGGACATTAGAACCCCTGTGTGCGCGCTCAATGGGCGTCCAGGGGATGCAGATGGCCTCGAGCAGCAACTAAACACGCAGCGCAGCTCCGGACCATATTACCGCGAACTCCAGCAGCAGCTGGTGGTCAAGCGCCGTAGCAGGTCCAATTAAACCGAGATCAGGCAAAGCGGGAAAGTCGTTCCCGTCGCCGGACAGCGCAGAGATTTACCGGACTCAAGATTGATGGTGGGGGCATCACCTGGTCTGCCGAGCGAGCGGAGAAATGGAGATTGGAGAGCGAGCCCTCTTCGTGGGTCATTTGTCCCGCCTCGCGCTATCCATGCCCCCGAATGTAGCGCCTGCTTGCACACGATGGCACAGGGTGGGTGGCCAGCGGCAGGAACACGAGGGGACACTCATTACCGTGGCAACCACAGATGACGTGAGATGCGGAGAGGAAAGGGGGGAAAATGGCTCTCTCGAGAGAGAGCACGAGGAAATATCAGCGGCTTGTTTATGCGAAACATTCCGTTATTCTAGACGAAATCCATTAAATTCTTATTAATCTTCACTTTAAAGAAGATTAAGGTGGCTTAACGTTGGTGTTTACGCGTCTTCGATAGTCTGCCTTCGCTGCGTGTCCTCTTAAGAGGGAATTAAAAACACCGAACGTGACAAATCGAGCGTGAATTATGCGTGACGAAATGAACTTTCTTCAAACTGTTGTTTTTTTTAATAATAAAAGTAAAACGAAGTGAAAATGGTGACTCTGAAAACGCACAAAGCGAATTTCTGAGCAGTTTGTAGATGGTAGCCAAGGAACCTTTGGGTTGCATCACTCTGAAAAGCAATTAGGCAGCGATTTAGATTATTTTAGAGACTTCTCGTAAATGTGTGGATAATTATCCAGCCAACATTAGTTGGCTGGATAATTATCCACACATTTACTCTGCCTCTGATTACAAAACTAAAAATTTAGCAGCTCCTCTTGCATTCCAGGCAGGAAGATTAAGCTTTCTGGCTGTGTGCTTAGCCGAGAAAAGAATCATTTGGACAGCCAATAAAATGGAACGAATTTCCCCGGCTTGTACGTTATTGATGGAGAAGACTGCAAGTTTTAAACCTCCTCGTGCTGTTTTTAAATATTGCTTTTCATCCTGTTCAAATCTCAAATGTTTCTCAACTACCCTTAATACGAATAATTTCTAAACTTGTGTACTGTTTTAAAAACTATCACCAAAGCAATGTGCGCAATATTTTCGTAGAATATTTCCATAAAAACTGCCCTCCGGTATCGAGGAAAGTTGCTGTCACGAAAACGCACGTAACAAGTAACATCTCGCCAAAGAGCTGAACATTTCCATCGCGGGAGAGCCACGCCTCCGAGAAGGACATCTTTGTGGCTATCGTAAATCGTTCATCTTGCTGAAGTACAGTTGTTCCAATGTAGTGACATTTTCTCTGGTTACTGTCTTATCTGCTGCGCAATACAGACGGTTCCCTGCTTGCTCGAAAGAGCCTACGCTGAATGCATTCCTTGGACATACAAGTAGCGGGTTTTTATGGTACAAATAAAGTTAATAATCAGATTTATAGAATTTTGTGGGATATTTTTTCGTCTATTCTGCGTAATCAAGTGTCATAGAAAAATATTCCTTCAATTTACCTTTGATCTTGTCCTTTGAACATGAATTTGCGATAAAAAGGATGATATAAAGGCATGCACACATTCACTGGCAGGTCAATGGTTTAAGTTGGCAAGCAACAGAGATGTCCATTAACCAAGCCAGGAAGGTTTTCATCAATGATCTCAGAGCATGCTGGCAGTTGAGATGGTAGTTAGAGGAAAATCGCAAAGGTACCTTTAAGAAATCTCCTTAGGAAGTCGCCTATCCTGGTGCAGAGAACGGAAGCATTGGACATTACAGCAATAATTGAAGTTGATAGGTGACACTATACACTGGGCTTCAGATGGATGCACTTTCGCGTTTGGTATGCCCAAAGAACGGTTTCTCCGGATTGAATTGCGCAAATAATGAAGATGGTGGCATTACGACAACATCTTGATGAAACCCCGCATGTGCAATGAGATTTAATTTTTTTAAGTTGAAGGGGGAAAAATCGATCGGTCATAAGAATTGTGATTCATTGATGCTTAGAAAATTATGGACCAAACAAATGATTTGAGATTTCTACCCACGGCTGCGGTGCTTTATATTCCAACTAATAGCACTTTCAGCTGAAAAAATGGCTTCGCTACTGCACAAATATATTAAGAAACCTGGTGCAGGCTGCAGTTATTTTCCCCATGTCTGTCACAGAGTTCATTTGCATAAATATTTTCCTCTTTAGATCTGACTTCGTTTCAATTCAGGGTTGTTTACTGGAATATGAAGTTTAGTTGATATTGTGCTTGGCGATTTTGTGGAAGATTGCTAAAATGATGCTGCCACTTGTAGTCCATAATTAAGTTTGTGCAGAGTTTTTATGTTGTACGGATCTCACGATGGCCTTGTATACCTCAAAGCGTTTGCCATCTGTACTCTCATAGATTCAGACAGAATGCTGTCAACTCTGCCAACTTCGGTTTTTCATCCAGGAGTACACGAGCTCACTTGTTAATGTGGTTAATAGAAATTCTGTTTCCTCGAATTTATTTCATACAAAACGCTAAATTTCTCCTCCTTGCTTCCAAAAAAAAAAAAAAAAAAACCACTTACCATCCTCTCTACAACTATTTTTAATCTTCAATTGTTTGTAATGTGAATTGACATTTCCTCATTGTAATGTATTCCATTTCTTGCGCTGTCATATTTATTATGAGGAGTTATAAAATCCATCGTCACTCAAAATTTTCTTCTCCACATTTGTCCAACTTACACTGTGTACGCAGTGCAAATAACTCGACCCCCTGACCTTAATTGCTATGCTTTCATTGAACGATTCCTGCACATTAATTAAGCCGTGTTTCTCAATGTACACGTTCAAGTTTTGATATGTTTCTTTGTACATTAGCAATATTCTTTCAAGAATTGGATTACTTCACTGCTAAATAAACTTTTAAAAGAAAGGGCAGAATTAATGGAATTAGAAAGCAGACAATGGTTCTTAATGTAAATTTTGTGGGTCTATCTGAGATATTTCTACCTCTTCTGCGAGCACGGTCTTCTAGCCACGGAGATCAAAGTGATCTTGGTATTCTTTTCAGAGTGATGCGTGTGTGTGTACGATATGGGGAGGGGGGGAAGTAACAGAGGCAATCGCCGTAACATACAATTTGCAAACAGCTTTATCGCTAAGTGAACAGGACAAGGCGGGGATATGAAGTTCGAGGCAAGCGATTCAGAACACACAGCTCTAATGATCAGAAGTTTGCGAGTGCTTGATAAATTTCAGTTTTATGTGTTTTGCCAATAACATCCCTCTCTTGAGTAATATATCCAGCACCTGCTGGACTACTGCATATCCCCCCATCCCCGTTCTTATGTTATCAGAATGTTGATGCGACAGTTTGTTGCCCTCCCCCCATGTTTTGTTCCACCAAAACTCGTCGAAGGGTTCCCACTGGATTCCTTCGACAGAACACTTACAGAAGAACGCCCATAACATTACTTCCTTTAGAGTTCTGCTTGGGATGCGTGTTTGTTTGGAAAAACTTCGACTGTCAGGTTTGCGTGACTTCCACTCTTAGCCAGGATGACATTTCCCGATAATTTATATCCGACTATCACTGTTCGACTCGTACGGGCTCTTTCTCAGTGTCGTGACTTCGATGTGTATCCCTGATAGTTCCTAAATAACATTTGTTTGGCAAAAAGTTGTTTATCAAATCTGCCTGACGTTCAAATTGGATCAACTTTAGAGGCGAAATACAGGCGAGGACGAAACCACGAAACTTTTGGCAGAGAACTGAACAGCTACTGCCCCTTTGTCACACTCCAGAGAAAATATTTCCCTTCTAATCGATTGCGCAAGAAAATCCCCAAGAGTACTTCGGTACTGCCATTGTTCTAATGTGGTAACTTACATCCTGTGAATCACATAATTCTGTGCTCCTCCAAGGCAGATGTCAGGGATAGTTCCGAGCGTCATCTTATTCGGCAAAACAGTTTCGCTCTCCATCACACGTGTTCCTCGTGATTGGAGTGACGAAATATTGATACCACGATATCGATGCTGTCAAACAGGTCACAGTCCCTTGTTGACATGAGGCGATAACGCTGGCTCTTGACACAGGCGCTGTCACTATGGCTTGGGTAGACAGGCGTAAGATATAGTTGGTGTCACTCGTTCCTTTCCCCGATGCTGTAGGCGTTTCACCATGAGGTCTTCCCGAAACACCACTGTCTTCTGAGGTGACCTCATCAAAGATGGACCGTCACTACTTTTCGAGAGCCGTAGAATAATAGATTTGAAGCAGCTCTACTCTAAAAGCCTTTTTTTTATGTCATTTTAAATGAGGAATTACAAACATCTCTCTTTCTGTTCCTCTGGACGTAGCATTAATTAAATATCGCGCATAGTCAAAGCAAGAAACATCCGAAGGAATACTTTTTCTACAAATTGCAAAAAATATCATTGCAAGTTTTCTTGCCATCCTCGTAGTTCCATGATGCACTAACAGCACCAATTTTATCGACTTCCACTAATCATCAAGGGACGATAGGCAACATACACAACTTAAACTAACTTCTACCAGTTTGCACGCAACTCGAGATCCATGCTGACCCTCTTCCTCCTCATTCAATGCCCATTCGTATATTCTCTGCTTATAACTGACAATTCTAACAAAAGGCAGTAAATGGAGACGAATTTCTTCTGCAAAAAACAGAAACAAAATAGGAAAATTTAGCTTAAAAGTAATTTCGACACGTGGTACGTCTACCGGGTAATATATACCATTTCGTTGCAAGACGCAAAATGTAAAAAAAAAGGGTTATGACTGGTGTCACGATTCAAATGCTGTGCCTAATAACATGTGAAAGTGGGTCACGCTTTACATAGACGTGTGAACACGTGTTCCTTCGCATATGGAAGTCGCACGACCTCGACACAACAGCAGGGACAGATCGAATTGCTGAGTGATAGATACCGGAATTGCAGGATGGTAATTCCGGTTTTCTTCCGTCGCTGTTCTCATTGTGTCGTGAAACATTTGACAGATTCTAAGAGGAGACGATGCAACGCATCGAGTCTTAAGTCAAATAAGGCAACGCGAATACTTAAATCTTGAAGAAAACCTCTCTGTGTGGTTCAAAAGCGGTTCTGCCGCACCGGTTGTGTCGTAGGATACTCGGCGACAGCATGGGACTTTGAGCGTCCATCTGTGGTTGTGAATCAGTGCGATTATACCGCCGCGCCTTTGGCAATAGGAGTGTCCGTGACCTCAGTCTGAACTGTGTTATCGATGCGATAAAGAGCGCAATGCTCACTGGAATTTTCTGGTTCAGTGAGTATCGAAACTAAGAAAAGAAGGGCTATAAAGAAATTGTAGCCCTTCTTTTCTTGCTAACAAAAAAGGAAAATACATCAAAAGTACTGTATCCATCCATTAAATTATAATACATTGAGTTAGAGTCGGATTCATTTGATTTAGATCTATAAATCTGAAGATGAAAAATTTAACCTAAAATAAAAGAACGCACACACACACACACCATACACAATAAAAGGACGCGGGGGAAGGGAGTGGAAAGCTAATCCGGTCATGTGTATAACTGCTCACAAAATTATTCTGGAACATGGAGTTGTACTGACAATTGAATCTATCGAAAATGCGGCTGAGGAAGTTAAAAACGTCCGTTTGCTTTGGAAATAAAAGAAACAGTACCTTCGGAAAAATGTTACAAAAAAACAGTAGCCTTTTACGCTTTTGTTCATGTAGTTTTTTCAGGTCTTTCGCTCTGGAAACATTTCCAAAAGCGTTTACTCCGGAGGAAAACAAAACATACTACATTGCGCTGAAACTGAATTTTCATTAATGCGCGAAAAATAAAGGTATTTTTTTTTTAAAAATGGTGCATTAATACCTGTAAATTAATAAGTTATATTTTCTATATTGCAAATGTATTTCTGAAAATGGACAAAAGCAGCATCAACTTCTCGAATATCTACCACCAATTGCTTAATTGCCGATCTCCAAGTAATTCTTCAATCCTTCTAAAACTTAGTCTTCTATTATTTCTCGCAAAACAGAGTCTACTGCCTGTGCTCATCGTCGATGGCACTAAAATTTCTAGACAAGATCATATATCTTTATTAAGGATTACCCAGACTTCTAATCTCTCTCTCTCTTGGTATAAGCACATCACAAATATGGCCTTCCTTTGCATCTAAAAGACTGGGTTTTCTTATTCGCTTTGATGATTTTCTCTGTTCACAAGTCTGGGATGGTGCTCCCAATACCTCTCTCAGACTTCTACTTCCATTCAAAAGAGGGCAATTAGGTTAATTAATGATCCCTGTCTCATGAATGCTATGCTTCTGTTGCATGCCTTTCTTACATATACTCCCATGGGCACCGTTCTTCTGAATTGACATGATTCCCTCCCCTCTCTCTCTTCCAAACCAATCCGAACTGCTACAACCAGCCAGCATCCATTCACTGTCGAACTCCAAACTCGCAGAATGAACTTTTCCTCTTCGTTTATTCCTTCTACTTCTGTTTTGTGGAAATATTCTACGCATGTATTTTCCGAAAATTGCAATCTACAGAAATTCAAGTCTAATGTCAAAGAATCATCTTTTTTTTCAGCCTTCAGTCCATACTCGATTACTAAGTACTATAGACTCTAAAACCTTTCGTGTTTGTTCGAGGTTTTCATTACATAAACATAATCTCTGGACAAATAAATATCCTTTTTGTAATGCGTGTTTTATCGCTTTACTTATGTATTAAAAAATTTTTAAAATGGATAATTTTATTTTTTCATGGTACAAAATTGTTTCCATGATATCGAGCTTCAAACATACAAGATCAGCACACGTCAGCTAACAATAGAATTAGCCGAAAGGATGGCGGATAACAACGGGGGTAAGACAATAATCTGTTGAGATGTAAACCTGGGTTCCAATCACAATTGATGGAATCAGTTCAGTTTTCACTCGGTGTAATCTGCAAGTGCGGTCAACACGTTGTGGTGTAACAGTTGATGGAACCACAACCAAGTAAGTAAAAATACCACTCAACCCTCCCCCCCCTCACTGAATTTGGTCTGTTTTACTTGGTGCATGTTATTTACAGAATTAACACAAGGATCCACCGAAGAATTTTTAAAAATACCGAGTGGGCGTTGTCTGTCTTTCTGAACTCAGTTCTTCAATGCGCGATTGTCCTCGACAGACAATTCCTTTCATGAATCATCAGCAGTCTTCACAAATTATGTTCAAGGAATACTCATCGTAACAAGATTGAAACATAATCCCAACTCTTTAATCTTTTTTCTCGGGTCTGAGTTTGGTCTTTGTTTTCTCTGTCCAGCACCTCTTTTCGTTGGAAACAGCAAAGAGTTGTCGAGCAGGAAAAGTACTTTTTTTTTAACCTTTGTATTTCCTAATTTGACCTTTATAAGTTTAGACGATAATTTCACTTTATTTTTCTTGAACAATATTACCTTAGCTTCCACTAAGTCTAATCAATGTTTTTTTTTTTTGGTATAGAATTCTAGCAGATGCGTGCTCTCAAAGACAAAGAAATATTATTATTGATTAATGCTTGTGCATTCATTGTGGAAAGAAATAATGCATAATTCAAAGTATACTTGCCATTACGAAGAAAATTTCGGAGGGTTACAAGGAGGGGTAAAGAAAAGTTAAATATAGAATGTCACAAATAATAAAACTAAAAGAAACAAAATAAAAATAACAGAAACATAAACAGACAATATGCAAAACTACAAGAGATTAATGTGGAAAGGAGAATTCGATACCAAACGGTTTTTCATGTATTCTATCTAAGTGTGTGTGTGTGTGTGTGTGTGTGTGTGTGTGTGTGTGTGTGTGTGTGTGT
This sequence comes from Mastigoproctus giganteus, assembly GCF_048544385.1. Taxonomy (NCBI): domain Eukaryota; kingdom Metazoa; phylum Arthropoda; class Arachnida; order Uropygi; family Thelyphonidae; genus Mastigoproctus; species Mastigoproctus giganteus. Next base: position 144,014,968 of record NC_143585.1, on the reverse strand, counting down.
GTGTGTGTGTGTTCGTGAGTGAATTTGCCTATTTTTCAGGCTGAAAAACACGGAATGACTCACGGGAGGGGAATATATATATATATATATATATATATTCAGTAATAGGCGGAGAAAGGCGTAATTAGACTCTAGAGATTAGCTAATTACACCTCTCCTTTAATAAGTCTTTAAGAATTCCTCCAGTTCAAATCCAGTTTTCAATGGATTTGAACCCAGACCTTTCCAAAAGATCAGAAAACCCAACTGTCAAGGATCAGAAAGAAAAGTACAAGAAAATGTGCAAGTTAACAGGAGTCGCAAATCTTTGAGAAATGCTTGATCCATTGGAGTACCACTTATTTGCCTTCAGTAAATTGTGTCCTTAATAGATTCACTTTCTTTATACTGACGAAACTGCATACAAAAAAAGGTTGCCATGGGCTCTCCTGGCCACCTCTTTACACTTCTCGGAAAACTCCATATCTGCCTTTATCGTAACTCCCAGATTCTTTTCTTCCTCTGCTGTTTTTAATTCGACCCCACCAGATGTATAATTTATTATGGAGTTGCTGATCCCAAGTGTAAGATCTTGCAGTTTGCGAGCATTAAACTACTACTTGCCTACATGCTAGGAAATATGGGCCTCTTCTGCCCCTACTTTAAAGAAAAGATTGAAAGAAAAGAGAAGAATCATTGGCACATACAAGCATCGCCAGTGATATGGAATGATTCAGAAACTACCGCAGAAAATAAATAGACATCGCATAACAAGAGCGAAAATTTCTACGGCTATGTTAGCATCTCTTGCCCCCTTGGATGGATGATCCAATGGCATTTCCCGAGCGTGTTCAGATCCATATCCTCGCTGGAACTTGAAAAGAAATTAGCTAAAGCAGTCTGATAGGATTTTCCAGCTGCTGCTTGACCTGAAGAACTGTGCCCCATCTTTGAGTCGAAATATTTGCTCAAATAATCCAGTTGATGTATTCCGGCTAACTGCTAGTCATGAACTTTAGACAATTGAAAACCTGATAACGCGATATTTTGTCTATATAATCATCACATTCATGAACTTCACTGTTACCAGCTATGATCTCATTTGTTTCTGAACTCGGCTTACTGGTGTCATGAAGTGTATGAACATTATCGATTAGGCTAGGTTCATAACATAGCCTAAGCATTGCATTACTTCATAAGAGCAAAATGTAATTTAGTTAGAAAATAATTCGAAAATTTAATAAGAAGGGTGTTCTTTTAAGGCATTCCAAGAATAACAGTCGTCAGCAGTGTGTGGGTTTGGGGGAAACTGACGGGTTTATTTGTTCTTTGTTACGCCTGTTTTTTTGCAAATTTTTCGTAGAAAATTTCAAACAGATTAGCGCGCAGTGATTTAATTTTTAAATGCTGAGGGTCAGAACCATAAAAAAAAATCATGTCAAAACGTAGCTGCTCAAAAGCGCTTTCGTAGAATGGTCAAAGAAGTCTTCTCGGCCTCCAAGAGGAAAAAAGTGCCCACCACAGATTTCCGCAGCAAAAGCCATGGTAAATATTTTCTTTAACCACCATGATCTTTTAAGCTAGATGGACTTGATGGACCTTGAAACTGGCTGTGCCTCAACGTCTAGAATGTTCTTTCTCTCAGTTGTCCCGCAAGACACTGGAACACCCTGCTTCATGATAACGCAGGCTGATTCACGCTTTGCTTTAAAAGATGAGCCGGAAACCTTTCAAACACCTTGCATACAGTCTAGATCCGTCACAATGTCATTCAGGGTATGGGAGTTATATCATCTATTTCGATTTCACATCAGGGTATGGAAGGTATATCTATATTCCCAAGACAACTTTTTCTTTTAATTTAAAGTAAATCAATAAGCCTTTAAGCGTATTTTTAACTGAAAAGTCCTCGTAGTAATAAAGTGTAAACCGTATTAGTCTCGTTGCTTTATAAACCTGAGATACTTGTTCTTTATACTGTACTACACAATGAACATTCATTTATTTTTATTAAAAATTCTGGTCAATTGAAATACTTATATGAAATTCACCCATGATGTTTAGGACATTGTCTTTGTTTCCTTTCCGATTCAAATTATTAAACGACAGTGTTTAAGACATTCAGTCATTCGTCAGACATTAGGCTCTCACGGGAAACATATGCTTGGAGTTTTCCTCTGGAGTATTGTAATCAACGTACAATTAGTTGTACCGAGTCTATCCAGCGTAAGGCCCCTTACAAGCCGTAATCTGTTGGGGACATTCACAAACACCGTGTGAATAACGTTTTACACGAAAATTCACTTAATCTTTATTTTCCCTCAGGGTTTCTCTTTTTGGAGTTACTCCAGAACTTCCTAAAATCATATCGGGTGCTATTTGATTTTGTAAATTCCTTCAGTCCATATTCATACTCATTGGTACCAAATTGTTTTCTACACGATTTTAAAATTTTCACATCAATCCAAACACGAACGATGAAATCGAAGTGATCACGGGAAAACATAGAATTTATTACCATGACATTGGATTTCTGGAAGTTATAATTTTTATGGAATGGATATTAAGCAAAGTTTCAGAGAACAAGAAAAGGGGGGAAAATCTACTGATGAGTGTTTGAAAAGATGTTAATGGGCTATCCCACCCCTTCTAATAGATTTACAAGAAAATGTAAGAATTACGCATAGCGCCTTGAAATATATAAACAAATGGCATTTGCAGATAATAAATATCTGTGCGATGAGTGGAGTGATTTAGAAAGAAGGAAAAGTCTTTAATCTGATCCATCATTTTCTACCATATCGAGAGTTTTAAGAATGCTAAATGCCATAGATGAGTATGGGACAAAATATTCAAAATCTTGCTGGAGTATAAGACTAGACCATCTCAGCTTTAAAGAAAGTGATTAGAAAAGATCTGAAGGATTAGGATTAGGATGGAACTGAAAAGTGCCAGATTGGATATTAAACCATTCTTACTATAGTACAGTTGCAAGTTCTTATATGGTCAAAAGGAAATTATTCTACCTCCGGGTACCACATTTGAGACCATCAATTTTCATATAGTTCAGACTTCTTTGAAATTGGAGTCCATAGAAGATGTTTACTTTCTTGTTTTACTAATTTATAAACTCGATAGTTATGCAAAATCAGTTTTCCCGCTTCATGCTATGAGAACTTTGCTAACAGATGGCGCTATCGGGTGACACGCACGGTGTATAACCTCATGAGGTTTGGCTCCACCTGCCAGCCAGCTTTTACAAAAGTGTGAAACAGGATTCGTTTGCCCACAGCATCTTTTCTGCTCAACAGTCGACTATAGATGATGTTTGTACAGCTCTGTTCTTTTTTGTTTTGTTTATCGCTCTGATCAGAGTTTTGTGGATGGTGCATACCAAACTGCAATTATATTCCCAGGTCAGTTTTTGCTGAAAGCACTTCGTGTCTGTCAAAGTTTACCCTTGTGAATGTGCGTTTTCCAAGGACTTATCTACCTTTCCGATGATAACCTCAGATAGTTTCGACGATGTGTGAAAATAGTGATAAGCACCAAATAGCTGCAACATTTTGCTGCATATCACTAAAGATTTATCTTTCCCTTTCCATTGAACTCGATCATATGGTTTTCTTTTCTCCATCTTGGAACTTCAAGCATTAGAGTAAATGCGATTCCTTTTATAGAGCACATCATTCCATCGCATCGCTATAATGGAGAACACTAAGAATGACAACAGCAATAGTAGCCAGATGGCTAAATACGTACCTAGACTGCTATTTTAGCACGAAGTTTAAGCCACAATTCTGGCTGACGAAAAGCTATGCTAAAAACAGAAAGGGATTAATGCTAAAATGAAATGCAGGTAGTCGCCTGCAGTGTACTGGACATTGATCGTCTAACATCTTTCTTACTAGAGATAAACCTACGGTTATTAAGCGGCACAACAAAAAAGCAGATGATTTGGTTGCCTTACATCGATCACACTTTGATGAAATTGTGGAGTTGATACTGCGATTAAGATCTCAGCATAAAATTCTGCCAGCGTTTTTTTAGAGTTCGAGATAGAATACCAGTTTAGCATTTCAACGTGTGCATGTTCTTGACTTCCTCTCGGAGAATATTTGAGCTTATCAAAGCCAAATTACTTATTAGTTGCTTTATTGAGCTTACTGAGTTTTAAAAAAAAAAGAACTTTATTCTATGAAGAATCGAGTTCTTGGATTTTTCAGTATCTGATCTTTCTATCTTTATCTCTTCATACTTAGAAGCAAAAATATGAAATATAATTGTGTAAAATTCATTCTAATTTTGTGGATGCTGCTGTTGTGTTTTCACTTTCCTTTCGAGATAGCTTCATAAATTCTGTACAGCACTTAAATTTGGCGACCTGTCTGGCCTATTCAAATGCCCCGCAATTACTTCGAGTTCCAGTTTAAAGCAGCAGACGCCCTGGGAGCCAGACGGTTGTCATTCTGGCGTACAAGAGTATCAATATCATGAGTATCTCTGAGATGCTCAGTAGAAGGCACAACCTGGTCATCGAGAATATTTAGCCTACTTGATTCACTCTGCTTAGAATTTCATATAAGGTTATAAACCAGCCCAGTTCATAATAGTTTAAACATTCCCAAAGCATCCCCACCACACTACTACCTTATACGATACCTTGCACACAGTCTCGATGAATTGTCTCATTCCCTTTGAACTTTTTGCCTGGAATCATTAAAGTAGAGGCAAATTTTGGATTATTCAGACCACATCACAACAGTCCAGTGTTTATGTTCTTTAGCCCATCTTAGCCTGGCTTTTTTATGCGCAGCTGTTACTTCAGATATCCATGTTATGCAATTCTCTTCAGTGTTCTCCCAGACATCGGCTAATGAGGTCCTTGGTTAACTGTTTGCAGTTTTTTCTTGTTTGAAATCGTTTCGTTTACTAGACGCGATATTTGTCGACGATCGTGATCACTTAGCACGGACCTCCGGCCACAATTTTGATTTCGACTCGCAGCATTCCTTAAAAACTCTTATTTTTGAAACATTGGCAATTCAGCTACTTCTCTAACAGGATACCTTTGACGCCAGCCAAATGCCATCATTCCTTCGTCCTATCTTTCGTGGAGGAAACTCTTGCTTCTTCGGTTACTCTAAATAGAGAAAACAGGTTAATCTTGTGTTCTAATTTCAGTGCTATAAGTAAACAAACGTAGAATACACACGTGTGCAATCTATTATATGCCTAAATACCACAGGGGATTAATTTTTATCTGGTGTATTTGTATATCACTTAGTTAATCGAACTGTTGTAGACAAATTCCGTTACATTTCAGGCTCTTTTTTTATATAATCAAATAACGTGCCTAACACTGCCATACTGTTCTGAAGAAAAACTTCACATGTTGGAAAGATTTGTGTAGCCAACCTTTTTGGAGGGGGCGCGTCAACACAAGGACGTTGCATATATATCTTTAAGCAGTCAACGTCCCTCCGTGCAATATCTGAAGCTCGATGATGCCGTTCGTCGTGACGTTTCTCCAAGTTCATCAGATGACTGAGATAAAGTGCAACTTTTCAGGATTATTTAGAGGATTGTGAGCGTTCTGTACAAAAGAGATCTCTGCATGAATCTCGCGTCATTTGTAAAGAGAACGTTGGATGTACCAAGTTAGAAAGATTCTCCTGTGGGAATGACATGAGCTACTGGCCGTCTCACATAAAGCTTTATTTCCTGAAGCCTATACTTTCGTCTTGCAGCTGTCGTCCCTCTAGCTTCTGAGAGCTCCTTGATATGATCTATTTGTGGCAGGATGGCGAACATCCTGAGAAGTTGTTTTTAGTCGATTTTGAAGTGGCTTTGGCGACACCTTTATTTTCTCCTGGTGTAATAGACATTACATTGAAATTACCATTATTTATGTGTTTAAGGCCCTGGGCACTTTAGCTTCTAGCTGCTGTTATCCTTGCGACTAGAACCGTGGCCATGATCGCTGTTCTTTTTACCGTATGGAGAGTTCTAGATTCAAGTCCTTTGAGGCGGTGGGAGGAATGGGCTCTTTCGCACCCTGACTGAGTCATTCGATGGCTGTATGCAATTTTTTGCATCTTGGTGTTGACAGAATGTGCAGAAGTAAAGCATGCAGATTCTATCATAGACATTTCCATCTTCGGTTCTAACCTGTGTGAATATATACGAGCTTATATCACAAAATCTTATATGGAAGGAAAGTCCACCACCTGATACACAATTACCACGTGCTAATGTGTTTAAACAAAAACTGTATATACTGCGATTAACTTTGAACTGTCACTACTTATTATAATGCAAATGTTTCTTTGATTACTGGAGGCATCATCTTAATCCTAAGTACAGATAGTGCTCAGGATTAAGCCTGTGTAAACTTTATGATTTATGTTAAAATTATCACATCTGTATCTTATTCTAGTATATACACCGTCCAAGCCAAAGGCTGCTCAGGGGTGAAATTGTTCTATAAATAAATAAATAAAAATTAAAGCAAGAAACAGCGATTCTTCATCCATTACCTTGGAAAAAGTCATTGACCACTCCGAATCTTCCACATAACCTACGATGCATTAATATAGCTACTAAGAGCATGGAGTGAGAACTTTAGAAATTATTATGATCAATATACCATTGATCATAATAATTTTGCCTGTGGAAATTAAATAAAAAAGGTACAGAATCAGTAACGAAATGAATGAATTGATATTCAGCCACTGCCATAATTATAATACATAACAATAACACAAATTCACTTAATTCTCTTTTATACTTTCATTTTTATGTTAAAAAAAATCCCACAAATGGCAAGGTTCAATAGTCATTAAGAAAGTGATTATTTAGTTGGTTTTTAGCTGCGAATTAAAACATGGGTTATATATCCCGAAAAAAGGAAGATAAATATCAAGATAGACTGTTCTTTGTAGGCTGAAGATCGGAGATAAAAATGCCATCCGACTGAAGGCAAAGCCTGGACAGTGGGGCCTCGAAACAAGTAGTGGAGTGAAACAGAAATTCGAAATATGAATATATGGTGGACTTACCAGTGTGAAGTCATCATGAGTTCAAATCAGGGAGCATTATGCCAACTGAATTCTTGTTGGACAAAATGGAGTATTGCAAATAGTGTCTGAGCAACTCATGCTTAAGGAAATCTTTTTCCAAAAAGTCCTCTGAAAAATCTAAGCAAGTTTAATGGTATCAACCCATTTGGACGAAAACCTAAAGTTAAGTTCTAGATTTTCCAGTTAAGAAAATCTGGAACTAAAACTTAAAATGAGCTTCAGAACCGTCATGACATAGCATGGCCACAAATTCAATTTTAAAATTAATTTCTTAGAGAGAATCGCGCCATTACTGCGATCATAGGTGGTTGTCACTTGTCCAACGGCTGCCAGATATTTTTTATTCGAAAGAAGCAAGAAAGAAAGTTTCCAGACTGGAGTGAGCAGACTAATAATTAAGCGCATCATCATCAGGGATCCGCTGTGACTTTCTCACGCTGAAGTTGCACCTAGCAGAGTTTTCCACCACGGATTTGCATGTATGTATGTGTCTATGATCGAGCCGGCTTACTTTTAACGAAATTGGAGTGCAGATCACATGAAAGAAAACTTCCTAAAATAATAGAAATTAAGCGTACTTAAAATATATGAAAGTGTTAAGATTAAAATTCCTTAGTGATTGTGATCACGGTGTGCCCCATGATCTGGTGTCATTTCTTGTTGAGTTGCCATTTATCAAGCTGTTAATTCTAAGTTCAATAAGGTAATGTGTAGCTTTATTTTAACTGTGCAAAAGGTGCATTTTGTAAGTATATCATACAAGTATAAACCAGTTGAATCATATTTTTTCTATGTAGCATTAGAATATATCAAAAATTCTTTGTTCCTTTGCCAAAGTATTTAGATACAGACTTTGTGTGTTTTACGGGTCTTTATCTAATCAGCATGAAATGACAATATTTTGGGCATTGAGACTTGCTCTCTTGTTTCATTGCAGAGTATCAGATGCGCAATGTAAACCAGAGAGCAGGGCCAGCCCGGACTCACCAACGAAGAGGGGCTCTCCGTCAGTGAGTTTTCTTGTTCTTCTTAGTTTTTACCTTCTTTCTTACTTTCTTTCTCTCTCTCTCTCTCACTCACTCTTTTCCTAATCACAAAACCAATACTTCACGCATTGGCCTCCGTTCCAGAATGGTCGCTGGAAGAAAGGGGGAAACAGGTGGCGCCACTGTTTTGAGGAAAGATTAATCTACAAAGATTAATGTATCGCTCGGTTTAAGGAAGGAAGAAAAAAACAGAAATTCTTGGTTCCGCCTTATTGATAAACTAAACACGATACTAGCAGAAGGGACCGGTGCAGGCAGGTTAATATTAGCTTATTGGGGTGGGCAGATAATGAGTTTTGGTATCAAGTACTGTTCGTCAATGACATCTCGGACATTCTGGAAGAAGGCTCGTGCTATTTTTTAACCACCATCTACTCTTTGTTCAATCATATATTTCTAAAATGAATATTTTTGCATGCTCTGAATGTTCATAAATTGAATGTAATTGGAATGAATTTTCCTTTTTCTCATCTTTATTCCTTCAGTCTGTTTTTAAATGTATATTTTTCTTTATATTTCCATTCTTTGCACTTTTAATAAACTTAAGTACTCAGTGTACGTACTCTGAATATTACATGTAAGATTGTTTGAATCTTAGTGATTAATAATGCTAGTCAAAAAGCATTAGAAATGAATCTTATTTACTTGGCTAAGCATAACAGTTAACAGAATATGTTCTTGATAGTTCTCGCACATGAAGAACATCCGCTTTTCCTGTGTTCGGAGTCCTGCAGCACTGAGATGTAAATCCTGAAAAAAAAAAAAACAAAGATTGGAACGGACATTTTGTTTACATATTATTAACCGCCATTGTTTTTATATAAATACGAACACAAGTGAAACAATTTATTTGAAAAAATGCTATTTTTATTCATATAATTATATTTGCATCATTTATGTTAATGTTTTCGGTTCTCTCCCGCCCGGTTGACCTTTGCCCTTTTCGTATATCTCTAAAATAGTCTTTCAGGATTACCGTATTGTTAGCACTGCGCATTCGTATTGAAAATTTCCACCATCTACTGGAACATGAGAGGTCACAGCTCCATGTAATGCCTGAATCACGCTAATAGACTTATTGCCACCTCAGTTCGCTTACATTAAATATTTTCTCGGGGAGATTTATGTCTAAACTGTGGCACAGTCCCGGAATTCGACTCCAATTTTGTATTGTGTCAGTTCTTTTGGAGTGCAGTGCATGAAGAAAAAAAGGAACTGGCCAATAACATGTCACAATCAAACAAAGAGGATGAAAAACCAGGTCAAGTTTTAAACGAGTTCAGTTTTATTCATATCGAAACTGGTTTCTGGATCGAACAGATCTAATAATGGTAGTAATCTTCTTCGTTTCAATCTGGTTACCGCCATCCTTTAGTTCGATTTCTTAAAAAACGCCACATCGATATTAAGCAATTTAAGGGGATATTCCATATCGATACGATCGGTTCCACATTCCCTACTCGAATGCACTTTTCTCCATTCTGGTTACTGCAATTGTGAAAGCTGATTATATCAGGTTCCAGCTGAACCAGTCCTGAGTACAGAGTTTTCTTTAACTTGACCCAAAATATTCTAATTTGACTTCCTAGTCACTTCCTCTTGTAAGAATAAAAAAAAAAGGGTGCATAACTGCACCAAAATAACCGGAAATACAAGTGAGGAGGCTCTCGTTTATGCCAGAATATTGACTCGTTTTAGGAACGACGAAAGCAAAATGTAGAATGGAAACATTTGTGGCCAAAACGAAACTGGCTTTGTGTCATTCAACAGCGAGATTGCACCACATATCTGCTGAGTTTTAATAGTTAATTAACTGCGTATTTCCTTGAAACAAAGCGAGAAAATCGATTCTTATATTGATTATGTAAACTATACGCTACATTGGAAAAATTGAGAAAGGCGAGTAGTTCATATACTGCGAACTCAAATTACCCACCGCTTTCTTCAAGAAGTGTAAGATATATTTATTTCGCCAGCATCCCACAGATTGATCACCAGATTTCCTATAAGCACCTCGAGGAGTAGCTGCGCAGAAAAATAGCTTTTTTTTTTAACGCTTTCATCTGATTTATTGGTCAACTTAGTGACATTGGGAAAGCCGGCCGAAAAGCAGTAAAACGTGGTGTGTTGCAAGGGAAACAGAAGAAAATAATAGCTTCAACGAATAAGGCAGTCTCTTTGTTCTGAGGTCTATCGTGAACGAGCAACTAATTTTTTTCTCATATTTGTGCTTGATGTTACCCTCGGTGCGATCTGGAAAACATCAAGCACGAACCAAGGTGTGTGTGTGTGGGAAAGAAGACGGGGGAGCATCGAGATGAAAATCTTGCGAAATTCAGAGAGAGTAATACTTACATCGAGGGCTTCTTCAATGGGTGTGTCAGCTGTCCTTTCTTTTGAACAGTAACAGCTCGCTTATGACCGATCAAAGCGCGGTACACTCTGCGAAAAACGAATTACAACAACAAGAATTTTCATAAGACAGATAAACCGTGCTTAAATTTAAGTCTGCTTAATTGGTGGCAAAACACTTGAATCTGATAGTCTAATATTGGTCTTTATTTGAAATTTTTCAAATCACAAGCCCATTTTTTTGTCCAGCAAACAGCAAGATTACCCCAGAATAGCCGATGCTCCTAAAACCATACAACAACCAATCTGTAGTCGGAAACAGCTGCAAGAGGCCAATAGAGGCCGAAAAACGATTGCATGTAGTAACAGAAAGACTACAGTCAGTCAAATAATAACCCAGTAACCAAAGAGACATTTCAGAACGCACACAGCATATCAAGGATGGCGATTAGCAGCTGACAACCGAACCGGATTCCACTCTTGACAGCATGAAACAAGAAGGTACAGTTACAGTGGGCTGAAGAATGCCAATACTGGACAACGGAGGACTAGAAAAAAGAGATTTGATCTGACGAATCCCATTTCCTGCTATTACCCGTTGATGGGTGGGATAGAATATGGCGAAAACAGCATTAGTCCACATAGCCATCCTTCCTGGTGTCAGCAATGCAGGCTACTGGTGGCGGTATAATTGCATGGGGAGTGTTTTCATGATGCATATTAAGTTCCGTTGATGCCAGTGGAGTACATTGCAAATACTACAGGTTATACGAAAATTGTTTCCCAGGCACATCCCTTCATGGCTGCACTTGTGGCTAGGTTCTTCCAATAAGGTAAGGGATGAGGTGTAAAGCGCTCTTTGGAGTAGCAAAAACAAAACAAAAAAAAACTATTTATTAGGGTCACCAAGGAAGTTATTTCATCTATCCATGTGTATTATGTCTGTGTTCTCTGGTCGATTTGTCTTCTTTGCTGGACAACAAACCCCGGTTTCGGGAGGGAGGGAGCCTTGCTATATACGCCTGAGACCGACTAACTGAGCCAAGGAGTGAAAAAAAGCCTATAAAAGTTCCTCGTTATCTACGGGATTCGAACCCGGGTCTTTGGAGTAGCAGGGATACTCCGACCATCTAATTTGCAAAAACTGTGAGAATATATTGAGTCGACATCGTGGCATGACATCATTGAGTCTATGCCGCGACGAATCGAGGATTTTCTAACGGTTAACGGGAGATCTATCTGCCATTAGTTAAGTGTACGTTATGTGTCCACTCGGTGCCGACAGTTGGTAGTAGGATCGCTGTCCTCCTCACACCGGGTGGAAAAGACCTAAGTTCGAGTCCCATCAATGACGTGAGGAATTTTTATGGGCCTTTTCAAAACCTGCTGAGTTAATCGGTCTCAGGCGGGGGGGGGGGTATCATGGTTTTTTCGTATACAAGGAGCAATATGGCCATCAGAATACATTCTGATGCTCCTAAAACTCTACTACAATAATAAGAGCAGCAGCATGCTGCTGTGTAAAAGTAGTCAGAACCATAAAATTCGACATAAGAAAAATATGTACTTGTTGTCGAATCTGTTGAGGAGTATTATCACAAGACTCAATTGTATTGAATTTTAAAAGGAATTTCTCCATTTTCATAACCGCGAGATTATGACTGTTTAAAATTCAGGGGCCAGGTCTGCATAAATCAAATGTGTGATCTAACAGCTCCCGCACCAGGCTTTCATATTGTTTACAAGGCTGACGATAAGGCATTGTGGGTAATAAATCCCACTCCACAACAGATTTTAGTGTATGGAATGAGGTCAATATAGTTCGATTTTTCTCTAGACATCCTCAATCGAATTCCGTACTGAGATCTGATTTACCTCTCTATCCAGATAACGTCCTGAGTTTGAATGAAAGAATAAGCTGAGTCTTAAAAGAAAGAGCATTAACATTCATTAATATGAATTCAGCATCGATGGCGTCTCTGAAAATCCTCATATAGTGTTCCATGAGCTCCACTTTTAAGCAGACAAGGCACCTCTCAAAGTTTCAGAGACTGAGCAGGCTGGCATACCACCAACAGATATTGTATTCATTCATTGTGCCATAAGGACAGCTTATTCCACTTTCACTACGGATAAAACTCGTAGAGAATTAGTTCAAAGGCAACCTCTCCTTACCTATAAAGAAACAGTGGCCCACTTATCTTGGCTTCAGAGGAGGAACACAAACCTTAGAACGTCCGCATGTACCCCCTCCCCCTTCCATAAAGCTTTCTGTATACAATATATCTTGGAACTGTCCAAAACCGACAGGTACTTTCTTATAATTAATCCTGAATGAGGCTGTAGTGCACCACCAGAGGTTGGCTGTGATCTCAAGAGAGACATCTTGTGGCATCTTACTGCTAGGGCCAGATAGTATTCATTGCAACCTGGCCTGTAGACCCCACCAGTGAAACGTTGGTCCATACACACCGGGGATCCTAGTTCTTGCCAGCAAAACATATTAAACAACTGCCACCTGCCTGGATAGTGGCCGCCATTCACGTTGGGTCCATGGACCAGCGTTTCCTGCGCCACACGAAGGCGTCCGTCGGCGTGTTAAACCAGGTATTTGGACTCATGATGAACGGTGGTGTCCAGCCAGAGTATTGTTGACACCACAGCATTCTGCATTGACGATGATCAGCTGTGAGGAGAGGGTGTCTCTTGGGTCGTCTACTGTGTACCCCTTACGTCTGAGTGTGCGGGCATCGCCATTAGAAATATTGTTCTTGCATTCTCCATATCGTATTGCGACGTAAACTGTCGCACAGTGACCTGCCGTTGGGCCCGTAAATTGAGGTGCACCCTCCGCTCACCACGAACATCCACCTTGCGTAACTCTTTACAATTCTGTCGGCGGGAGGTGATTTGACTCGTTCGGCACCATTCTTTATACCTTAACCACAGCGGGCCATGAGCAACTGACAAGATGTGCTGTTTCCGATATGGAAGCTGGGGGAAGCCCTGGGGTCCGCTTCTCAACACTTGAATATGGAAGCACCCGACACACGAGCTCCCACAATCATGCCCTTTTGAAACTCCATGATATCTTTACTACGGTCCATTACTGATACTTTATCACTTTGACTTGCACGACCAGATTCAAATTACCACTGCCCTAGAGTACGAAGCGATTCGGCTTTTCATACTGGTAACTATGCGGATGAAGTGATCATAATTCAGTGATCACTGAGTGTGTACATACAGTGCATTATGGCATGAGTTGCTGGAGCCGTAAAATCAAAAGTAGCATGTGCAACAGCAACAGTTTCCTGTGAAAGTGCGAAGATTTGAAGCCAAATGAGGATGGTATTGGCTATTCCCACAGTCCCGTGGGAGCAACCAGTGTCGATGGCAGCGAATCTATATCAGTCAAAGCTTCAACTGTCTTCTTAAGAAGAGAAAGCTTTCAAAGAGTGGACCCAATGTGACTGTGCCAGGGCATGATCCCTCTGTGAGAAGCTTGCGCCCACTGTTGAGACTGCTAAGGCGACTTTGAAGCTTGTTAGCTGAAAATATTCTGTCGAGGTATTTAGTGTATTTAGTGGCATCTTCATCATATGATGGTGCTGGTTACTGGGATTTTGTGCAGCGGATGCAGCAAAGTCGACTTTCCGTGGTGAGGTGAAACAGTTAAATATTTCCTCGTGAGAAAGACCCGTCCTCTAATCAAGACCAGCAGACTCACGATCAGCTTTAGTGCGAAATGGCTGTTTCATTGACATATGAACTAATCAAATGACATATCCTCCAAATTGGGGGTATTTGTATGATGTTATCAGTACGCTGGCAGATGATTGATGCTGTCTTTGATATCAACCGCGCTCTGTCAGACGATTCCTGGGCGTCCCCATGTGCCAGGAATGATAACCAACCAGTGATATGTTATCCTATAAATTACCTGCACAGTATTTCAATAGATGGAGGGGTTGCCAGGAAAACTGACTGGAACCGCCTTCTTAAATAAATGAATTAAACATCTGCAACTTTAGGCAACCGCCATTCTGTCTAGTGATTAGATTCTTCTGAATTCTCCTTTCTGTTCTCTGATGGATTAGTGTTCGCATTGTTTTATTCTGGTTTCAAATTTCTCTCTCTCTTTGATTCCGGCATTTTTAGGTGCTCCTTTTACCTCTGTTTCTCGTTAATATGTCCCTTATTTTCCCCCTCTCTGTGATTTCTTCGTTCTTCATTACCAAGAATAACGGAACACGTGGGTATGGAAAATGTTCACACATGACACACACGCAAAAAAATGATATCCCTCTGTCATTTATTTTTCTCTCTTTCAGTAATATTTTATACGCTATGTTGAAGATATTTTTGTATTAATCTTCACTGATGTTTTCATATTTCTCTTTCTTCCCCGTTTCTTTTTTATATACATTGCATTGCATATTTGTCCTTCATTTTTCAGCCTTTCGTCTTATTCCCCGCTTACTTTCGGTTCCTTCCCCACCCCATGACCATTTCCTTCCATCTCTTCAATTTTTATTTTTCTTCTATTTCTTTCAAGGCATTTTTAGCTTCATTATGCAGTTCTCTTCTGATTCCTGGACTGACATCGCTGTGCGTTACTCAGCTTTTTATTTTATACTCATTAAAGTCACGTTTGCTTTTCATATATTTGATGAGACATTCGAAAATCTTAACGTCTGGAAGTCAAACTAGTTCGAACTTCAGCCACTTTATTCTTTAATTTCCTGTATTGCGCTTCCTTTTCTTAAGGAAAAAAAATTGATCTAAATATCTGTTTAGCTATTTAGAGACGTCTCACATTTTCCGGAAGTTATTTCAGCTGGAATCAGAAGAGTATAAAGATTCAATTGCTAATTTACTTAACAAGCAAATCCATGCCATGTTGTCTGCAAGAATGAGAAAGAATTGATAAGTTTCATGTTTTAGCAAAGGAACGCGTACAGAAGGATGATCAAACTTATTCATTACTTCTTCATGGCTGTTCTTTCTTAAATCTTCTTCACCACATGACTAGTATTTGCAAAAATGCTCCTTCCTTCTTTACGCATTAGGCATTAGTAGATAGTTTAACGTTAGAAATCCAAACCAATCATGGTCCCAACGACGCATCACTCATTGTTTTTTTACCGAATAGCAATACTTCTTGGAGTCCACTCATTATTAGACCAATTTTAAATTGTAATTGTGGCTACAGCAATCCACAAGTTGAATTTTCAGTCTCAGTGGCTATAATCATTCACCTTACCAACCATCCTGCTCCTAAAAGGATCGTTGGAGTAAATTATAAAAGTGTGCATTTGTATCAGGATTATTCCTAACCAATGAGGACTGATCATTCCTAACCAAATGCTGTTTTGGACTGCGGAAGAAAAGGTAGCACTTCTCATTCCACCACTTTCTTATTTCCCATTAATTCTCCATAATCTGACAAATGATATTTCTTACCCTGAGTTCAACTGTGACTGGGCAAAACCAATGGTTATAGGGAAACCATCTAGCATTCCATTCGATCTTATTTCGTTTAATTTGTCTGCCAAGTCGATGTTTCGGTTTCTAGGACGATTTCATAATTTAAGACGAATTTTTGATTCTAAAAGTGTTCCTGACATGCAGTGCTGTAATACCCTCACTTAGGTACCTCTCTATGGTGGAAGTTGCTTTCAAAATCAAATCACATTCGCGAACGTATTCATTGTGCGAAAAAGCCAGAGAAATTTCAAACGAGAAATTCGCCAGCAAATTTAAAATTATGAATCAAATACTCCACAAAGAGAAACTGCGGATTGGTCCATTTTCTTTTAAACTATTTTGCTAAGGAAGTAAGCTATCCCAGGCGTTTTTTGTTCTTTTTTTTTTTTCCATCTGAGAGAACACGGGCAATAATTCATTATCTTGAATTATTTTTCTGGCAGCAGATAATGTCATCAGGCACCGAAGGCCCTGGAGGCTTCTCAGCAACTTCATAAACCATTAAGCGCTTTGCTTCCTTCTGTTGCTGGAATCGTAATGCCCCCTCCATCGACCTCTTCGAACTGCTGGCCAATCGGATTATGTTAGATATTTCATAGACATGTTCAATGAATGAATCTATTTTTTTTTTCGTCGCTTTATCTGCATTCTTATTCTTGTCAGTATAAAATACGATTCTTCGCGAATATCGATGCGATGTGAGGAGAATTGTGAACGAAGAATATTATCTGAAAAGGATAATCCTTCGCGCTGTGAAGATGTTTCCACGAATTTCCTTCATCCAGAATCCAAATTATTTTATGCCACATCGCAATCGGCGAAACAGAGATGGTGGTGGAAAATCTCATCGTAAATATCAACTTCAAAATAGCATCGAACGAATTTCTTTTCCATCTGGTTGTTCAATACGAAAATTGGCGATGGTTATCTTAATGTTTAATTCCATTCCTGAAGGAAAAAACCGCACATATGTGATAGCATTAAACGTAACGGTCTGGTCCTAACTATAATTATTTTAAAACTAAAACTCATTCATCTTTTTAAAAATAATAAATCGTTAGCAGAAATGGGTATTAAAATCTCGAAATTGCGAAGGCGAATTGAACGAAAACGATACTTCCATTATCTGAACAACGTTGTCTGTCCTGCATTTTCGGGAATTAGAGGCAGTAGCAGACATTATGGTGTTCACAATGACGAGTTCGTCCAAGTTAAAAACTGTTCGGTTTCTTACAGAGGAGGGTATTCTTCTGCGTATGGAAAAGCTGTAGATGGAGGTCTCTTAAGACTAGTAGCCTATAAATGGGCCGGTCACTGGCAAAGAAATAAAACTCTGGCGGATGATCTTAATCCAAGAGAAGCGAATACAATTTTTAGAGATCAGTGTGGCGTGACCACGAACTGGATATCCGTGGGTTTGCCTACACAGTAATCCATAAGATTTCATACAAAGTCTGCGCGAAATAGGCTTTCAGTGATGAACAGAACTTCTGAGAATAGATCGCGTGTGTGTGCGCAGCGTCTATGATGTCAGTTGAATAAGAAAATTAAATGGTTATAGGTTCAGAGGAGTTAGCTTTTTGGATCACATATTTAGCGTGGATAAAATAAGGTGCAGCCATTCTGAATTAGAGAGAGCAATCAGCGGTCCATCACCCACCACTATGCCCAAATAAATGATCTGCCACTAAACAACCACCCAGAAACTGGTTGAGCATCCTCTGTGTTGCCCGGCCTTTTGGTAGACCGAAAAATGATGCAGTGGGACGTCGATTCCACATGGACATTGAAATCCGGAATTGGTATCAAAAGCAACCAAAAGGCTGTTATGTACAGAAGGGATAAGGGCTTAAACTGTGATGAAGTACCAGTTACTGAAACAAAAACAAAACCTACAAACCTTATTCATTTTACTTGCCCTTGTATAAATGGGCCTTACTTTGAATCATCGAGCTGCTTTTACAGCCAATCAAGAAATCAAATATAACTAGAACTTAAGATTTCGGAACTTGTTCTCTAGAGAATTTAAAAACAACGCATATTAATAAGTAATGGCATTCAAAAACAGACCCACTGGCGTCCAATAGGCATCGTATAACCACCATCCTCCCCACACCGAGTGGGGAGAAACCTGATTTCGAATCCCGTCAGTGATGCGAGGAATTTTTATGCATCTTTTTTCAAAATGTATCTGAATTAGGCGGTCTTATGTGAGGGTAGCGTGGTTTTTCCTCCAGAAAACAGCAAATCGACCACAGAATACGAACAATATGGCCTAAGTTGTTGATGCGCCTAAAACCCTACAAAAAAATATATAGGCATTCTTTAGTTCTTCAAGAGTTCGTACCCTTTGGATATACGACGAATAGACGTTATATTACATTCTTGAACGAGGGATTGTATAATGCTTGATATAATCAAGGTCTAAATTCCAATTTGGCAAAGGAATTCAAATTGATTCGATATTTCACACTGTTCATATCAATCGTCGTCTCTTCAAGTATTCATTCTGCGTTCCTCTTTTCTGAATCGCTGCTTATTAGTCTCCAATTAATTATAACAATTTAGGGAACTGGATCGTTTGATTTGCCATTCCAGAAGGTGTCCCTGAAGGCTCGCCCCTTAGATTTGCTTCTGTTTATTATTTAAGAAACGATCTGTCAACTGTACTTACCCTGATAACACTGAATGGCAACTTAAGATGATCTTAAGCTGTAAAGACTCTTTCGTTTTCCACTGTCAGCGATGAACTCCAGTCCAGTCTGGATTCGCCTTTGACTCAACAAAAATAACACATTTAAAAACCCGTTGAAATGTAAATTCTCTTCTACTCCAGTCGTGTAATTCGACAGATCTTCAGCTCTTTCCTGTCACATCGATCTCGGACTTCTTCTTCTCCAAAAGCTCCTGGAAGAGGTTTGCTGTTTATACTCCTTAGGTGCTTACAGCTTTGACAAGACAATTCGCCGTATTTAGCAGTCACGTTGATTCGAATCACGGTCAGCTTGAAGCGCGTGTGCTACTACACTCTAGCGCTGACCACTCGGCAATAGCCGCGGTATTGGAACGCGTCCTTGTCGCAATGTGAACGTGGCCTCGCGCTACGGCGCACCGCGCGAAAACCAAAACCGTAGCGGAGTCACTCTAAAGAGATTAATGACGGGAAGGGAACGTCCCCCCACTCGAGGGACCCGAGCGAACAATTGAATACAAAATGCCTCCCCAGCAGACAGGATTAAAGTTGATCCCACTTTCTTACGGTTTAACTAACTTTGTTCTTTTTTGCGTTGTTTTGCGCTGGCGCGAGTGAATTCTCTCCTCCCTTCAATTAAACCTTCATTTCCCCACAAACGGTGTGCAAAAGCTGAAGTTATTTGTTAAATGTTACAATTAATTTGCCTCCCAACTAACTAATTGTTAGCTCGCTTGCTCCGATCGATTAGTGGTAGCGGAGCTAATTGCGAAAGGGAGCAAGTGTTGATTTTATGCAGAAACCCACCTCGAAGTGTTGCTAAGGAAACAACGCCCCCCCCCCTTCGCCCACCAAAAGAGAAGAAAAAAGAAAATAAAAAAAAAAGGGAGGAAAGCGCGAGTACCTATAGATTGCACTGTGGGCATTCCATCATGGACCCAACCTGACTTGTGGAGTTTTCGGTTTGCCGTAATATATTTACGTACGCCATTCGCTTGCAAAGGTCGCTACAGATGCCCGTAATATTGAGCGAGTGAGCGAGCGCGGGCGCGTCACGTGAAGTCGGTATTACTCGTACGTGGGACGACGAAATGAAATATCGTATATTCGGAACCCCTTTGCCACGGATCCCGTCCGATATTGGAGAAAGAGCGAAACCCAAGAGAGAATTTAATTACGCAAAGACCATATTAAAATATTACCCACAATTTATCGTTTGGTGCGCAGTCCGTGCTAAAACAACGTTGGCGATACACGCGCAAAATATGCCCGCTATGGAGATTGGTTCGAGACTAGTGTTGGGCTACATCTATCGGGTTGCTCAGACGGGCAATGATCTAGCGGTGGTAGGTTAAAAGCGTGGTTTGCCACGGTCTCATAAGTCATTGCAAGTCCAGAAGCATTCCTTGACCACAAATAAAAACAGGATCAGTACGCATTTAGAAGCAGATACATCAGATTAAAGTTCGTCCTTGCGTCACACATCTTTACTCTTTGTTCTTCTCCTCGCGTGTCCATTCCTTTTCGAGCCACTAAGGAGATTCCGATTATTAAATAAACCCCCAGATATTTTCTGTCTCTCATTGCAGTCGCTTTAAGGAAGTTAGGTCTTCTCCCGGTTGAGGGGAAGTTCACATTGTTCCGATGAAAAAAGTGTAAAAATTTAATGAGGGAAATTTCTTGAGTTCATGGAGCTGGATTCGATTTCTGTTTCACGCAGAAGTTAACTTTCCCTCAGTGTAAGTCCGGTCAGAACACGTTTAAAATTCAGAACGATTTCTTATTTAATAAAAAGAAAAAGAGAGGCCTTCCTGCGTTGAATTGTTAGGAAGAACCCAGAGCACTAATGATGGGCAGGTTGGGCAATTTACTTCTCAGATGTCGCATCAGTCAGAATATAATTGTGCCCACGCAGGAAAAGTATGGACACAGAAATAGAAGTACATCGAGGACCACACCAAAATTGATAGAAGTCTCTCTCTCTCATGGGCTCTTAAAAGTATTGAACTTACTCCTAAATGCAGTTCAAAAGGAGACACGATTGAAAATAAGAAAAACAAATGAAGGTGTAGTTGAGAGCGGGTTACCTTGGAGTGAAACATTGGTTTCGCTTGCGAAATGTTTCACTCCAGAAACCTCCCCGGATCTTGAGACCATTGAGTCTGCACCGAAACCAGGAAGTATCCAAAGGGGACTTACTTGGGAATAATTAGCGAAAGTTCAGGCAAAGAAGGAATCAGCACCAAACTGCTCGATCCGTCTGTTGTTCGCAGCGGTGGCGACTGACTGCGACTTTACACCCTGCCTTTCCCCGCACAAAGACGACATAATGTTAAGTGGGCTCGTTAGGCCTCGTGCTATTCGAGGCACTGACAAATGATTCTATTTCGGCTTTCAGCAATTAGCGTTCTAATGGGCCACAAGGGGTGATGCGACCGGTGAGCAGCAGCGGCGCACGCATGGAAACTACCTCAGGTTTTAGCAGCATTCATCCATCCACGGGAATTAGTTGGTTGTTGGTCTTTTAGGAGAGGGTTAATTAGCCCGCAAGAGTTTGCGGAGAAAATTAAATAGCGAAGGGAGAGCGTATAAAAACGTGACGCGTGCGCATACAGACGCACGAGCGTAGGTAATAGTCGCGACGCATTCATTGACAT
Organism: Mastigoproctus giganteus; assembly: GCF_048544385.1. Classification (NCBI taxonomy): domain Eukaryota; kingdom Metazoa; phylum Arthropoda; class Arachnida; order Uropygi; family Thelyphonidae; genus Mastigoproctus; species Mastigoproctus giganteus. The sequence continues at coordinate 143,993,670 of NC_143585.1, read as the reverse complement.
CCTCCACGTACTGCAATGGTGGTGGTGGTGCGGACTTCGTAGACAACGGAACAAATTTAAATAATTACCCCATTCGTAAGCGAGCCTTTTAAGGTCGAGCTGAACCGCAGACTCGACTAACCCCCGCACTCATCTGCGAGTTATCCGAGTGTAAACAAATGAAACGGGTCAAAAATGAAACTCCCCCCCCCCTCCTTCCTGGGATCACATCATAAATTTGATTGATTCCGCATTAATTAACAACTTCTGCTTTTTAATATGCAGGCCAAACAGTGACTATTAATATGTCAGAAGTCACAGTCACCGTTTCTTTCATACAGTCGGTTTTGTTTACTCATACGTATAATAAACTCTTATTTTTGACTTCTATTCGGTCAGTGCTTCAAAGAACATCATCATGAACATGAATGGGTTACGTTATATCAAAATAATCGAAGGAGAAATAACGTTTAGTGAGATGAATCGGTTACAGGACTAATCGCGTGTTTATGACGTGTGACAGCAAAAAGCGAACAGAAATCCTCTTAGTGGACTTCTGGCAATTCTAAAATATTATTTATTCAGAAAAACAGTCTTCTGTTTCTTATAAACGTGCCTTTAAAATTTCGCTACCAAGTTTAAACAAGATACTTAGCAGACCATGGTGTTTGTAGTGAAAATGCTTTCGTTAAATTTGGCCTAGGCAGGAAGCCACCCTTTTGCAAGGGGTACACGAACCAATATTAGCAGAAATCGTTTTTAGAGCTTCACACGTGTTTAAATGATAGTCAAGATAACTCCACTCCCCTCCAGTTCTCTGATCCTAATTACAAAGGAAGGGAAAGACCATCCAGCCCAACCAACTGGAAGTGCTTCCTGCACAACGGCGCTAGTGACCACCCAAGAAGGAAGATAACACCAACACGAAATGAAGCACCGAAATGAATACGTTCATCAAGCGAACATACTACGAAATAACAAAGCTAGAGACCGAAATGACAACGTACAGGTCTCGACTACTTACTAATTAGTTGGGATGATTCCCGGATATTCAGGTCAGCGAATAGCGGACCAGAGAAGGACCATCGTCACGAAGAAGATAACCTCTGCGATCTTGGAAAAAATTAAGCAGGATAAGCAACCAACTACAAAGAATACAGACAACATTAAACCAGAGGAGGAAGGGTAGCTGAAGTAGAAAGACACTAGGTCACGTTATCCAGAAGAGAAGAAAAGTGGAAGAAGGCCCTAACAGAATTCGAGAGAATGCACCCCACGTAATATCGAAGCAGAGACTCAATAGAATCCGCCGGAAAGTCACAGACCACCTCAATCAGCAAATAATACCACATTACCTCGATAACAACTTTGCAACACTGGAGGCCACCTACACAGCCGTAGCAGCCCCTAGGGGAAGGGGGAGAAGAAATACAACAGTCGGTCAGGAAGTTCCACAACTTGCGAACCCCAGGAATAGATAAAACCGCAACTACTGGTACAAGAAGCTCACTTGCACAAATAAGCACCTAGCAGAGCAGTTAACCGAATGACAAGGCACCCAGAGTTTCTTGCTCAAGGATCACATATCTGAAGGCTAAATACCAAAATAAAAGAAACCGGGCGAAATACAGGCCGATCACCTGTCTTCCAACGATGTAAAAGATCCTGACCAGCCGCATAACGAAGAAGGTATCAGACCACTTGGATAACCAGAACATAATGGCCGAACAGCAGAAAGGATGCAAGGAGAAATTTACCATTGATGCCACAATTATAGAGCAAGCCTACAAGAAGAGCCGCAACTTGTACACAGCCTACATCGATTACTGTAAGGCCTTCGACTCCGTACCCCATAGCTGGATAATACAGACGAAGATCTGCAAAGTCTATCCGACAGTGACAAACTTCCTAGAAGAAACTAGTCGGTCTCAGGCGAGGGTGGCATGATTTTTTCTCCCGGAAACTCGGGTTTTTCGTTCAGCAAACAGAAAATCGACCTCAGATCACGCGCAATTTACAGACAATATACACGGAGCAAAATGGCCTTAGTCGCCGATACTCTTAAAATCTAATCTAACGACAACCTAGAAGCAACCATGGCGAAATGGAGTACCATCATTAAGGTCAAGAATATTATAACTAGACCGATCCCCATCAGGAGAGGAAATTTCAGGGAGATGCTCTGAGCCCTTTGTGGTTCTGTCTAACACTCAACCCCGCATATACCATGCTCAGTACCAGCAAGTTTGGATATAACCTCAAGGAAGGAAAAACTTGTACTCTCTCTCTCTCTCCCCAACCTGATGTACATGGATGACAACAAGCTCTACGCCGAAACGGAGAAGCCACCTCCAGCGACTACCTCGGATCACCGAAGGATTTAGCAATGATATTAGGATGGAATTTGGTCTAGACAAACGGATGGCATCGGGAGAAATTAGTCGGCCGAAACTACCAGCTGCAGACTGGTAAAGAGATCGAAGCCATGGCAGGGGGAAGAGACCTACAAATATCTGGTGATGATGCAGTTCGAGCACAAGGAGATCAAAGTGTGGCTGACCGAAAAATACTCTCAGAGACTCAGAAGCCTGCTCAAAGCAAAGCTGAACGGAAGGAACACAGTTAAAGCCATAAACACCATACGCTGTCCCAGTACCAACATACTGTACTCCCTCGGCATTATAGATTGGACTAACACCGAGCTGTAGGACATCATGAGAAAGGCAAATATGGCCAACACTACCCAAAGTCAGCCTTGGAGAGACTGACAATAGTTCGGAAAGAAGGGGCCTGATAGAGCTCATCGAACAGAATACAGCAATAGCTGACCTGAAGGATTTCTACCAGGCCATATGGAAGATAGACAATCGGTATATCCCGCTCAGACAGAACAAATGAAGCTAGAAAGATGGGCAAAGAAGACACTATAATGAGCTCCATCAAAACCACATAGATAAAATGGCTTCCAATGCATGGCTCACGAGCGGGACGCTCTCCCCCGAGACTGAAGGATTCATGTTTGCCAACCAAGACCAGGCAATGAACACCAGGAACTATAGAAAATACATCGCAAAGGAGCCCGGGGTATCAGACGACACTTGGCCTCAGAAACGATCCAAGACATCACCTCGGCAGGATGTAAGGTGATCACCCAGACAGAGTACACTCGTGTATATTATCCAAGTAGCCAGGATAATACATCAGAAGCTAGCGAGGAAATACCAGTTGATCAAAGAAAGTGTACCGTATTACAAGTACAGTACGAACCCACAAGCTTTACTGGGACCGCGCCATAATAACGGAGAAGACAATCCCGCACAACCGACTGGACATAGCCCGTGTCGACAGGAAGGAAAAGGCTACCTATCTGATTGACAGAGAGTGGAGGATGAACACTGGCAACCTCCAGAAACCCCACGAGGAAAATGTCAGGAATTACACGAACCTAAGATAGGAGATCAAAGAGAGGTGACATATGCAATAAGTAAACCATCCCTTTCATCGTGACAACCATCGATATGGTTCCAAATTAACAAAGCCTTAAAAATCCGATATAATCACTTCAAGATTAATAGAAAATCTTAAATTACTTATGATATAACTTTACTAAGACTAGGGATATTTCTGACATCTACTCCAGACTTCAAAGTAGTGGCGTACCTTAAGGAGATGTATCGTCATTTGCGATTTTTCTCAGAAGCATTGAAGTCTTTCCTTCAAACAAAACCATGCATTAACTGTTATGCGAAGCGCAGTGTTTATAATAACTGCCCTCCCAAAACTGTGTGGGAAAAAAGTCTTGATGCGAATCCCGTCAATGGAAGTGAAAAACTTTTATGGGCTTTTTTCCACCATGCTCAGTTAGTCTGTCTCAAACGAAGATAACGAGTGTTTTTCTCCCTGAATCCTGCGTTTTTTTATTTATTTATTTATAAGTTTTATGTGAAAGACATAAAAATCTTCTCCATTAACCCCAAAGGAGACAAATAGTCTCGTTGGGTTTCGTTTCTTTTACACTCGAAACAAATGGTCTCCTCACTAATTTTAGTATTTTACTTGCATGACCAAAATCTTCACGTCAATGTTGACAAGTGCGCCCATTTCGCCTCACTTCAGAAGAAGCCAGCAAAAATTGAATTTTTAAATTCTTATCAAGCCAGTACTATTATAAAAACTCGACAATCATCCTGGATACAAACTTAAGATTAAACCAACATTGCATCCACGTAGCATGCACAATCTCATTCTGAAATGTGGTTGAGAGCCCTATAATCCAACAAGAAGAAATTCTTACCGAGCTCAATCGAAAACTTTGCTTTCCACTCACGATCTCTAGCCAAATCTTAATAAAAACTCAAAATCAAACAGCTAGAACTTAGAATTTAATGAATCTAACTATTCTGTTGAAAAGCTCGCTCACCCCCCCACCCAAGTACCATAAACGCACAGATATCATTAAAATCATTACTCCAATACCACAACCCACGAAATCATCTGCTATCAGTCTCTTAACTGAGAAACAAATGAGCAAACTGGTGGAGTCTTGTGAGGGTTTGCCGGATGGGCAAAACTGTTCCATAACTCAACGGTTCGCTTCAGTATCTACTACCATCAGTACCTCAACAGCAAAATCACAAAAATAAATCATTTAAATCCTTAAAAACAGTAAAGGCAACGACGGGAATTGCAGATAATTCTGATCTCCGGCCAGACATTTGGTTTCCGAAATATCTCAAATTGACTGCCTTCGCGGTAAAACAGGTTTTAAACATACTAAGCATATGTACCAACATGGACATGAATGCTGTTTTTCTACTACGTGAATCACCAATGATACCAATACAAAAATACCAATTATGAGTAACCAGTGTGGCGTAATAGACACAGTGTCAACATGTCTGGTATTTGAGTTTGAGGTTTCACGAGAACTGCTCGTTGTTAAACTGAAATGATGGTAGACGCTGAATCTGTTTAGCCTTGCCTAGTTATAGCCGATATGCTTTTAATTTATGATGATAAGTTTCATAAGAATTCATTAGTTGCTGTTCACAGATACGCCGAAAATTTTCCAACTCGACCAGTACCACGTAATAAAACATTCGCCGCTGTGGTGAGACAAATTAGGGAAACAGGTACGGTGACACGCTGGAAGAAGGAGATTGCGACACAACACAAACGCTGCAGAGCGCACACACTTGTAAAGTTGAAGGTTACCAGGTCGTGTAAGCGTTTCACCTGCAAGCGCATGGAGGATATTACACGAGCAGCGGTTGTATTCATTTCACAGTACACCTATACGAGAATTGTTGTCGCAAGATATGAATACACTCAGGAACCCTTGTCAGTGGGTCATTTTGTAATGTACACGTGATCCTCAACTTCTCACCCACGTTTAGTTGCAAATAAATCACTTTTAACAAGAAATGGAATTCTCAACTTTCAAAATACTGATATTTTGCTGGATGAAAAATCGAGTTTTTTCATCCAGCAAAATGAAGAAACCGACCACAAATACATTGATGCCTCTTGGCCTTAGCTGTCTTTGCACAAAATGAAAGCAACGATCGAATAATAGCAACTTGTGGTCCCAACGAAACTTCCGGAAGAAGAAGAACCATTTTAAATTTCTCTTGAAGCGGAAATTTCCTTCTTGCATCCTTAATCCTGGCGGTCAGTTTACCATTTTCTGTCGTCGTGATCTTACAAGAATTTCAGAATGAAGTTGTTCCGATTTTACAGAAGGATATTCATTGGAGATAACATAACCTTCTAGAGGTGTGTTTTTAGTTGCCCCTTGAGTTAACGAGCATTTTTCAAACAGACTTAGGCAAGAGTTGTGAGGTTTTTGTTCCCAATAAGCAGTTTCGCATTCCTCAAAATAAGCAAACCGGCCATAAATACACACACGATATAATATAATCTGGCCTCGTATTTTATTTCCCCCCCCCCCTCCTCCACGCTTAAATTAAAACACCTTCGATCCGAAATATGTCAAAATCTTCTAAAACTGTGTTATTAAATTCACATATAGCTTCTCTAATCTTTTACTTCGTGGCCTTAGTAGCCTCGGAGCAAATTATAAAAACCAAGCGTACGTTCATAATGGCGTATCTGCTTTGTTTGTTCCTTTCCCCAACCCTAAACGTCCATCACATTGTGGAATACGAACGGGATGACTCAAATGATCACCGAGCCCTGTGTTTGGTAAACCATTCGGCACCTGGCGAACACGGATATTGCGCACATAAAGAACTCTTCTGTGAGGGTTGCTAGCGATAGTCCCCTCCCCCGGCAGGGTTTTACGCATGCCGGAGGCTTCATGATCACAGTTTCTGGCGTGTTTCTGCTTTTGTCGATGAAGCAGTTTTAAAAAGTAGACGTTTACGTATACCTGGAAATTATATTATCGAATGAATATGAATACGAACTCATGCAGTTACGAATATTTGAGGAAGGACACTTAATTTGGTTGACATGTGGAGAAGCTTAAGAACAGGTGGCAGCGCACGTCATGCGAATGCGAAGAACACTTCTGAGTAAGGTTAACCCTGCAACAGAGACGCTTGTTTTTAACTCGTTTTCCTTCCTCTTCTGATTTGATTTTTCCCCTCCTTTGGGTTTCCGAAAAATCTACACTTAACTGAAGAAGTTGGGAATCCCTGATGCATTCGCCTCTCAGGGGACAGGCCTGAAAGCGGAACTTTGTGTTAATGTCTATACAAGTGTATTCACGGGCCGATTTACATATTGTCCTGGATGAAAAACCGGAATAACTCAAGGAAAGAATCCTTACCCTCCCCCATTGTAGATTCCCTAGTCCTGATTGAAGAAGCTTCTAAGGATTCTTCGGGTCTCCGACGGGATTGGACTCGTGCTTCTTCAAACGAGTGACAAGCAGTGCAAAACCAGTAATGCCACTGAAGACGTCCCAAATATACAGAAAAATTATGCCTTTGTGGTTTCACCGAGGACTGCGCTGTAGAATAGGAGTGGATTCGGTATCGAACTGTTGGCAACAGTTTCCGAAAAAGAAAAACAGTACAGATGGATGAATGAAAACGCCGATGAATTTTAATATTGATTGACTTCCAGAAATCCGTCACTGACTGTAATGACTCCTGGATGGAAAACTCAGAATACTTCTAGGCAAAAAAAAAAAAAAAACAGCTCCTCATCACGATACTAACCACAGCCCGTGAGAAAAAGCAATAACTTATTGCCTTGCTCATAGCCTGAGTTGCTGTCGGCCCTAATTTAAACATCCGGCCCGCTTGAACAGAAAGAATCATCTTGTTCGTAGATCAACTCACATAAAAAGAATATCGAAAATTTCATCGTGTGAGCAAGGCCACTTTTCGCAGTTAAAATAACCCCTCGCTTTGCTAAGTGGAAGAGTTAGCAGAGAACAGTCCAAGTGGTTTAATTCTACGCAGGAGTTTCATAACATATGGACCGTGCTTGCATAATGGATTCGGGACCTGAAAACAATGAACAAAAAGTTTAATGAAATTCGGAATGGCTTTTTCAATAGTACGCCTTTGTGGTTTCAACCTATATATACGGTTAAACCTCAAAGTTACCACAAAAGATACGTATTTACTCTTTTATTTTTTCACCACTGAAAACTCCATCTTTTTTTAAAATTTAAGCAGCCCTGTTTCTAACATTTTTCACTGTTTTCAGGTACTGAATCGATCCTGAAAGTTTAAAACAGGAACACACTGAAACAGTGAAAAGTTCTGAATGAAAGAGACACTTTCATCAAGGTTTGACCTCGCCTGATCCCGAGCTGTTAGCAACCCTAGAAAGGAACTACAAAGTTCAAGATACAAACGTGTGTTTAAGGTGCGCTCACCCCTTCTTTTTTTTTTTTTTCTCCCTATTTGTAAGTGGTTTATTAATCTTAACAAAATAACCGCAATGAGAAGAGGAATAAAAAAAAATCCGATTGGTGTCTGCGTGGGTCCTTCACCGGATGCAATGCTGACATATAATTCCAACATACTTTTTACTGGACAACTTTTTTTTTTCTTTCTTACTCGCTACAAATCGTTGGTGCTTCGCTAATGCTTTTACTCCCCCTCCCCTTATGTGTCTCCTCTGTAATTCAGTTATTTCCTCCACTTAAAGGAATTAATTTATACATTTTTTCCACGCCAAATTATCTCACCATTTATCCGGTCTTTGTTTTTCTTTGTTCGTCAGTATCGGAGTAGAATGTCCCTGAGGCATCGTTGAAACACATTGTACATTAGTTCTCTCTAACCTGATTACCACGAGCACCTACCCAACCCAACTAGCTTAAAAACGTCGTTCTTTCCCCAGTATTTCTTTCTCTGTTTCCATTTCTTTTCGTTTTCTTTGCAGGTTGTTTTAAAATATCGTTACGAATGGTTTCTTTGCAGACCCGGAATAAGAACTGGGGGGAGGGGAGATACAAATGTGTCGAATAAGAGACTAAACTCATCAATTAATTAAAAGATATCTTCGCGAACCCGCTTAATGATTGGAATATACCTTCATCGGATGCTTGGGCAAGCGGGAACTCTTTTGAGGCCCTTGCTAGCGAATAGAGATTTATACGATGCCCTTCCCAGTGCCCAAAAGAAATATTAACAGTATTTAAATACCATTCAGTAGGCTCCGAAAGTTATATTATATTGTGAGAGAGGGTTAACTCGGAAATTACGCAGTTATAGAGTAAGGAAAATGCCTACACGTGTTTTTTTTTTTAATAATACGAGGGGTGATCGACTTTCTCCTTCTCGAAATACTCTCTCTTCAACTTTACACGCATTAAATGCTTCTTGCAAGCCATTCTTCGAAAGACTGCGAAACGCTTGCCTTTCTGAGCTTTCTTCAGACATGAAAACAGGAAGAAATCACACGGGGCTAAGTCCGCTGAATAAGGGGGATGTGTAAGAACCTCGGCACCTATGGCAGTGATCACTGGCTGCACAATATTAGCCGTATGGGGCCTGGCATCGTCTTGATGGAGAAACCACTTCACCGAAAGTTCGGTCCTGCCAAGACACTCATTACCATACGCTTCATTCATCTCTTTAACTGTTTCCAATGCATTTAAGCTCCGTCTGACACAACGAATCACATATCGCTGTTCAATCTGTATGTCCGACATGATTCTTGCTTCAAAACTATTGTCAGTGACACGCGGTTTAAAAAATTCTGTTCACGCAACAATAGCCCCACAATTACTAGCATGCGCACACAGTCTGATCAGGAAGAGCGCCTCCAGCGGCAGTTATGGAAAGTTCGCGCGATAACAAAATCTTGCACTAGTCCGCGAATTAAAATGATCACAAATATCGACCGCTTTGAATCAAGAAAGTTCTTAAACCACACTAAAATGTAATTACAATTGTCTCATTATTTTCTACGCGTGCTGATTTGGATCTTTTCTAAGAAGGAAAGATAATTTTCTTACATGATTCAAGATGAGCATTTTTCCATTTTGAGACACTATCAAAATCCAAACTTTAAACGAAGAGCATTTCTCTGACATGGAATAAGCACTGTTAATAAATTTAATTTCTTAAAGGATTGTTATGTGGAGTTATCCCCCTCCCCAAGCGCAAGAAGTCTCGTCTTCCACATATCGTACAGAAAGTTAGGAACGTGCGGTTTTTCTTAACATCTTTTTGGTTTCAAGAATGATCTGTTAATCCAGTAGAACAAAAGTAGCATTTTTCCCACTCTATAAAACTTGAAGGTTTAATTTGAAGAAGATTTATAAAAAGAAGCGAGCACGCGCACGTATTAAAGAGTTAGTTTGGAGTTGTATTGTGTGGCTTAAAGGTTACGTTCTCTAAAGCACCGCGTTATGTGTAACTTAATTCCATTTCCAGCGGTAACTGTTCCAACTGTGAGCACCCAGGAGATGCTAAAGGGTTCGATAACTCTATAAAAATTTAGAACCAGATAATGTTCAAAGAGCAACTTTTGTCCTCGGGGACAACAACACTCTTTAAACTATTGGCTTTTCATTCTTTTGATCGTAATCTAAGATAGAGCAACCGGAGAAAAATGTGCTTGTTTTTGTTACGTTTTTTTTTCTACACGTACGCACTGAGAGGGGGAGGGGTGGGGCGAAAAAGAAAGAGGGAATGATAAGAAAAGCTTTGTCACAAACATCCGTTACGAAACTTCCAAACGCCCTCCTACTGGTGGTTATTGGATTAAGGGTACTTCTCTAACCCGGCTACTTACAATTATTAAACGAGAAGGGTGTAGAAACAACACGCGCACTTATTTTTAACGGCGCGCGCGCCTCTTCACTAAACTCCTGAGTGCGAGCCATTCCACAGTTAAAGCAGCGTTCTCTCGCGATAACCTTGGAACGCGCTGTAACGTAACTTGGGACAACAGACGACTTCAGAAGTGGGTCCTGTCGAGAAGCGTTAAATAAATAAACAAGCCTTTCTCTTTGTACTACCGGACCATCACATAAGGTCAGAGGAGCTCACAAGATGGGGAGATACAAGGGCATCACCGTATTTAAGCAGTCACTCTTGAAGCACAGTTACTGGAAATGCGTGTACAACTGTATCTTTGCGCTTGACCATTAAGAAGGACAGGTTTCTTCTCGTTTTGATTTCTATAACCTTCCGCTACTCTGTAAGATGTACAGGCACCGTCCTGTATAAAAATCTTCGAATTATACGAAGTCCCTTTTGAACTAAAGATTTAGACTAATCGTCTCCATCTTGCAATATCAAAACTCCTACAAGAAAGAAATCCAGCGATCCAGGTTAGAATCTTGAGAGCTTCTTTACATTCAGTGAGCGACATCCCTGCTTGGAATTGATATTCCCAGCACGCAAGGATGGAGATAGAGGAGGAGTTGTACTTCGGGACACACGGATCGTACTGTGGACGGCGAGGCGATAAGGACCGCTAACTAAAACTGGAAACTAGACGAGAACAACGAAGACCTGATGGTTGCATGCACTAATGGGTCATTTCCAGCTCTTTCTTTTGTGGAAAAGCGTTGTTTTCTATTATGGCTATCGTGTGAGAAATTTTTTTTGAGAGTGGAACTGCAATGCATTGACGATACGAAGAAATAATGCAAGATTTATGGAGATTGGGTGAATCAATCAATCAGATTTTACCCCAATACATCAATTGGTTTTAGTTGATATGCATTGCGCAGCTTGGTCCATGATCATCACAAAAATGTGGTAATTGTGGATGACCGTGGATTAATTCTACCAAAGGCAGAACTTCTTCCATCAAAACTCCAGCAGTCCCGTGTCTAGAAAAGCGACATCCTCCAAAAGACCGGAATTGATGAGTAATTCGTTAAAATAATCTTAATGTTTTCTACTACCTGAAGTATTTGAGCTAGTAGCTCCTCTTAGCATGCGCAGACAACTGGTCCATTTTGATATTTGTCTATCCATGTAGTGTTTGAATATTTCCACTTTTAAAGACTCGCCAGAAAATTATCACGATTAATTTTGCAAATGAGCTTCAAGTCTGCAACTTTTATATAAAATCGTTCGTGGATATAAATAAAATGCGTTAAAATCACGTGTATTTTTGAATTATATAGTTGTTGGACTCTGGTTTACATTATTATAAAAGGAATAAAAAATAAATAAACATTCGTAGCATAGATATCATTGGTAACAAGACATAAAATGCAAAACTTTAGTTTCTTCTCCGCGATATTTGTTGATGATCATTTCTCTCCAGTCGTGTGGCAAGACGTGCCATTTCGGTTCAGTTGCCAAATCGGTCTGTATTTACATTCTTTTAAGTGTACGTTCACTCATCCCCCAGATTTTTAGCGGCATCTAATTTTAACTTTATTTCAAATCCTCATTTGAGTTTCCCCGTTGGAAAAACAATTTTAGATTTTGTTTAAACCAACTGGACAGTTCCCCCCCGGTCTTCGAGTACCAAATGTCATTCGTGTCCGTTCAATATTGGAAAGCGAGTGTTTTTTCAGTGGGCGGTTTTGTTAGCAAAGTGCAAACCAGATGAGAATCGAATCGATATTCAAGAGAGATACTTTGCAGTCACACCCACCTTACTAACTTAAGTTCTTCAGACACCACGAAGAAAACAACATCTTATAACAGCAGCAGCAGCGATGGACCATTGAACGAAATAAGACTCCTAGTGACGTAGTCCGTTTAGCTGCTTAAAACTGAAAAAAAGAGGACTTGAGAAGGAGGGGTGGGGGGTTCCTATCTGACTCCATTCGCGACCGAAGCGAATTCGCACCACTTGCTATTCTAGCATGAATGAAACTGGTGCGAGGTCAGCAAGTAGTGCGAAGGTCTGTGGGGTTAGAAACTGCATTTCTCCTCGCTACCTGTTGTGGCAAATGCGGACCCTCCGGAAAGGAAATAAATCAACTTTCGTTCCCCACCCGGTCCCTTCCTTTCTCGTAGTTCGCCATCTCATAACAAGTTTTACGCAGCTACAAATGCCGTGCAGACAGATTCAATCAAGTGGCCGCTGCGATGCATCCCTGCGCAGTAGCAAACAGCTGCCTGGTCCCACATGCTTCTGTCGAGTGCGTCATGAGCCATTGAGTTTCCGCTTTTCGCTCTTGTTGCGTGTTTAATTAGACTTCCGGTTATTAACTGTTGTCAGACCCCTGTCGCATGAACCTTACTGAGCACGACAACGAAGCCCACCCCTGCGAGAAGGCGCTCGTACCAGGCAGTTTTTCAGATGTCCACTGGAGGTGACGTTATCGAGGTATTATTACCACAAAAGATGATTGGACTAGTTTAATGTGCCATTGCGAGTTCAGCGGGGTTCACGGTTAGTATAATCACAGTCCACCCCCATACCGAGTGGAAAATACCAGACTTTGAATTCCGTCAATGATGCGAGGGATTTTTATGAGTCTTTTTCACAATGTGGCTGAGTTAGCCAGTCTCAGGCGAGGGCAGAATGTTTTTTTTCTCCTGGAAACGCTGATTTTATAACTAGAAAATCAGCGTGTCGTCCAATCTACTGGACGAAACAACAACCAACTAGCCGTTCCAAACAGTACTCTGTATTATTGGCCACAGGTGGAGGTGTTAGGATTTCCTCAATCTTGTTCACAACGTGGCTAAGTTAGTCGGTAAACTCGGGAGAAAAAACCGTGCTACCCTCGCCTGAAACCGACCTCAGAACACACGTAATTTACAGACAATATACGTGGAGCAACATGGCCTGAGTCGCCGATGCTCCTAAAACCCCAAAAACAACTTCAATCTGGAAAGGAACTAACCGCAGAACACTCGCAAATCACAGTAATCACGCACTGCCCCCTCACTGACTGATTTCCTTGGCTGTAATCCAACCAGTGACAGTTTTTTACTCGAGAGTAACTCCAAAATTCTTCACATCTGTAATGTACTCACGATTTGAAGACATGCGCTGGTTAAATATCATTAAAATGGCCAAATGCACATTGTTCATTAAAATATTGACAATATATGCAGATGCCTTCAGTACAGAGTTCACTGCGACACAGAATATAAAACTCGGAGTTGGAGGGACCCGAAACTAATCAATGGGACATCATCGACATTCGCGGATCCCAGGTTGAAGTACGTATTTGGGTCCTGCGTATTGTGGGATCTGCCCTTGTCGGATTGTCCTTTAGAAAGTGTTACTAGATCTGATTGCGCTGGCTCGATTTGTAGGTCAAATTGGAAGAAGTAACCTGCTGTTTGATTGAGTTGATGCTTATCCATTCTGTGATATGTTTGGGGTTGTCAGGCCTATTTATGCGGGTGATCAATTTTATATCTGCCTAGCACAGTATGTTGTTTCTTTCACAGCGTGTGGTAGCAGTACTGCCGGAGTGGATCTCAAAGAGAACCCTTCCTTGCAAAAACACAGTTCACTTACAAGTGTGGATTTTATTATGCATCTTCAGCCACAGAGTTTTTTCTGTTGGAAGAAAGTTAAGAGGGTATTTCCTTTGATATGAAATATTGTTCACTGAGCACAGCAACATGGGGTATGTACAGCGTCAATATCCAGGTACGTTATCGCTAATTCGGTATTCTCTTCTACAGTAGCTGGGGTGGCTGCCGTTTGTCCTCGCTAGTAGGTTTGTGATGATCGACTTGTTCTTGTTTTCGTGGTGGATTTGCTCCGGCTTATTGGGCATAAAATGACTTGTGATGGCGGATAACATCACGTTTCCTAGAATCTTTACAAGTAAGTAAGATGCCTTAGCCTTAGATAAACGTCTGTAGTCATTTCCCTGAGCTAGGATTGTAATTTTTGGGATTGGTTGAACATTTCCGGAAATATTTCTGTGACAGCAGGCAATAGTAAATTTGCAAGAAAGGTCTACTAGAAACAGGCTGAGACATTTAATAAGGAATTGTGGTATACTATCAGCACCTGTAGGTAACAATATCCGGAGGGTATTAATGGCCACGATCAACCGTTATCTATTGAATTGCAAGGTGGAGAGTAATGTTTGGAGTGGCTCCAAATAGACAGAAAAGGTTGTGTTCCCTCGGTTGGTTTTGAAATCTTATAATGTGGTCTTGGAGGTTTAATAGTTTTTGGTGCTCTTTGTGTTTGGCCCTCGTGGATAGTTACAGTGGTTAAAATCACCATCCTCCCACACTAGCTGGAAGAGGCCTTAGTTCGAATCCCGTCAGTGACTCGAGGAAACTATATTGACTTACATAACGTGATTGAGTTAAATAAAACGTTGCTGGACGAAAACCCGGATACTCGGGTTTTCGCAATTACAGACACAATACACCGATGCCTCGTTTTGCTTTGTCGTTTAAACACACACCTTCTGTTTTGTTGGATAAGGAGTCTTTCCAGCATTCAGCCCTGGCAGCGCAGTTGGTAGAATCGTGTCCTCCCCATACCTGAATCCGAATCACGCGGATGACGTAAGGAATTTTGATGGGCCTTTTTCAAAAGGTGGCTGAGTTATCAGTCTCAGGCGAGAGTAGAACTCGGGTTGTTCGTCCAGCAAAGCAAATCGAACACGCAATTTACAGACATATTATATACGGCACAATATCGCATAAGTTGCTGATGGTCTAATACCCTACAACAAACAAACCCAGCATTCAGTGTAGGGTTCCGATAGGCTTTACTGTTTTAAAGTTCCGATTATTGTTTTTCTCTCCAAAAAAGAACAATCCGAGGTTTGTGTGCGAGCACGACCTACCCACCCACCCACCCAGACATCGAAGTGTTTTACTTTCTGGCATTGGTGGAATTAAGCTTGGAAGCAAATTACATTGTACAGAAGAAAAGAAATCGGGATTGATTCCTGACTATTTCCCTTCTTGGATAGGATTTTTGTTTTTGCAAATTATTATCGGGAAACAGGTGAGGGTCAGCCCTAAATTGATGGGTCCAGGTACTCACTTTCGGATCCTTCTATTTTTTTCGATATTATTAGGTTTTTCTCCTACCTTTTCCTACGACCCCCTCCTCTCCAACCATCTTCAGTGGCGTGATGGTCGCTTCCGCTCATTTTTTGAGAGGATTGGATTCGAATCTCGTCGACTTCTAGAAGAATTAAAACAAAATTTTAAAAAAAATTCTCCTCAATTGAAACTGCAGTTTTCCGATCTCAAGTGGAAGGAGTTTGGTTACTCAGAACTCTTACTGTCGAAGGTTGGTTTGCATTCGGCTCCTGGGGGTTCCCCCGCTAGTTATCGCATTTTAAAGCTTGCTCACTCAGCCAGAAAACAAACGAAAATTAAACGATAAAGACCATACAAACTGGTACTAGGATTAAAGCGACGCTCCAGAAAACATCCAAACAACCAACCAACTCTGTGCCCTACCCACCTCAAGGAATCTTTGATTATATTCATGTTACACTGAGACTCCTCATGATTACGGAGAAATTAATGCAAAGAATTTTCACATTAAATAATTCATTGGTCAGTTTGAGCATAGCGAAGAAGGATTCCTGTTAGCTCAGCGTGTCACCAAGAGGATTACGATGTTAGGTTCCGTGAAGGGGAAGTTTAATCGAGTATCATAAACGCCCATGGGGTTCTCAAAAGTTCATGAAATTGCTGAAGACAGAAGAAACAAGCCAACTATTAACATCCTGAAATAGGTACGGCTCTTGCCTTCTCCAAGATTCGAGAGTTCAACGTTGGATCATCAATAGCGAAGTGAATTCTCATGCTTTGCGATGAGACAATTCACCTCACTATTTATCTGACACGAGTAGGGTATCGCGCGCAATTGAAAAATCCTCGCTGGGTCTTGATAACAGTTTATTTGCCAGCAGTTTGTAATGTACTCGTTTTCTTCGTGGTTTATTTCTGTTGGCCAACAATGCGAAATCTTTTCGTCATTCAAAATACAATCAGTTTCGTTGTGGTAAAAGTAGAATCGCTTTCGGCCTACTTCTTGACATCGAGGCAGTGGCAGCATCGCGCGAGTCTCGCCCGTTAATTAAAACAGTGAGTCATCGCTTTGGTGTTCGCAGCGCCATCTGTTGCTGTTTTCTCGGCCCATATCGCTACCTGAGATAGTGACTTCATTATGAGGTTGTCATGTTTCTGCTAAGCACGTGCTTCGGTTGCGTCTTCCACCATATGAGTCACGCACACGGCCTACCTGTTGCCGACCCAACAGTGTCGCTCTTATAGATTTCCTCTTATCGTTACTAAGCGTCGTTGTCGAGCAGGTGTTCACTGGCATGCAAGCGCCTCGTTAATCGTCCGCACCTGGGGGTTTCTGGGTTTGTGCTGTTTGGGAACATTTATTATGTCAAGTGGTTCGTACCAGCAACGAGCAGGTCGTCAAGTCATGAAACGTAGAAGGGACGAAAGGAAAGAGCTTCGGGGGCTTGAGTGTTTCCCCGCCCT
The DNA here is from genome assembly GCF_048544385.1 of Mastigoproctus giganteus. Lineage (NCBI taxonomy): Eukaryota > Metazoa > Arthropoda > Arachnida > Uropygi > Thelyphonidae > Mastigoproctus > Mastigoproctus giganteus. The sequence goes on along the minus strand of NC_143585.1, from coordinate 143,976,838 downwards.
TTCGCTGCTATCTTGGGGACGATCATATTACTTTCTCCAAACACTTTGGACAAATTTCTGCAACTCAGCATGAACTTGAGTTGCTACGCTCGGCACAGAATAACACAACGCCATCTGACGGGGAAGATCTTTTCGCACAAGTAAACATTTGCTGAAAAGTCTTCGGTTGCCATCGATGACGTTGGTTCCCTCCCTTCCCACCACTGTGGTGAATGAATTCCTGTAATGTAAGAAGATAGTATAATGATCATACTTTCTCCACAAACTAATTAAAGCTAAGGCAATTTGTCCTGTATTTCTAGATTCTGTCAACTTTATTGCGTTATAACTGAGGCCATCTTTATTTGTTATAATCATCCCCGTCTCACTCTAACACCACGACTCCTCCATGTTCCTTGTAGACATCCGTCAAACTAATTATGCATAGTCCCCTAACTTGTATGATTTGAGCCGGTTCCATGTAGGTATATTTAATGATAGCATAAGTGAATGAAACCAAACCACAAGAGATTTGGCGCGGCCTTTTCAAGAAACGGCCATTTAAAGTGATTTAGGATCCAGTAAGATGACAGTAAACAAATGGATGTGGAGTCAGCGACATTTTAAAATCATATGACACACTTTCTGGTTAATAAGCTCAATTATTATCGATCTTTTGTTTAATAATGAAATGCGATTGGGCAACGGTGGGTCTCATTAGGGACCCAACGGTTGAAAGACCAGATGAACAACGGTACAAAACATTACCACAACAATATCCATACACTTTTAAACCTCTGGCCTCTACAGTGTTCTGCATCACACCACAATATACACTATGCGGAGATGGGGGGAAACCCCTGGTGCCGTTAAACCCTAAACACACTATACACCTACAGGATAATGGTAACTGGAAGGGCTGAACAGAGCGCCTTTATCTTAGCAAAAAAACTGGATATTCCATCCTACCTTCTGTTGATAATAATGCAGGATTTGTTGAATTCGACAGAGAATATTCAAGAAAGTATGGCAGAAAGAATTATCCAATGCGACCAGAAATTTCTGGTCGCATCCCTCAGTAAATTCTTTCAAGGAAAATGTTTAGCCATTGCAGCCAGAGTGCCTTGATTTTGTGAGATGAATCACAACAGTGAGTCAGCTCGGATAAGTTCACAACTGAGTACTGAATTCAGGGGGATATTCATGTGTTGTTGTGGCGGACCCCAGGGTTTCCCCCATTAGCCGCTACTACTTCTTGTTTTGAGCCTCACGCCAGAACCGGCCATTTGTATGTAGTGTGTTGGGTGTGTAAATGTTATGATGTGTTCTGTTGTTATGTAGTCGGCCGGTACCTGGCTCTTAGCAAGTGGGAAGCAGCAACACCTGGTCACAGCTTCCCACCCCCCATCCCCGCCACGTGGAGGCGGCCAGGATCTACTACCTTCATGCTAGTCTATACCGGAACAAAGTTCCAGGACTGAGTACTGAATGGCCTTTTTTTTTTTTTTACAACGACATGAAATTTATACTGTATAGCGCATAAAATTAAAACTTAAAGCAAAGTTGAGATGACTCGCCGATATCCTATACTGAAAAGGTAGGAGACTGATTGACACCATGTCGAGAAGATGGAGTTTTCTTTCCTGCATCATAGTAGAGCTTTCCTCTCTACTCAAGTGGGGTTCAGTCTGCGCAATACAACATACGTAAAGAAGTTTCTGTCTCACAACAAGAAATAATCAGATTTGAAAAAGCTCAGTACCCTACAATTTATACTTAAGACCATAGACAGAAACAAAACTCTTATTTCTAGAATTTATAGTTAACAGAACAGAAAAAATGCGTGTCTTTTCCTTTCACATTTAGTTCTCATCTGTTTTGCTATAATCCAACTGGACCACTGTGCCTTCCTTTGCACTCTTTAAACGGACGGATCACAAATTACACCTGAATCAGTACATGATCGATTCTCAAAAACACGATTAAAACACACCTCTTGTCCAAATGATAATCCATCCTTTAATTCCCTTGCCAAAGCCATTAGTCACAACTTCTGTTTATCCATACTTCAACCTCGGTTACATTCTGGTTCTGTTGCATGTTTATCTAAAATAAAATTGGCGTCTTACTTTCAGCGTTTCACATTTCACACTTTTTTCTAACACTTGCCCCGATGGTTTTAGTCAATTACTTCCTACCATAACTAATTCATTCCGTTCATTCCTCCTTAATCTTCCGACAGAAGGATATTAGATGGATGCCAAGAAATGCGCAACTTTTTCTTAAATTCTGTGGTCTATAATCATCGGTGTCGGATCCACAAGTAAGATCTTATGTTACCGATCTGTAGACAAATTCCAACCGTATTACTCTCAGTATGTCTAACACTTTCAGTTGCATTCGGCATAAAAGCCATCTAAACAAGGTTCCACCTTATTTTCCTCAGAGTTATAATGCAGTGGTTACGATCACCCCCTTTCCACACCGTGTGGAAAAGGCCCGAGTTCAAATACTGTTTAGACGGAAGAACACTTTTTATCGGCTGTTTTCACAATATTACAAAGTTAGTCGGTCTCATGCAAGGTCGTAATCCCGCTCCCAGGTAACCCACACCTGGGAACCAGCAGAAAAAAAAAAATAAATAAAAATAGTTATAAATAAAATAATAGTAAAATCCTAATTAAAAAAAGAGAGAAAGAAGTTGAGGAGATCACTTAATTACATTCTCTGAGAGCCAGTGATCTTAGTTGAAGACGCTTCTTGAAAACATTTGTAGCAAAATCGTGAAGGGCTTTAAAGTTACTGGCACACTCAACAAGAATACTGACGTTTTCTTCTGATAACTCTGGAACAGGACCAATTAAAGTCTGTCTAAATTGTTCATATTCCGGGCAAAATAAGAGAACATGTATCCAAGTTTCGAGGACATGTACAGTATGGATCAGGTTCGAGTCCACGTTCAAAGAGCTTAGCCCATAAGGAACCGTGTCCCGTGAGCACATGAGGAAGTGTACATATTTGGCGTAAACCACGAGTTGATAGCTGGGGATGTTAGGTATATACAAAAGGCTGACTAGGTAGTCAGCCTTTTGTATATACCTAACATCCCCTATTTCCTAGTGATGAGACCAAATTGGTTTCCATCCCATCTACGTTGCTAAATTCCTTGCGGGGTCGGTTGTTATTCCGTACGCTGTGATCGAAAGTCCCTTTTTGAGATTGTACAACATCCTCGATAAATGATATAGAGGTCAAGTGGCATTACTCCTCCCAAAACCTGCAAGGCATTGTTAGAAGTAGTTCGTGGAATGGCAAGTAAGGCGGATCTTTGCAAGAATGTTACCTTTGTTTTTATCTTGACTTTGGTAATATTTTGATGCCAAATGCTGGCGGCATAAGAAACTACAGGCAAAAAGATCGTCTTATAATGCAATGATAATGTCTTCCTAGTAAGACCCCAACTACTGAGGCAGTAAAATTTCGAATTTCATTCATCACTTTTGAAACATACGACTGAAAACTTAATCTATCTCCTAAATATTTAGTCTCAGGGACATATGGTATCTGTATGTTATTAAGAAGGATCCTAGGAGGTCTGTTATAATTGAAGTGATTGCCAAAAGTCATAAAAGTCGTCTTACTTTGTGAAATTTTTAATTTGTTTGTATTCGCCCATGTTACCAAATCGTCAATAATCGGTTGCATACACTCCTCAAGCACAAGCATCACAGAATGGCCTAGAGGAATCGAAGGAAGAGCGTTGCCACTGTGGAGCAAAACAGCTTTTAAACTTAGCTTTGATGAGTCTATGAATAGCCTCCAGTCCTGTGGGTTTTGCTCAGCATTCAAAGCTGTCATCAAACCATTGACATCAAGGTTTTCACTTTTAAAATACGAAGTCAAAGCATTCTATTTGCTCCTGTACACGGGCACCTTGACATTTGGTTGAAGAAGATTCTACTGTTGGAACCTTGATCACAGAAGCTCTGCTTTATCTTTCGGTACATCTAGGTCGCGAATTAGATCTCTTGGTTTACCTTGAGTGATTCTGTGCGACTCAGGTTCTGGCACAAAACCAGGATCCTGTGATGTTGAAGGCCCAGGTTAACCATCATTCCTCACATTGTCCCCATCTTCATCAGACTCCAAAGTGTACTCTTCTGGAGGGTGAGGTACAAGCAGACCATCCCCATGTGCCACTGGTCGGATAGCTAACGGGATGTTGAGATATTCCACAGTCCACTTCCTTTTTTTGATATGCCATGCTGAAGAGGAGGCACCATGCACAAATAAGTCATTTACATGATTTGAAGGCTCCCTCCAAATTACTGGGATGGCAAAAGGCATTGAACGTCCTTTATTATTCAACTACAAATATGAGGTGCCCAGGGTTTGTCTTCATCCCCTACCTTACAGCCAAAATAATGGTCTATCTTCACAAGTAGTCAATTGGTGTTTCTAAGTGGAAAATGTCACATCACCACAGGATGCCACATAAATGTGTTAACAAAAATTGTTAACACATTTATGTGGCATCCTGGCTTTTTAAGTAATTTTTGTCCATAAACCTGAAAAAAAACAAAGAAAGAAAGAAATATCACTCATAACATCACTTGCAAGGTAAATGATACACAGAAATACAAAAAAACATGGCGTATCTGTTCCTGTTTTAGTGTTACTAACCTACCTATTCTTTAGACTCCAAAATCCTCTAATATTCACCAATATTCTCCTAAATCATAAGGGGGGGGGGCTATATGGTGGAAGCGAGAGCTAACTAAGAGTTTTAAATGTTATATTCCTTTTTTTTTATGCTGAAATTAAGAAGAATTGACTATTTTCAAGCCAGAAACATTTTTGGTGTTGATCAGTGCGCTAACTCAACTGCGTTGTCAGAATGACCCATAAAAATTCCTCAGTCATTGATGGCATTCGAACTCTGGTGTTTTCCACCCGTTGTTGGGGAAAACGGTGTTTATACCAAATGTATATTAATATCCACAGCTGTATTATGACTTGCCAACGTTCATTCGCATTTCACTTCCAAACTTGTCTTCTTTTACTTTGTTCTTTGGAAACTTCTTCTTCTTGTGCAACTCTGTTAAAATTGCAATCAACAGAAATTCAAGTGCAACGTCAACCCGTTTTCTCAACACGTATTCTATAGATTTCCAGTAAACTTTCGTGTTAACTTTCCAAAGAAAATTTAATAATAATGCTATTTATAAAAGTCGATTACCAAAACTTCGGCCGAGTTAGGAAGCCTCAACGAATGTTGCACGATCTTTTTGGTCTCAGGAACTCAAGCGAAATCAGCAAATACACGCTATATACATTATTATTAATAATACGTTAATAGTTTAATTCTTAAGGCATTTATTCTAGATGCTTTTAGCCATGTCCATTCGTCCGATTAAATCCGCCCTACCGTGGAATTTTGTTCCCACATCTGGAGCGGTGTCCCAAACCCTCTTTCAGGTCCCATTCAAAAGAGGGCAGTTAGGTTAATTATTGACCCTCTCTTACAAAGTCTCTCCACTCCGTCTCACAGACGTTCTGTTTCTGCTGCCAATCAACATTCATTTACTGTCCTACTTCAAACTTACAGAACCAACTTTTCTACTGGAAAAAACTTCTCCTGTATTTCCTGAAAATTACAATCTACAGAAATTCAGGTCAAACGGATTCTTCTTTCATATTCTCAACCTATGTGCACGGTACTAAGTACTAACATTTCTAATACGTTTGTGGTTTTCATTAAAAAAAAAGTTATCTCCACATGTATTTCCTAAAAATACAGAAGCAAAAATAAAATGTGAACAAGTTTGTTTTTTCTTCAACATGCTATGGGATATCTTTAAAAAGTGGAATGTGCATTAAAAAGGAAGGTGGATAGTGCGCTCTATCAAAAATATCAAGGACCATACTGGGATCACTAAATTAATCCATTTACAGTAAGACATGTTAAAAGTTTACATTTTCGGTCTTGCTTTGTTATTCGCAGAATTCTCGCAAAGAAGTCATTGAATCGACACACCATCTAAATTGTCACATGCAGCGAGCTGTCATACACCAAATTATCCTGCGTCGTACTGACGTGGGCCTAACTCTCCGATTATCCCTTGATAGACACCAAAGCTAATTACAGTGAAATATCAAAATATAGATCCCGTAATGCCAACCTTTCTAACCCCTTTCTAAAAACAGCGCTAAGCAGCTTGCAAACGTACCATGTCCCTCTCAGGCAGGTTCGTCTCTAGTATGGAGTAAAGCGTAGAGATATGCAATGTTCTCTAGAAATCACCGAAAATGAGCATAGGAACAGAAGAATCCTTTTAGCGAAATATAAGACAGGAATGTGTTTGAGGGATAGAAATTATTCAAAATTGACCCACTGGAGAATTACCTGGAACTCAGCATTTAAGGAATTGCTGGTGAGTATTCGAGAAGTTGAAGCTGCTTCATCAGAGTAAATTTTCTCCAACTGAAAGGTGCTGTCATCAGCAAAACTATGGATAAGATTTCCAGTCAATTCAAAAAGGTCATTAATATACAAAAGGAAAAGAGTGAAAGAAAGAACTGAACCATAGGGAACACCAGCATTATTGTAGAAGTCAGAAGACAAAGCCATATACAATCATCCTGCTGGAAATTGCATATGGTTCAGTGTCGAAAAAATAGCCGGCAGTCCATAAAATTACCTTATTTAGAAGACCTTATGGCGGACATGAGCAACTGCTTGAGTTTCACCTAGTTTTTTCATTAAATTTGGTAGATGGGTAACATAAGCCCGTATATCACCAATGCATCGAAAGAAATGGAATCCATATTGGCGATAATTGATCAGATGCAAAGTTTCAAGATATTTTAGGAGTTTGGCGATTAATAAATTTCTCGTTACTTTAGCACAAGTAGAAATAAGTGCAAATGGATGATAATTTGATGGGAGGAAATTGTCCACCTTTTTAGAAACTAGTTGGATATAAGCAAATTTTCAATCAGAAGGAAAAACACCAGTGGAATTAGAAAGTCATCAAGATTTTTAAAAATTCTTCTGACATATTTTTGACAGAAGACCACAGGCGGCATTAAGTGGAGTGTAGTGGAAATGGTAGGAGGTGGTTGACCAAGATCATAATACAAGAAAAGTAGGATGCTAGCAGGTTGGATTTCTCTTTAGCTGAGGTGGGAGTACAGAATGGACAAAAGTTGTGGGCAGTAGCATTTGGCCGAAACTGCTTTTCAGTTGTTGTGCTTTGGCCGTAGGCTGAAAATGAACCTGGAGATTTGGATATAAACCAATTGCGATATGCAACATTCTTGTATTGAACAGACTTAGCACATTTATTGGAAAATTAAAGTTTAAGGACGCGCTTTTAAGGTGGAATGTGAAATAAAAGATTTCATCCCTGCAAGAATAATTTAACTGACACGATCTGAGCAAACATTGATATCAGAAGATTTAAAACAATAATCCAACCAAGGAATGGAAATCTCGCAGATCATCCCATTTTGCATTCTAATAATGTCAAATAATACTAGGCTGAGAAAGACTCTACTGGAGAAGAGATCACCACCAAGCTGTGATCTGGGGTGCCTAGAGGACCGCGTAGTTCGCAATTAGCGTTGTTTATGAACAAAAGATGGAAACCAAAAGTAAAGAACATTGCTGGATCTTCTGAGCATCTGACATTCTATTGAAAATATTACGCGGATTGCATTTAAAATTAATGATCAGCTAGTGTCATGGATGGTTTCAAAGGAGGAGTGTCGATAAAATGAGAAGCGTGTCAGCTTCTCCGGGTATTGTGGAGGGGACTCGGATTTGAACCGCAGGCCTCCCTCCTCTACAGAGAAAGGCGGCCTAACCCAGTGATGAGTCTGTTTTAGGGTCAGCACAGGCCCTGGGGCAAACGCTTCATTGATTAAGAGTTAGTAAACCAGAATTCGCATGGTGAGCGAGGTTGGGGGAAGTTAGGAGATTATTTATTTTTTTCACCAAAAAGCTAATAATGTTTTTTGGAGTTAAGTTATTACAATATGGACGGACAGGCACTCCGCACTTACTAATCTGCCTATCTGTAATATCGGCATGAACACTTTTACAAAAGAGGGAAAAAAATGTAAATATATTCTTTTCTTTATTTTCTAATTGACCAAAATTTCTACTTCATTAATTTTCTTAATTTCTTGTGGTCTCCAAATTTTCTTGCGGCGAATTGTCATACGTGCAACGGATGATGATCCCGTTTAGAGCAGCTTTCAGCGAATATTAAAGGCCTTTTCATTTTTTATTATTATTATTATTATCCGTTTATTTCCATAAGGAAACCACCCCGGGACGGCAAAGTGCCAGGAGGGTGCTAAGTACAAATCAGGGTACGAGATACTACGTGCAGTGGGTTACATATACTGAACACGTAGTCTCGTCCCGAAATATTATATACACATTTTATGTTTAATATATACAGTATTTACACATTGATGATTCTGTACATACATTATACAACTGATATATTTACAATTCACTAATAATTCCATCTATAAATTACATATTTACATAACTGTTACAGAAGGTATATTTTTACAGTCAACAAATTATTATTGTTCTGAAAGCAGAAAGTTTCTCTTTTACTCTAAATTCTTTGGTACTTTGCAGCCGATTCATATTTTGGTAAGTCTGTACGAATCCTGGAAGATCTCTTTCCGGTATGTTGCATCCTCACACAGTTTTTCGGCATCTATCTGTAGTGAGTTAAATATTTTCGCTGCATTTGATGGGAAGAATCTTTGCAGGCTACTAAGATTGTTCAGGACTGGACGCAGTGGATTATTTACTTCCCCGCAACGTCTAGCAGTGACACGCGGTTTGACTAGAATATTATCCAGGACTGGAGCATCCACTCTGCCTGTGAGCATTTGTGCGAGAGTGTGTATGTTCCTGTTAATTGTCCGCTGCATCCAGGGTGTGATGTTAAGGTTTGAGTAGAGAATGGCCCTTGAGATAGTAAAAGGGTGGCCAGCAATTCTGTTAAGCCATCGCAAGAACCAGTACTCGATCCCAAGGACGGACTTATAATGTGAATCTGGAGCTGATGACCAGATTTGCGAGGCATACATTGCAATTGGCAGGACACACATTAAAATGTACTTGGTCGCTAGCTGAGGATCCCTAATTCCTACCAGTTCCTGTCTAGTAGCCCATAAAGCGGCGAATATTTTTGTCTTCATATGGGCGAAGTGTTGAGCAAAGGTGAGTCTGTCATCCCACTTAAGACCCAGGTCCAGGTGAGAGTGCACTTTTACCACATTAGACCCGTTCACAGAGATCGAGATGTCATTTTTATTCTGCTTGCAAGTTATGGTCATTTGGGCAGACTTCTGCGCATTAATATGGAGCCCGATGCAATCCAGGTAGCTCTCAAATTCTCTGATTGTGCTATTTGCCATCTGACAAATACCTTCTGCTGATTCATGGTCTTTGGAAGTGATGAAGAATTTTACATCGTCAGCATATGTTATAAAATTGTAGTACCGTGCAAGAAACGGCTCCAGGGCGGCCGCGAAGAGAGTAGCCGAAAGAACTCCCCCTTGTGGCACTCCTCGCGAGATGGTAAAGCAAGATTGTAGCTTTTGGTGCTTAACAATAAGTTTTCTATGTTCTAGCAGGCTGGTTATTATAGTTAACAAATTTCCTCTTACATTAAAATAATTCTTTAAAATCGCAATGAGCGCTGGAATTGAGACGTTGTCGTAGGCTGCGGAGATATCCAAAAAAATAATATCAATTTGCTCCTTCTCATTTAGTGCTCTCTGCACGCGAAAAAGGGTTTCCAGTAAGTTTGTTATTGTTGATCTACCCGAAATAACTGAGTGCAAATGCGGTGGTCTATGGCTGAAGCAGTGTTGATTGATGGTGGGAAGCAGTGCTTTTTCGAATACCTTCTGTAGGGTGCAGCTGACAGAAATTGGTCTGTAATCCTTAGCCAATTTTGGGTGTTTAATCTTTGGTATTGGGGTTACAATGTAATTTTTCCAGGCTTGCGGGAAAGCTCCTGACCTAATGATTTCCTGATAGATGTGCAGTAATAGATCTATTATAAATGGGCTACTTATCTTAAGGATGAACATTGGAAATTTGTCTGGTCCAACAGTGGCCTTATTGGGCAGATCGTTGATTGCTTTCATTACGCTCTCTTTGGTGATTTGTATTTCACTCAAAGGAGGTCTTGTTGGTTCCTCTATTGCCGAATGGTTTCGCTTGTTTAAATCTTTCAGGAATTCAAAAATTTTGTTACCATTATCAGTGTTCTCAATTTTATTCAGTCCATGCAGGTTACTAAAAGTGTTATTAGCCCATTCCTTGAAAATGCATTCGGTCATATTCTCTGTGCTATTTCTATTGCTAGTAATTCTTTTTGCTCTTTTTAGTTTATTATGAACAACACTGCAGTGTGCCTGTCTTTTTGCTTTGATGAAATGTGCTCTTTCTTTCTTATAACGAATGTGATCGGCAGGATGACCCGTTCTTTGCCATTTTCTATACAGTTTTTGCTTCCTGAGGAAACTTGCTTTCAGTTGTGGGTTAAACCATTCTTTTGTTCTCTCAGATATTTTGATTTCTTTTGCTGCTCCTTCCAATGCTGTTTGGTATAGCTTTTTAGTGATCATTTCTAAAGCTTCGTCTACTGGCTTTTCTTGCAGGTCATTCCAGTTGTAACTAGTCAGGTGACTGAGAATGACCTCTGATTTAATATACTTCACGGAGAAAAGATACTTACTTTGCTTTTCCCAGTTCGTGTGGTTACCCTGCATGTATTTGTGTATCTTCAGTGCTGCTTCTATTTCAATGGGATTTCGATCTGATACTTTTAAAGGGAAGGAAGAGGGAAGGGTTCTTTGTTCGTTATTACTAGATTTCAAATCAGAACGAATTGGGCAGTGAACAAACATATGATATAAAATATGATAAGCCATTTAGAAAAATCCAAATTAGGCGAAGTTCATACGCCAAAAGTACAGTGTAATAGAGTGTGTTTTTTGGTCGATTTGCTGGACAAAACACCCGACTTTCCGGATATTTTCGTCCTCTCCCAATCTTGGATCCAGCCTCGAGAGTGGACATGTGCCCTCTCCCGAGACTGGCTAACTCAACCACGGAAAAAATGTCATAAAAATTCTTCCCCTCTCTGACAGTATTCCAACCCGAGAGTTTTCCACACGGTATGGAAGATTGGGGGTAGTAGCCACTGCGCCACCGCTTGTAATGATGGTGCACCATAATTACTGGCGTTTCCATTTCGAGTTATCCGAGCTTCCTTTCAAAGTTCGAATTTTTTCAAATTGCTTCGTTTGAAATATTTGTCAGCGATATCTGCGCTGACAAATAGCTGAAAAGAAGCGAATATTCATTATGTTGTCATAATTTCGTATCAGCGAGAAAAATCCACAGAGGAATTTAATTTGACTCGAGAAATTGAAGCTCGGACGCGAATGAGAGCTTGACAGGAAGAGAAGGTAAAAAAACTCGACAGTACTCGTATCCCCCTGCACTAGACTCAATAGAGGAAAAACAAAGTTGCCGAAGAATAGCGCAGTGTGGTGTTGTCTGTTAGCATCGGCACTTGTTCCATCAATTCGCTTTAATATTCCTGCGAACCTCATCTGACGCTAGTCAAGCCTGTTTGGTGCGATAACTCATCTGTGACGTGCAGCGGCGACAGAGTATGCTAATATTCCGCTAATCATTCGGCTTTAGTGCTAAAATTGAAGAGTCTTAGTGCGGTAATCTCCTTCCTCTTTTTATTCTTAAATGTTGCCACACCACTGCTTCATTGAGCTATTAAACTTGATCATCTTAAAAACCGGAGTGCGACTCCAAAAGCGTATTAACGAAGCAGAGAAAGTTAGACGCTCTTCTTTCTCGCTCGGATCTAAGTGACTCGTTCACTAAGGGGGTCCATCGGTCCCTTCATTTAATTATGACAGACAGCCCTCATTGCTTCCAGCAAACAATGATAGAGGAAGTTCGCTGGTAATCGACGCTTGCTCAAGACAAACAGCTTCGGAGAGTGAGATGTGTTCGCAAGTTGTCGTCGCAAATCGCTTTTTGATAGCGGCAAGCCGCGAAAATCAAAGGCCTGACATGAATTTGTATGTCAGTACGAGGTGGGAATTGAAATCGTCCAACAGCCCGAGTTCTACAATTTGCCTAAAAGTCTTTTAATGCGCTGCATCAGCTCCCAGCAAGTTTGTAACATTAATTCCCTTTCCTTCCCACAATTTTCGCTCAAACGACTTGGGACCGATATGTTTGAAAGCCGCCAGTGAATGCCTTTTTTTTCTTCTTCTTTTTTTTTTTTTTGCGTGTAGCTCCTCTTTAGAAACATCATGCAAACAAGAAACTGGCATAAGCATGCAGATGGGTAGCTAATTTGGTCAGAGAAGGAGGCGAATTGTCTGCTTTTGTCTCGTGTGGCCCCCTCCTCCCTCTCTTACACTGTGCGGCAACGTCTTTATCCCGAGGAATCGAAGTGATTGAAAGTCCATAAGTAAGGAACATAAGAAATGACGCATTAGCTACCAGCTATCCTCTGTTAAGAAAACGTTACGCTATCTGCATACATTAAACCTAACTACCGACAGCTATTTAAGCCAGGCAGCGCAGATCTGTTCTCGTTCCGGGAGAGATTAATTAGTATTCACTGTGTGGTACAGGTAGGTGGACGTGCTAGATGCGGGGAAAGAGGACAGTGGAGAGGGGGGTGAGGGAGAGAGAGAGAGAGAATACGATCAATCAAAGCCAAACGTACTCTTCCTTGTGTTTGTTTCAAATATCCCATTAGCATCTCAGAACCAGAAATTCTCAGAAAGTCGTACCAATACATAATAAGAAATTTACGTAATGCTCTTGCCCAACTGTGGGTCTAATTATCTTGATCGAAATGTCTCTTCCCACTGAAATTGCATCGATGCTTTTCGAGCTGAGGGAGGGCGTAAGTACTGTCCACGTCAAGGAAAATGTTTAGAAGAATGCTGTTGGGACAAAACCCATTTTTTTTCGCGCATTCGTCAATGTGGTGGTGCTGCTGCATTGGCTAACCTATGGTTTGGTCACCATCAGTCCACGCGGTTTGCGTGGACTGATGGTGACCACTGATGGTTCACTGGAATAATTTTTGTTCAATGGTCACCACCGCATTTAAATCTCCACTATCATCTTGACAAGTGTGTTTGTATCTTATCACCCGGTTTAATTCACAAAAGATACTGATCAATTACTGGACTGCCACCTTATATATCCAAATGTTCATAATTTAATTTTTCTTGGTTTTTTTTCTTCTATATATCCTTCGAAAAAAAAAACAAAACAAAAGGGGAAAAAAATCAGCTGAAATGCTTATGCGGTACACATGGAAACAGGTACTTGGCCTAGGTATATTATAACTGAATTACATTTTCGCTCGTTTATAAAGGAAGCGAAAGGAAGAAAAATGTGGCTTCTATACTTTCTCTCTCTCTCTCTGCGGTAGAGTGAGAAGATAACCGCCTAACAAGCAGATTTGCATCTCTCTCTCCATTGTCCCGGCCTAGCCTGAGGCTACAGCTGCACACTGCAATACGACTACTACGGTTTTGCTAACTTTTATATCAAACAGCACCGAGCAGCTGAGGCCTCCCCTCCTCTCGACCCCCTTCCTCTCTCTCCGTCATTTTATTCTTCCAACCTACCTTCCCTATGATCATTTCACGGCTTTATGCTTCACCTAGTCTCACCGCTTATAGAGGTATTCAACTCAGGTCTCAAAGGGTTTCATTGAGACTCATAGAGCGAACGCTGTTCTGGTGTCAACGCTGCAACTATCCGACCCTCCCGCTGGTGTGTGCCGGATGCAGGCCTAATCCAATAAACAGCATCTGTTTGAAAGATGAAATCATATTCACCATCCGCCAGAGAGCCCACTGCTAATTATTAATTTGATTTTCCATTGAAAGGGAGACATTTACTGTTTGCTAGGCGAGCCGTACCTAAAGTGTTTAACTTCATTACCGAATTCGCCAGTGGGTTTCCCGCGCATGTGAGGCCAAATAATTATCATTCCGAAGGAGAGCAGAGTGTCAACATGGAGTGCTCCTCTGGCATACGGCGGCTCCTTCAGATTTTTCCGGTTGTTGTTGTGGAGATGCTGTTGGCGTGTTGACGGAAGCCTTTGAGTGTATTTAGTAAACAAGTTTCCATGGTAATCGCGTTAGCCTCTTCCAGCACAGCACTGCGAAGGGACTAATTAATAAGGGTGATGAGTGAAGTTTAGGAAGTTCGTCAGTTTGTATCTTCCTCTGGGGTAGCGATCGCACTTCTGGCCAGAGAAATGTCCTCGTGCTTAACTCCATTGAACTGACACCTCGCTGAACACATCAGAAGCACTTCGGCAAATCTTTGGAATCTCTACCCGTTGGACACGTCCAACCGAAAAAAAAAAGGTAGCTTAGATGTTCTCTGACTCAAAGTTATCGAGTAAGAAGACACCCTTCAATCTCAAAAAACATCGGGAATTGCCCAATTTTATTCCATTAGAAAAACATTATTTAAAATAATATTTTGGTGATAGAAGTGGAAAAATCCTGGTCATCTTGCATTGGAACTCATTATGAATATCACGTGTTGTCATTGAGATTCTCCTTGGCTGTTTCACACTGGAGATCCATATTTTGGAAGAGTTGAGGACGTGCCCGTATTCAAGAAATATGCTTAATAAGGATATAATTAATCTTTATTTTACAGTATATACAAAATTTCGTTTCTGCGCATGGCAACAAACATAATATTCAGTGCTTCAGCTAAATATACAGTAATAAAATCTATGTGATATGCTTGACAAAATAATAATAATTGGCGGATTTCTATTGGTCCGAATTTAATGAACTTTGGAGTAACTCCACAAAACCTTTTAAAAGGCCCAAATATAAAATTTCGTGAAAAGCCGTCCACTGGAGATTCGTTCTACCATTAACATTATTATCCGCTTATTTAAACGCGGGGTTTTGCCCCTACACACCCTGAAAGCAAGTGGGGCTTGATACAAGTTACAATGCATTCGGGTAAATATTAGTTATAGGACCATTATTAATCTATCATTATCACCAGGATACTTATTTACAATTACAGATTCAGTTTTACAGAATGTTTATGTGATATTTTCACTAACACTTCGGCTGAAAGCGCAGTGGAATTATTTACAAGGTTATAGATTTGTAGTGGATATTCGAGAAGTTAAAGCTGTTTGTGCGGGGCAAGATTTTTCAAACTGGAAGGTGCAATTCAACGTGCTATCATCAGCAAAACTATGGATAGCATTTCTGGTAAATGGAAGGTTATTAATATACAAGAGGAAAAGAGTGGGAGAAAGAACTGGACCTTGGAGACCACCATCATTAGTGGAGAAGTTAGAGGATACAAAGCCATTTACCACCACCCGCAGTGAGTGGTCAGAGAAGCAAACCATAAGATGTAATGTTATTTAGAAGACCTTTATGCCAAACACGCTCAAAAGTTTTTGAAATATCAAGAGCCACTGTTTGAGTTTCACCATACGTTTCCATTGGTTTTGTTCATAGATGGATAACATAAGCCAGAATAACACCAGGATCAACTCTGGCGATCGTTGATCAGATGGAATGTTTCTGGATAGTTTAACAGTTAGCGGCTAAGTGATTTCCCCATTACTTTAGGAAAGAGTAGAAGTAAGTGCAATGGGACGATAATTGGATGAGAGAGATTTGTCACCCTTTTTTAGGAACTGGCTGGATATGAGCAAATTTACAAGAAGGGGAAAATGCCTTTGAAATAAGAGAGTGAAAAAAGGCATCAGCACCTGGAGTTTTCTTAACTTCTAGATTATTCAAAATTCTTCTGACATCCTTTTGTCGGAAAACCAAAGGAGGTATTGAGTAGCATGTACTGAGAATTTTAGGTGGTGATTTACCAGGATCACCCATACGCGAGTTAGAAGAAAAGAGGATGCTAGCAGGTCCTATCATAGGTATTCCTGTAGCTGTTGTCATCACAAAATTTGAAGGGATTGATGTCGAAAGCATTATAGAAACCTATTGTGTTAGATGGGAACATGTTCTTGAGACACACTAAATTGTTTACTGAAGACGGCAGTGAAGATCTCACGCGACTGCGTGTCCGTTTCTCAAATTTTGGGTAGCTCATGATATTTGAAATCGATGGGGCGTCTATCTTCCCTGCGATAAGTTTTTCCAGTAGCTGGATATTTGCGGTTGCGATCTGTATTTTCCATGGAGTTGGCCGAGGTTGGTATGAGGAACCGATCTTGAGATCGTGAATGATCCTCCATCTAGCCATTTGACCTACTTCAGGATCCAATATTCGAGCCCATACATAGACTTTGCTGTGCTGGAGGACCAAATAACAGAAGCAGAAAGCGGGATCGAAAAGGCAGGGGCTAGTGGGTGTAAAGGACACCCACTAGCTCCTGCCTAATCATCCATATAGCTGCGTATTCCTTGGTCTTCATGGTGTCAAAGTGCCGCCCAAAAAAAGAGCACTTCATAAAGCCCAGATCCATGTGGGTGGAAACCTTGATTAGGATGCCGCCTATTCTGATAACAATGTTGTTTTCCTTTTTTATTTTAGTCACTACTAGTTGGGCTGATTTGATCGGGTTAAGCTTAAGACCAATTGACGTAAAATAATTTTGAAGCATCTGTATTTGGTAATTTCCCAACATCTTTTGAGATTGTGAAGAATTTCGTATTGTCTGCTTAAGAAGCGAAGTTTGGAGATATTGCCAATAAAGGATCTAGCGTAGCCGATAGGACCCCTCTCTACTAACTATGTATGGTGCTTGAAGATTTTTATGAGTGACTAAGAGGATCCTAGTCCCAATGACCGCCTTGATGACGTCCAGTACTTTTCCATTCTATGTGAAAATATCCTCTGAGAATATGTAATAGAGGAGGTATTCCCAAATTATCATAAGCAGCTTTTATATCCAAGAAGAGGATGTCAGCTGCGCTTTACTGTTGAGTGCATGCTGAATTCGTAGCAAGGTATCGGTAAGTTGGTAGTGGTAGATCTGTCCTGGAAACAGTGCTCAGATAGACTGGATTGTTTCGCTTTCCCGAATATTTTTAGGAGGGTGTAGCATTTGGATATGGGCCTGAAGTCCTTATATTCCTTCGGATTCTCAATCTGGGCACTGGTCTCACAGGCCCTCGTGGGTAGCACAGTTCGTCGGATCGCCGTCCTCCCCCACACTGTGTGGAAAAGATCTGAGTTCGAGTCCCGTTCGACGACGTGAGGAATTTTTATGGGCCTTTTTCACAACGTGGCTGAGTTAGTCGGTCTCAGGCGAGGGTAGAGTGTGTTTAGTGTCAAACGGCACCAGGGGTTCCCCCATCTCCGCGTGGGTGTGAAACAGAACACTGTCAATCAATGCCAGAGGTTTAAAAGTGTATGGATTTTGTACATGTGTAGTGTCGTGTACCGTCGTTCCTCTGGTTATTTAGCCGCTGGGCCCCTAATGGGACCCAACGTTGTCCACACTCTGCCTCGTGGAGGCAGACCAGGTACACCAGTATTTTAAGTAGGTACTCTAGCAGGCGAGGGTAGCATGGTTGTTCCCCCCAACTCGGGTTTTCCTTCCACAGAAATACCCGAGTTCACACGCAATGTACAGAGCAATATAGCTTTAGTCGCTGATGCTCCTAAAATCTACTGGAACAACAAGCAACTGGTCTCACAATATCGATTCCATATCCTTGGTATGGTTGCCCCATCCATGATCTCGTTAAAGAGATGCAGGAGAGGGTCAAAGATAAACGTACTGCATATTTTTTTCACAAATTTGGAAACCCATTTGGTCCCACCGTGGCCTTATTTGGTATGGTATTGATGATTTTCCCTATGGGTGTCACGTGTAGTTTGTTAGAGGGATTTCTCCGACTTACTCGCATTTGGAGAAAATCTGCACTGTACGAAAGTCTGTTCGTTTATTTGGAAGTTGTAATGCTACTTATAAACTCTTCTCATTCATCATGTATTTCATTGCTCTCCTTCTCTTTCTTGCACTTTATATGATCTTCCATCTTTTGTATGCTTTTTGAGAAAGTCTCCTTATCGTACTATAACTGAATCGTCCGGAGTGAGATTCGGACAAGTTTAGCTGCTCTACGTATCAGTAGCCACCTGCCTAAGTGGACGGACATGGTGAAGACAATAGGCACATTATGCTGAAGCGCCTAATGAGAGAAAAGCTGTATTCCACAAGAGCAAAACGCGACTCTAAAGACCTCTATTCATGCCTAAATTTTATTATTTTTAAAAACCTCCCGATTTGCATCATTAATGATAACCAGTTTCAGCAGAATTAAACCTCAGCTTATATAGCATCCTTGATGTTAGCTAGGAAAGCGAGCTCTCTGTCATTGCGTCAGCTCAGTGGAAGTGCCTCTTATAACATCCTCCTCACTCACATTTAGCTCGCATCTCCGAGCTTGAAAGTACAAATATGTATTATCTACGCTACGAAATCCCTCTTTTACCTTCTACCAAGCTACAGCACAAGAGTAGAGTTTGCATGCTGGTTCCCTTAACTTAACAGGACTATTCTATCTGACTGAATCGAATTTATGAATATTCTGCTAAGAGGCAAAAGCGAGACTTTGTATTTTCACCTGGAATGAGCTTCATCTTTGCAGTCTTCTGTAGATTTATTTTTGAGTGTACTCCTTTAGTGTGCTTGATATCTCTCAGAAGCCTCTTGCATGAGTTCAAATCTGCTCTCATCTAGTGGCAATCTGAACACTACAAAAAGGCATTAACCCAGAAAGGATTAACAGAAAATCGGTTCGTCTACTATCTGACTGACCAAGCGATTTATTGCATTGGAAATCAATGCAATCAACTTGGGTGTGTGTGTGTGGAAGGGGGGGGGGGGGTAGACTGCCAAAATATTTGCTTATACAGTATTTCGAGAGAAATAAAACATTTTATTTTTTCATCACAGAACAATGCGCCTATAGGATGTGGGGAAAAAATCCTCAAACCAAGACAACCACATCATCCAAGCGAGAAGAAAACTCTTTCACAACCTTCTAGTCGATAAGTTAACCACTGTCAAAAGAAATTGCTCTTCTTATCACTGTTGGGTATACCATACATCTGAAAACACTCGAAGAATGGGAGGCGACATCTGTTACCGAATTCTCACTTAATTCTAGCATCCACAAGTAACCACTTTTAGAGAATCATTCTCCCCAGGCAGATACGGTGGCCCTCGTGGTAGCTGAGTCATCACGATTCATCCCCGTCTGCCACTCATTTTGAGAAGTACGGGTTCGACTCCTATCGACAAATGCAGAAATTTCTAAAGTCCTCTTCATTCGAGGCTGAAGGGTTTTCCTCACGACCTACTCCGGATTTTTCAGTCCCCACAACTTGCAAATCGGCCCGCCAATATGCACTTATGGATACGAATGCACGCCTGGGGCCATTAATACCAATGTTTATTTATAAAGATCGGTTTTTTCCTTCAACAATTCAATAATATAACCATAATATGTAATTCTTTAAGACATTAAGGGCAGATTACACTCTCCGTAGGTCGAAGTTCTCATTATTTCACCAATTTCCATTTGTTGACATACCTGCTGCTAAAAGAAATTCTCCAAAAATTTTGTCTGCGGGTGTAGCGCGGTGGTTGTTATTGCCGTCCTCCTCACACTTAGTTCGAATCCCGTTAACGCCGCGAGAAACTTTTATGGGCTTTTTACACTCCGTGGCTGAGTTACTTGGGCTCAGCAGTGGATAGCAAGGTTCTCTCTCCCACTCCACTGAACTCAGATTTTTCATTCAACAAAAGTGGCAAATCGACTAGCAACCTATCGGACTTCTGTCCCATTTCATTCGTTCGCTTTCTTGAGAAATTTCTCAAGAAAATGAACTTGCATGCTCTCTACTCACCTTCTCTCAACGTTCAAAAATTGATTCACGACTACAATTTAATTGGGACATTCTTTAAGATCCAGAAGGCCCTAAACAGTAGAGACCAATTGTGCATTGTTTCTCAACTTAAGTTCAGCGTTCCACAGGATATCAACAACCACTGTCATAAATGTGTTTATGCTACTATTTTACGATCCTCGTGAAGCAAGGAGGTGTTTGCTTCGGCTACATCCTTAGAGGTATGCCACAGGAAGAAGTTTTGTCCGCGTCTCTGTTCGAGACGGCCCTTTTATGGCGTCATATGAATCTTTTATTGCTTACAACAAAAATATTGGAATCTTCTGGACCGTGTTATGCTGGACACACTTTCAGTTCACCAGGTCTCAGGCATGGACAGTAAGGTTCCCTCCATCCTAGCAGCCATCGGACTAAAACTGAATCGTTCAAAGTCATCACAAATGGATTTCTGGAAGGAACAGAAGAGCTAAAAAACATTATCCCAATTCCATTTTAATTGGCTGATAATCAAATTCGGCTATCATAAAGACCTAGCCCTCGCGCATAAACATAAACCTTCATTTTCACACCGGGTAGAAATGCCTGGGTTCAAATCCCGTAAATGACGCGAGAAATGCTTTCCCCCCCTAATGTGGCTGAGTTAGTGGGCCTCAGGCGAAGGTTGCTTGTTTTTATCGCAGCAACAAAACATGTTATTATAACAACATGTTAACAGAACATAACTGATTGTTATGTTCTTTAACAATCAGTGGGTAATTTATTTTGAATCTGGCAGTTCATTTCCAGGAGAAGATAAGTGCGTAAAGTACGTTTGTCAAAATAGGCAAAGATGAAGACTCCATTTTAGGTATTCAGTCATAAAAAATATTGCAGCAAGTGGCCTCTACGAACGAAGATGCTGTTGGTGGCTCTTTGCAACATTAAGGTGTCCTTAACGCGTTCAGTAAACCAGTCTTATAAGATGGTTTTAATGACATCTGATTTACAGCGGTGGCTAAGATTTTGTTGCATATATGAACAATCTGCTAATTAAATGACATCTGATACGGGAAAGAAGGCCAAGTAATTATAATTGGCCTTCTTATCCGTACCAGATGTCATTTCATTAGCAAATTGCTGTATAATACATACATTGAACAAAAACTTAGCTACCTCTCTGTAATTTTTCAATTAATAATGCATATAACCCTTCTTTAGCACGAATTGTTTAAGTAGCGATTCAACTAGAACCCTTAAATAGTTCATATCCATTCTGAAAACAATTGAGTCTCGAATTCATTCAGTTTTCGTGGATGCTGTTTTTGTGTTTTCGCTCTACGTTCGGTCTGTACAGGATTTAAATGCTGATTGGCTGACCAGTTTAAGTGCCCAACCATTCCCTCGTGTTCCACTTTAAAACATTAAAGACCCTGTGTGAACCGAACAATCATCTTGGAAGAGAGGAGCATCGAAATTATGAATGTTCGGAAAAAGGTGTACAATTTGATCATCCAGAATTTTTTTATAGCCTACCTGATTCATCCTGGTTGGTATTTCAAGTAGGGACTCAGCTCACATTAGTTAAAACATCCCCAATGCATCACTGACCCACCACCAACTTGTACGACACCTGCCCGAATGAAATGGCTCATTGCTTTCCCTATGAACTCGATGCCCGGCATAATTAGATCAAGACAAAATGGATTCGTCATAGCTTTCCAATCACCAACAGTCCAGTTATCCATATTATGCCATTCTCTCATAAATAGGCTAATGTGATTTTCGTTAGAAGACGCGATCACTTAGCGTGGAATTTTTACCAAGTTTTTCCGCTAATTTCGACTCAGTTCTTTTTGAAAGACTAGCAAATTTGCTATCACTCATTTTTGCATTCACAAACATGTTTCGTGGCGGTCGATCTTATGTCAATGCTGTAAGTAAACAAGAGTAGAAGATACACGTGTTTATTGACCATAATTAGCTCCTATATGGGAATTTATAACTTTACAGATACCTAAACCATGAACTATGACCGCGATGCTTACGTTTTTCCCTTGCTACCTCTGATAGGAACTAATTTTGGTCAATAAACACGTGAAACGGGAACAAGTCAGTTGACAATCTATGCCAGGAAATCTCAAAGTGTGGAAGAACGTTCTCTCTAAGCAAAGAGGTTGTCAACTGAAAGTTCCCCCTTTTTTTAAGGTTGGTGACTGAAATAAGTTCGAGAGAGACCCGTCTTAGGTAAAATTCATCTTTGAATGAGTTAAAAGATTATTTACGCATCCCTAAGACAAATTCTTAGAATTAATACCCCACCGATTTATGGTATCTATCTGAATGAGTTTCTTTTCAAAGTCCCTGTAAACTCTGAAATAGCCATTGTACGACAATGGTTAAAAGAGATCACGTTGTTTAGTAGTGTTCCTTTAATGATACAAGCATACTAACTTGAAGACACGGTTAAAGCAGTCAGAATTAAAGGACCGATTGATCTTGGTAACAGTGCACTCTCGGTGAATGAGCCCAAATACTGTGTAGAGTTCTGTCGAGCGGCCAGGTTTGACAAGCGCCGTGCGAGTGTCTGAGCGATGGCTTTGCGAGTGGAAAACAAGGCACAAATGAAGGTTCAATGAAGTATAAAGTAGTAAATATGAAGAGGCAACGAAGGCAATATTCCATGGAAGATTTCGATTGATGTGCCGACCACTATCATCTGGAACCTGCTGATCCGAACTGCATTGCTAATCGATGGTCACTTCGCTAGTTTAGCTGCGTGAGCGTTCTTTCGATCACAGTAACCAGGTGGGGCAAATGAACCGTGTTGTTCCTCTTTAAACCTTCTTGTGTGTTTTCCTGTTGTTCGCTTATTTCTCTTATTACAGAGTCAATTTGTCTTCGTCCATCCACAGCTTACTTTATCTTCATTTTGTCTTATTTTTGCTCCGACTATAACTATCCGGCACCGCTTAAATTGCTTTCGTGAGGAACAACGAGGTTGGCCAGTCACTTTCTCGTCTACCGATAGGATATCAGTCACTGCTACCTTTCGTGTCCCTACGATGTAACCTGCTCTTGTCCGTCCTTTCAGCTAACCCATACGCTTATTACCAGCAACATTCATTTCATGCAGTCCAATAAATGCCCCTTTTTGGACATGGTTCAGTCCTCGGTTCAAATGAGCCGTACCTGCAGTTGGAAAAGCATGTACCACGTACACAACTCAATTTCAGCTTCTACCAGCTGGTAGAAGCTGAAATAGACTTGTGCATAGTCTTTGTCCGTGTTCCCGGTAGTCTAATTGATCTGGAACGTCATTCTAGTTGTTAAAATATTCTACCTATCTCATAAAATGAAGAATGCGAAATGATGCGTTGAACTTTCGAATATTGTTTTGTTTATGTGACTCAACATATTTACAGAAACGCATAAACATAAATAGACAGAATAATGAGGTCCTTCTATTTAAGCACCGCCCCTTTTATCCTTTCCGCTTGTGTATAAAAGTCACCCATCAGATTTTGTTCAGCAACTTTTTATAAATCTAAAACCAAGAATTCCAGCCATGAAGCAGACGAGGGAAGGTGAACCAGTGGACGTCTTTGGCCCCAGCTGAAGTGGGAGCAAGAAAGGAGCACTATCCCAATAGTTTCTACTAGTGTAGAAATCAGGCGTCCTGCCCTTGCATCCGATACCAATGTCTGGTATGTTCGAAGACTCCAGTTTTCCCATGTCTTCTCTTCTAGGAAAAAGGTCGACACTGCTGAATAGAAAAAAGGGTTAACATGCAGCATCCATTGAAAAAGACCAAAGTAGATTTGGTGCAAGAAAATTGTTGAATTTGCTAGAGGGAAGAAATTCATAAATCGTAATGTATTTTAAACACTGCTGTGGAAATATTTAAAGGCCATCTTAAAGAAAAAGAAAGTTAAAATAATGGATTAAAGAATTGTTATTCTTGAAACTGAGAATTTCCAATCAGTACCTTTCTATGAGGCGGTTATTAATTGCTTGTATTCCGAGGTTAATTTTCTAGTTTTGTGGAATAAGC
Organism: Mastigoproctus giganteus; assembly: GCF_048544385.1. Taxonomy (NCBI): domain Eukaryota; kingdom Metazoa; phylum Arthropoda; class Arachnida; order Uropygi; family Thelyphonidae; genus Mastigoproctus; species Mastigoproctus giganteus. The sequence goes on along the minus strand of NC_143585.1, from coordinate 143,952,839 downwards.
CCGAAACCTTCTTCCGAGATTAACTGGTTTTCGCTGCAGTGTGAAAAAAAGTTCTACAAAAATTCCTCTTGCCTAGACGATACTCAAAAGCAGGCTTGGTTTTGACCACAGAACTCTATAAAGGATATGAAAATGGCTTATATTTTTGCTCCAGATAAAAAAAATATTGAGAATTAGACGACTGGGATTACTGAAAATGAAAGAAATTATCATGCTTGAAGGTGAAAAGCATCCACAGGTCAGATTGGCCCTATCTGTTATAATGAGTGCATCCTTAGATGGGGGTGTCTTTTCAATTTACAGAGTTGGTTCCAATGAATAATTGATGTCCAGAATTTCAGTGGAAGCTAAACTTCCACTAAAATTGAACTCTATTATTCAGGACTTGCTGCAGAATCATCTGATAGGAGCGGTATTATACGAGAAATACAGCATGAATTTGTTTAAGGGAATTCATTTTGCAATCTGATAAGTTTTTATTGGTTGTGAAGAGTAATTCTGACTTCACGTAGGTTTTTGGTGTCCCGTAAGAACTTTCTTATAAGCTGGAGCGATGGATAAAAATTTGGTTAGATGACAAAGGGCATTTATAAATGGATACCGCTTCGAGCGAACTGTGGGAGGGTCCAGGGTTCAGCACCCTCTCCCAGGATAACAGGTCTGATGCGAAAGGCGCCAACCCTCCCCCCAAAAAGTATGCCGCTCCAACAAAACGTTAATACACATTGGTCCGAAAAAAATAACCCCAGGGGCTCACATCTGGTGAGTATGGGCTTAGCACACCCAAGGTCCTGAGCTGGATATCATCATTCTTCTCTTTCTTGGTGATTCGTCTCTCTCTCTCTCGGTAACTTTTTTTTTTTTTTTTGGCTGGTGCAGCAGGCTTCCTTGCACCATATGGCTAATAATAAAAAGGAGAGAGAGGGAGGGAAGAGGCACTTTAGTTTACAAAAATCTGGAAACCAGACGTCTGCATTGAGAACCTGTTCGAGGCTTCAGTAAATTATTATTGTTATTTATTCGTCCCCTAAACAGTATGCAAGCTATGGTTGAAAAAGATAGTTACGATTATTATTGGATTTGATATATTGAATTTCTAGAAATCTGGTTAAGTTGAAGAAAGGTTACTAAATGCATAGTTATAAAACTGCTTCCTCACATTAAATTGGACTTTACACTTGGTGTCCTCTTATGTGTTCTGGCATGAATCAAGTAATTAGGTATGTTGAGGGTCTGACGGCTCCTGGGATTTCTTCCATCTCCGCGTATGTCCTCTGCATCGGACAAGCCAGAGATTTAAAAGTGTGTAGGATATGTTGTGCCCATTGTTCGTCCGGCCTGTTAGCCGCCGGGCCCCTAATGAGACCCCACGTTATCAATACCCGGCCGGGTCCTGCCACTTACTTTCCTGAGATTTCAGTGGCTAGGACAACAAAAAAAAAAAAAAAAAAAAAAAAAAAGATCGCGGTTGGAATTAGTGATAGTTAACAAGTTAGTATTAATAGTATACGACGTGAGGCTGTACGGTAAAAAGTGTTTTGAATGCCAAATGAGTTCGGGCAAGAATTTCTCTTTTTTTTTAATTTTTGACGTGTAGGGCTAAATGCTGTGGAAGACAAAAGTTTAGGGGGGGGCGGATAAATTGGAAGTAAGGGGCCGATAGAGTAGATGGCCCCTACAGGCAGTGAGACTGCCCGTGCCACACTAGAGTGAGAAAACTGAGGAGGGTGAGAGGCAAGCCTGTCCTCCCCAGGAGTTTGGGAAGAAAGATCCGCTCAAGAGAGTACGGATTTGGGTCGTAAATAGGCTGTCCCGGCGGAAGCGCGCCACCGTATATGGTCTCCATCACTTTTGCAGACCCTGAAAAGCGGGCCATTGAGTCCCGTCCAGGTAGGACACTAATAGAGGAGTTAAATCTGGGATGCCATCCTTCCAGATCGCATGTGGTTTGGGTCCTATTATCTGGTCATTATCTTGGGGTCATAATCAAGTCTACTGGCTGTCACTATGGGGATTTATCCCTTCCATGGTGTTTATTAGTCTTTACACTACCTTTTTTCTTTGTGTAGTGAGTCTATGCTGCAAGGTCTTGGGGCAGTGTCCCTTTGTTCTGATGTCATGACTATTTAAAGGTGTTTTTCGCTTCCATTGGCGGTAATTATGCCTCTTTTGGTTAGACAACATATTGTCACTTGTCTTTTCTAGTTCATTTTGTAGTCAGTCCAAGGTCTGTATAGTCGGCTGCTATTTGCAGGTTTGGTTTGTCTCATTCCGTTAAGATCTTCTGTATATGGCGGTTAGTGTCTCAAGATCCCTCGGTAGATAGTGAATTCTAGTCATTAGTCTGCATCTTTTTCGTATTGAGCACACTCAAACATAATGTGCACCCAGCTTTCTTGTTCCCCGCAAGTACAACGCGGGTCCTCCACTATTCCCAATGCTGTAAGCTTTGCATTGAAAGTCCCATGACCCGTAAAGAGGTAGGTCGTGTAAAGTCCGGTTTGCAGCCAGGTTGAGAGAATGGAGTATACTCTGTCTACGTCCGGGATGAACTTTTTGGTGATATTCCCTTTTGTTGTGTTTTAGGTATTTCAGCCTTGTGGGTTGCTCTGTTATCCACTGTATAGTCTAGATGGGTGCAAGGCTTTCTTTTGGTTATAATTCTGAGATATAGGTTCTACCAGATTTTATTTTGAGTTAGCTTGTATGGGTAAATTTGAAGTTCATTGAAATATTTTCTGGTTTCGCTGGCAAGGTTGTTAACTTTTTCAGGAGTCTGCATGCTCCTGTGATAATATCACATATGTTAGGAACATCAGCTCGTTTGGTCAGTAATTTCGATGGAGTCGCGATATGACTCCTTTCCAAGGAGACAGGTCAATGTTAGCGTGTATTATGGATTGGGATGTAGTGGACGAAATACCTCCTAGTCGATTTAGCCATCTTAAGTTCCAAATATCTTTTCTTGGTGGCATACCGGTGCAAAGAAACAGATCTCGGAAGCATAAAGGGGTAGGGATGGATGACAGACATCTTTTTATATACTGGAACGTTAGGGACACGTTATGGCAACCTGCTAACTCCTGCAGGATTGGTCAAAATGGCGCATATCTCTTCTTTCTTATTTGTCGGAAATGCTCCTGAAAAGTGAAATTCTTATCCCAGGTTAAGCCAAGGTCTGTATGGGAAGAGACCTTTTGTATTCCCGTTTATGAAAGTCATCTGTGTAGTTTTTTCGTGGTTCAGCAGTAGCCCAGTCATTGCAAGGTATTTGATAAGATCTATTTCACATATCTCTATCACATAGCTGATTTCCGGTTTCCTATGTGGAATCTGACAAATGATAAATAGGGGTGGGTCATCTACATATCAACTGAAGTGGGGATGGCTCTAAAACCTCTAAAACTGCAGAAAAGAGGGTAGTTGATATCACTCCCCTGATGGTGTGCGATTTGTTGCTTATAATTTTTTCTATTCTGAAAGCGTATCGAAGAGATTGGAAGTTGCAGATCTGTTTCGAATAACTGTATGTAGATGACGAGGCCCATTAGAGAAGCAATAGTAGTAGTACTACTATTGCAGGATGGATGAATGAGTTTTTCGAAGACCTTTAGTTAGTTGCATCCCATATAAATTTGGTGGAAATCTTTGGCTGACTAGATTTAGGAACGGCTTGTGTTGTAAGTTTGCCAAATCAATGGGACGGATCCAGTTTCGAAAATTTTTTGATGGATGTGTAGCAAGATATCGGAGATATATATATATATAACAGGTTTTTATTGCAAAGAGTGGAAGCCATCTGATCCAACTGTGTTTTTCTGGGTATCATATTTATTATTTGGAGGCCCCAACACACATCTCTGGGTTTTACAAAGTACCGTATCACCACGCAGATGTGGGAAACCATTGGAGGCGACTCCCACCCAAACACTATGCCACTATTTATTAGTTGGTGATCCATTAGGTAGAGTAGGAGAAATATGCTGTTCGTCTTTCTCATTGAAAGAGAGACTTATCCAATCTTTCGCAAGTGGCACAAACTAGAGGACCTAAACTAAATTTAGAAATTATAAGAAATTTTCCTTTCAGCCAAAGGATAATTAACTGTGGGACCAAATGGCCACCTAACCTTTATAAAAATTGTTTCAGAAAGGGTCTGACGGAGAAGTTACTTTTTAAGGCTGGCTTCCGGGTTCAAGTCCTTTATTAATACTAATATTATACTGGTCTCGCCTCTCTCTAGCACTGCTGTACCATGCGTGAGATTTGATTAAAATAAATAAATTTACTGTTGTTTTCGTGCGGCTATCTCATATTCAAATTCTAAATGAATGTACAGCCACAGAGAAGTGGTCATTCAAACTCGTGTACCCTTGTGCTTGGCTATGGTTAACATTCATTTAGAATTTGAATATGAGACAGCGCACGAAAACAACAGTAAATTCTATTAGACCGTGACAAAGCATTCGCCATCGTACACAGAGAAGTCATTTGTTGGGGCCAAGGAAGGAATTATACAAAGACTTAAAAAATTATGGCACTGATGCGTAGACAGTTGTGAGAAGAAGAGTAATAGCTACTACGCACTTTGATATCGATATTGGTCTACACTGGGGATCATTACCCCTAGCACAGTTTTATTCATCACCAATTGAAAAACAGTGGGTTGGCGTATGCAGTACGTTACATTTCGGGCGCATTCGATCTTTATTTTTTTTCTTTTTCTGTGATTGATAGAAGCGAAAAGTTAACTAATTAATCTTATCATCAATTAACATGGCAACTTGTAATATATAAATGCATTTATTTTCATATCACACATTTCTCAGAACGTTTTTTAACATTTATAGCCTCCTGGATTTAAAAAAAAAAAAACAGGCGAATTGTTAGGTTTTGTCCTTTTCCATAATAGCGTATAAAAGGAAAAATAATCTTCCAATTTCCTCTGGTAGTAAACATTGGAACTAGATTTGTTTCTCATAAAAGAGGTAGAGATGGATGATGGATGGCAGACATATTCAGTCTGAGCAGCTAAGATATTATTCTCTGTAATCCAAGCCGTGACAGGGGCATTGTTCTGCTGCCTGAAATTACACCTGAGTTGGATCTTTCCACAACGTTCTCCAGTTGGCGCTGCATGCAAGTTTTTCCATCTGTTGCTCCACATAATCCTTTCCTACTTCTCTGACAGCGAGTCCTCCACTGGAGTATGACACCGTCACAATCTGGTTTCTTCGGTTAAAGTTCTACTTTATTATGCCCAAATGCCTTCCATTTAAGGTGTAGGTCTTTGGAATGCTTCCAAAGTGCATTGAGTCCTGCCCTGTGGCACCCACCATCAATCATAGCCCATATTCCCATTACAATGTTATTGTATGTAGATGGAAGCTTAATTTATACGTCTATGGTACTGTATCGTATTTAGCAACATTAGTGTTACCAGTAACTAGAAGAAGAGCTCTTTATTGCATACAAAAGGCCCACGCCATACACAATACCCTTCACGGCTACAAGCCAGGGGTTAAAAGGCCTGTAAAAATTACTCACGTCATCGACGGGATTCGAACTCAGATCTCTTCCACCCACGAGGGCGAATTGTATAAAATGTGTTTGTTCGTTAAATGTCAAAAATTAACCTACCTCGCCGATTTAGGTAGGTTAAAAATAGAAAGAAACGGGCCAATGTGAAGCTTAGTCCAGTTCTTACATAAATATGGCAACTTATATTTGAAAACGCTGCTGGCTGCTATTGCAAATGGACGGCTTTGGAGGTCACGAACAGAATCAACAGTAAAATTAATTATGCAGTCTCATTTCTGTACACGTCCATCGCCTGAGGGTGGAGTCAGCAGCTAGCTGGGATGACGTCAAAACAAATATTACGGATTTTCATTGTGAGAAAATTCCTTCGTTTCAGCTGGACGCTTGTTGTTTTCTGAGTGAATATGAAAATGGTGTTCATCACGACTTTTAATTAGCGTGGATAGTCGATTTAAGTATTCTTCGAACAAAGGTTTGGTGGATTCTCTGTGTTTTCTTAGAGACTTCTTTGTTCTATGTGCAGCGAGACATTCCATCTTCAATCGAGAGCAAGGCTTCCCCCCCACGAGCTCTTCAACCGAACAACATTGCATAAGTTGTCTATCAATACCGCAAAATTAACCATTACAGTCGATGTGTCAAGAAACAGCTGACTAATTGACGAATACCATAAATTAAACATCCCCAAATTACTCGAGAGTCTGTATTAAAAATATATACAGCGTAAACTCGTAATAAAGCGCTGCAGCAGTTATGGAAATGTTGGGAACTTTGCGACAGCCCGTGTAATAAAAATAACGGTGGAGTTTCCAACAGTCACAAATTTCATGTTTTGCTAACACCAAAAGCTGCAATAATTCCTTTTTTTGAGCACTAACAGCGCACTTTTCTGTAAACTTCTCGGGAGAGGATTTTGATATGAAATCGGTCATTTCAAGTCAGATGCGCTGTAATTGCGAATCAAATAAAACATGCCGTTAATCGTCTTTTTTTTTTCTTTTCATGGAGCTGCGTAATATTTCTGTTTGGTCCCTTCACGTCATCAAATGAACGCAATAAGAATTCCGTCTACCAATTGTAAAGTCAACAAGCATAAGCTGAACATTAAATGCACGAAAAAGTTGTCGTCTCCCCTTGAATAAATAAATAGCACTTACGAAGAGCAGTTGAGTGGGGCCCGGTAGCCAAGTTAGCAAGAGCGCTAGGCTGTACTGAGTGGAGTGCCGGGGGTTCGAATCCGGCTGACGGTAATTTGGAATTATTCGCGCGCGAGTTTTTCCCACTCAGTATCTGAGTTAGTGGGTCTCAGGCTGTGGTCGTGAGGTTTTCTCCGGGCGCTCCGGTTTCCCCTCACAAACAGAAAACCGACAGTACGCGAGATGGACACACGGGGTCGTTTTCTCTTCAATACCCCCCACTCGGGGGGTTTTTCCCCCTGAGTGTTGGGTATTGAAGAGGAGGGGGGGCGGTTAATGTATCCAACTCCATTTATCGGAGTGTTTGTACACCAGACGTCCTTCAGTTGTGTTGAGAAAAAAGGTATTTCTTAGATAACTCATATAAGGGTCAACAGATGGCGCAAAAATCTTGCATTTGTTAACGGAAATGATGAGCGCGTCATATCGCAAGCTCTTGCAGCTAAAAAATATTTATCCTCACCGTCATCTCTTTGTGGAAAATTGAAGAAAGTTTGGGCTGTTGATCACCCAACATCATATCTGCTCGTATTCAGAGCGTTCTGAAGTATCCTGCAAGAAACCACCGGAATAAGGTTGTCCAGCTGACAGATTTCCTTTACTGTGAGCGATTGACCCAAACTGAAACAACTGGGCCGGATGACTGTCGAGAAATGCGTTCTTTTAACTCGTACCTTAAATTATTCCGTGTCCACTGTGTTTGAGGCTAATTTACTTTTAAAGTGGGGACTTAAACTGTCTAGAAAGGCTCGCTATTTTCTTGGTTGGACGAATTAAAAAAATTTTTTGTTACTTTCTATTTCCGAAACTGAGGACATCGGTGATAGTTTTATTTTTAGGTCTTCCCATTCACACGAGTTTGCTTGTGTTCCCTTTTATTTATAAAATGATTATCGAAGTCCACTTAAAGGTATTTTTAACCCAAGGATTTAATATCTGTTGCTTTCTTCTTATCTCCGAGGCAGTTTACCTTCCCTCTCCTCGATCGCGCAATGACCTTTAGTTTATCTCATCTCCTACAACTTTTTTTTTTACATAAAACCAAATAAGGATTTCCCATAAATCCCTCGTGTAGGCAAAGCTTCCCCAGTAGTTGGAGACCGTTGTTACGTGTTCTCCGTAACGAAGGATACCACCAAGCTCCCTCCGTCTTGGGGAGGAATCTGATGGTATCCAAGTAAATTTCCCGTAGTCTGAGGCTTTCAGCCCTAAACTCCTTTTAGTCTTTAATACTTAAAGCACTTACTCTGCTTGTTGAAACCTGTACAAGTTTCACTAACTCCAACTTCATATGAAGCAGAGGTAATGACATGGACATGTGGAATGTAAAGAGCTCATCTGTTCAACTCCGCCTCATGTCTCTGTGAAGAACAGATTCAACTGTAAGGGGCCACAAATGGGTTTGTGTGTTCTGGCCTCTTGGCTACCCAGAAGCATCAGTCACCCGGACAGATGATTCTGGGTACTCGTCCCCACCACGGGAATGTGGGCATTCTGAGTATAGCACGTACCCGTCTCGAAAGAGACTCTGACCCACCTGGCGGCCCCATTCCAGAGGACAACAACAACAACAAAAAAAACATTCACCCGTGGTGCAGGTTTTGAGAGGGGGAAAAAATAAACCTAAAAAGGTCAATGGGTTGATCTTTGAGTGGTGCTGCCGCATTATTTGTAAACATATCTTTTCTTGTGGCAAAGATAGCAACTGCAAAAGCCTGGAGTGCAGACAGGTGATGTGGGGTCAGAACTAGTTGGTCAACTTTATTTCTGCTGAAGGATGGGACTTCATTTCGCAGCTCATTTCTAATGTCTTCATAGTAGGCACATTCGTGGAGATGTTGCCAGTTTTCTTTTGCGCCACAGAAACAAAGATCAGTATTTAACAGGCCTAGCTACTGAGTGATCTTTTTCGTTAAGGGACCCATGCCCAGTACTAAGATATGATGTTTCTAGTGTAATTGTAAACCAAGACTAACCTTCTTCGACATCACAAAGGAGACATCCAGTAGGAAATTTCTGGTTACAGTGCCAACAGTTGAATTGTCTCACGTTAAAATGACAATAAAAGGGAAAAAAGAGCTTTTTCCCTTTTATTGGCATCATTCAGCGATAGGTTTATGTCCATGATGGATGTAGGTATTCCTTTTTTAAGCCTGAAGCATAATCCTCTAAATATTACATATAGATCTAACGGCGGAGTCCCTGCAATAACCTGAATTGCCGCAGTGGACACCATTCGGCAGATGCGATGTGTTGCTAGTAGCATTGCCATCTGGATTGAGTTGAGTTTTTCCTTAATTTTGACGGTTACAACTTTATAGCAGAGGAGCAGGGTCCGTCTGGACAGGCCCCACTCAATTCTTGAAATTCTAATGATGGAGGCTGCAAACTACCTGGTTTTTTCACGAAGGTGTTGTAGAAATGGTAGCTTGTGGTCTATGATCACGCCCTGCACGGCGAAGGTGAGCTGTGTACATTAATTTTGTCTAACCTTCTTGTGTCAAATTTGGTTTTAAAAATAATCATCTTTGTTATGGTGGGATTAATCTGAAGTTTGTTGGTTGCCACCCAGGAGGGGTGAGGCTATTAAGGACAGATCTTGAATGATCTGAGCTAATGACAGTCAAATCATAAGAAAATGCAATGACTTTAGTATGTTGAAATGATTTGTGTAGCCAGTTTTGAAGCACCATATTCCAGACCAGGGGTTCCAGAACCGACCCCTGTGGACACCCCAGGTGAATCTGTTGGTATTTAGATTTTACGATGATCAATCGCTCTGAAAAGTAGCTTCGGATTAGCCACTAGAGATTGCAAGGGCATTCTGCCGATCTGAAGTGTTCCAGGGCGCTTTCCCACCACACGTTTTCGAAGGCCCCCCCCATCAAAATCAGTGAACGGAGCCATTTCTACTTGTAATTGGACATCTCCAGATGCAGGACCGGGTCTCCTCACACGACCTACCTGGGGTAAATCCATATTGTACAGGCGAGATCAGATTCCGAGAAAGAAACAGATATTAACCGTTCTAGGATTTTTCCCAAGTTTGCCAGAAGTGCTATGGGGTCTAAAGGATCTCAGCTCGGCGATAGACGGAGTAGTGCAGTCTTCCAGAGAAAAGAGAGACATTTGTTGTATAATAGAAGCAGGAGCTCGGGTTTAATTTTATGTAATGTAATGATGAAAGCATATTCCATCGTGGGCATTTTTTGATATTAATCTTCTTAAGAACTACTTCAAGTTTCTGTTTAGTGAATGGGTCAGTTTGCACTGCCGTTTGGTATTTTTCATTGTCTCTTCTGATTTTACTGTGTTCTGGAAGGTCTTCCAGGGGGTTATCGTCAGGAAAGAGTTTGTTGAGAATGGCGTTGATTGAGTCAGTCCAGTTAGAGGTTTCAAAGATGTCAGTTGCGAGAGTCTAACTTGTATAGTATCCCTATCACCTGATTCTTTTACAAAGTTGGACCCGATCTCTTTCTTTCTTTTTGCTATTTCCCTGGTATATCTATTTTTCTTATTTATGTGGTCTCTATAGAGCCGGGTGACATCGGGAGCTGGCCATCTCTCCTAAGATTGGTCAATTCCGTTGTCCACCAAGCACAGGGTCTGGTGCAAACTCTCTTCTTACTTGCCGACCTGTAGGATGCCTTGGTTATGGCGATTTGGATGGTATCTGCCAGTTCATCAGGCGAAAGCACTGAGATGGGAGGAATGCTTCGGGAAAGTCCTGTTTAATGGATTCCTTAAATTTGCCCAATCTACCTTTTTCATGGAGAATCGGACAAAGCCAGGTTGTTGTTGATTAGTAATGTGGAAATATATGATCCTGTGGTCACTAAGCGTCCAAAGATCATTGGTAGCAATGGTTACATCAATATTTGAGGTAATGAGACTTTCGTGTCCAGTTCTCTTTGAATCTACTACAAGGACTTTCCCACCCACCCCTTCCACAGTGTGGAGGATCTTTATAAGGTCGCCAGTGCTCCTATCATAAAAGGTGTTATTTCAGAATGTCAGATCAATCGAAAATAAATTAGCTGCCGTGCTAATAAAAACATCTCATGTGGTTTACAGAAACTTGACATTGGATTTTTATTCTAGGCCGTTGCTATAGGCTTTAATATGACCGAGTGTCACGGGATCAGAGAATTGGTGTAGGCGATACTCTTCGATACTACATGCTTCTACTTTTTCCACTCAACGATGACAAAACGTCTCACCGAATTTATAATACATCCACTTTTCATCTGTAATTCTTGAGGCGCTTCTCAAGTCGACTAATTTAGGCCCATTTCTTGTGCATCAAATAAAAATTCGGAAATACAAATTCTTGCCGGCATCCATTCTGCAATCTCTGGCTGAACGCCTACTTCGATAGGAATGTACTATTTGATGTCATTTGCAATCTTGTCTTACAGTACCACTGCCATATATATGGGGATGCCTGTATTACATAGTTTTTCACTGAACACACCCTCTCATCCGTAAACATAGCTGGTGTTCCAAAGGCCTCTGTTAATAACAGACAGACATCAATCCATGTCTTGTTTAAATAGTCTCCTTATTAAACTACAGCCTCTTCCAAAGGAAAGATACAGAGCTATCAACTTTTGAAGTGAAACTTCTTTAGGCGCGCTCCAGGCAGTAACTTGCGTTCGTGGATTGACAATAAATGCATTAAGACACTCTGAACAGCCAACTATTGTATAAGGATAAATGCCCCGGTTTTCGTGCGAGCAACTTTAAGCCCGGTTAGTAATTTGGAGGGTGACAACCTGTGATAAATATTCTTCCGATTTTCACGTATCATTTAATTTTGTTAATTGGTAAGATAATAAAGTGTAATTCTGTGCTTTATATCTTTACTTTTATAGCCTGTAAACGTGATCTGCTTCATTGCATTGTGATCAATGACCGACGCTTACTACATATCGCATAGGAAACGGATATCCATCTTAAAGTGATTTGATCGTGTGTGGGGGTGCGCTATGCGCCTTACAACGCTCACTACAGTGAGCGTTGTAAGGCACATAGCGCACTTACACGTGCAATGCGTCCGTGGATTGACTAAAATCGCCTAGAATATGCGACACGAAATGATTCATTCTCCCCCCACCACTGTACCAGGTACGAGAGACGCAATCAGTATAGGCTACTAATTGCGTTATCTTTCGTCATTCTCCACCATATTTAATAAAAAAATTATAATTCAACATGTCGAAGGCTAATAGTGAGCGTTGTAAGGCGTATACGTGCAATGCGACCACCGAAACCACCTCCGTTGCGTACAAAGGAGAGATCGAAGCCGGAGAAGATCCATCCACTTCTTCAGCGCCTTGCATCTCCCCAGAAATGCTGGAAGTTGATACTGGAAACGAAAAGCGAAGAAGCAAAACGACTGCCAAAAAGTACTCCATCAAATCGCTGAACGCGTAAGCATGTTGGATTTTAAGAAACACCGAAGCATCCACGCACACTTCTAGATAATGATTTCGGTTCAGTGTGTGATCGACTTTGATTCGAGAACGATGTGAAGATTGTACCAGCTCGAGTACCTTCTTTGTACCTTTTTCAAATGAGGATGTAATCAAATGTCGGCCTGTAACAGCTGTCATGGCTCTCTCAAGAACAAAGTGATTCCGGCTCTATCGAAGTCAAATGGTTTTAAATATCATCCGATGCCACAGCACTTCCAAAACTAGATTTGGTAATGGAACGTCTCATATCTCCGAAGTTCACATTCATGCGGTCAATACGGGATTCTCGGTCAAGTGATAAGTGCTCAGCACACACCATTTTTTTGAGATCCATTCCACAGGTCAATTTGGAAAAATTGATACCATTTATACTATCTTCAAAAAAGTATCGTTTCACAATGACGTCACTGACACTCACTTTAATAGCGTATCTTCCCCCCCCCCACATCTTTTTCTGTGTGTGCCCAGCGGATGTAGTTCTCCTGCAGAAGAGTGACCAGTTGAGCCAGCGATTGAGACGTGACCCTCACCAGATGTTCCCATGGGATCAAATCGGAATTCAGCGCAGGCTTGGGCGTTCATTGTGTCAATGTAAATGACAAATTTAAACATGCGGTACCTATTTTATCGTCAGAAGCGACATTTTTTAAAAGACTGTCATGTCTCAAATATTACCTTGAGGTTAATCTCTTGTAACCTCCAAATCAGGTCTCCTCGTTAAACCCCAGTCCTTCTCAAAGGAATCTCTTCTTTGGTGAAACCAGCGTGCATTGTGCCAACAGCTTCATTATTGACACTACCGGCGGCAAACAATCTCTAGGCATCCCCTACCATCGCATCCAATCCATCTGATGTGGTGTAGCGAGAGTAGTTACTTCACAGAACCGATTTCCACTGCTCTGTGAATCAATTATGTGTTCATCACAACACTTAAGACGAGACCGTCGATTGTGGGTGATCATATTTGAGTTATGCGCCGAGGCTGTAGAGCTTCGTACTGACCTCATTCTCCGTCCGTGTTTTGCGGGGATGTCTGACGAGGTTACCGTACTACACTTCTCAGGTCTTGCTGGAAACTGGCGGTTCTGTCGCTCTTCTATTTCACGATAACATCACCGACCTTGGACAGTGCTGGCTGTCAACAACTGCAACAAGGGTTTTATTTTACGGGCTTTTGTGATAATTATATACTAAAAAAAAAAAAAAAGTTATCTCATTTCTTTTCTTCTTATAAATTCAAAAGTATTTTGCTCTAGAATATAATGAAGGAAACATAAAAATGGGTGTTCTACAGCACAGCCTAATTGCCAATTAGATAATTTCAGTGAGGAGAAATCATATTCGAGTTTCCCCCAGGCCACTATCCAGAAAATGGGATACCTTTGCCATCTCGCAGAGGTCGAACTAAGAAACAGTGCGAACAAGCAGTCTGTAGGCACATTAGACCGCAAAGAGAGAGGGGTCTCATTTTAACTAAAGTGACTATCAACACCAACTCAACGGCGGTTAAAGTTAATAGTTACATTGTTATGTGAACGACGAGGCTCTCATGGTTGGGGTCCTCCTTTCCTCACAAAATTCCTATCCACAACGATAGTCTACGCGGTTATACTCAACGTCTTCCCCACACCGAGTTCGAATCCCGTTATTGACGCGAGGCTTTTTTTACGTTGTAGATAACCCTAATATGACAGTTTTGGTTTTTTCAAAACGATTTATACCTCAACGACTCCTTGCTAGTCAGAAGAATTTCCGCTTTCGTTAATGCAAAGAAAATTCACAGCCGAAACGCTAATAAGTTCTATCGCGCCATCTATCATAAAGGTCCAGTGCAACCCTATTTAACATAGTAATGAATTCGATAATACAGGATCCACTAATATGCAATGGTCCCAAAAGACTGTTCGGATCCACTTCTGTAGGAAGCTTAACCTACATCGGACCAGAAAATCAAATCATCCCAGTTGGTCCTAGTGTAAGGACCCAGCCTTACAATAATTTAATAAAGTTTGTTAAATATTGGAAGAATTAATTGTGGCGTATATAGTTAGTTTCAGACAAGTATCATTTGTTAAGAAACACTGAAATTCGAAGGTTATTCCAGACACACCCAGTTAGTTAAATCTCGGTTGTATGGAAAAATTCCTTAAGCGAGTCAGTAAAAGCAATCATAATGGACCGAAACAAATCCCACTTAAGACAGGAGCATATACACTATAGAAAGGGCACTGAGTGCGGAAGTGGCCCTATTATAGATTTCACGGTTCGACCTCTAGCAGGTGTGGGCGACTAGAAATGGATATGGGGGTGGGGTCACAAAGAAAGCCTGAAACTCTCTTAGCTGACCGGAACTTACGTTTAATTTCGAGAAATTACCAGTATTTTCCAGATTATCGGAAGTTCGGTCACACTAGGAAAAAGAAAGCACGCCCACGGAAATGAAGGGAGACGAATAGGATCACGAAGGAAAGGATAGGGAAGTCAACGATTGGCCAGGAAGAAAGCGGTGGGAAATTTTGAGAGAAAGGAGAGAGGGAAAAAAAAAAATTGATACTGGATTTTTTTTTCGGAGAGGAGTTTTTGTGGTGGAAGCAGTCCTGGAGAGATGGAAGCTGTAGTGGGAGAATTGATTATAAGAATTTATTTTGTGAAAGTATAGAGTCGGAAGTATCGTTCCCTTGAAGAAGTTAATGCAGTCTATGGAGGAAGAATGGTGAAACGCCCTAGAAGCAAATTTCTCGATTGAGCAGTTGAGTGACTAGTCGACCCGAAAGGTATCCCAGTCCTCGGACGCAACGCAGATGGAAGAAGAAAGGAGATAAGATCCGGTATTATCTTCAGCCGTGCCGTACCCGGTAGAGAAACCCAGGATAGATTACTGTGTTCCCCGGATGAGCAACCTTTCGCTTTCCAGTCCTCAACCCGAGCAGATAGGAAGAGAGACCGAGCAGGGAGGAATACCAGACCATTGCGTAAGTGTTAGAATAAGTACTGAGAATATAATTTGAAAAAAAAGGGGAACTAATTTAATAATGAAAAGGACTCTAGGAGGACGCTATAAGTTTTAAGAGAGAATGTCAAAGTACTAAATATATATACATATATATTTGAACGAGTGTAATACTTAAGGAGTGATAATTCAATTTAGTATAGAGATCAGAGTAATGCAATTTAAGAGTAAGTTAATCTGTAGTAGGAAGTAAAAATTTTGTCCTTGAATTATTGTGAATGTTAAATTGCTGTGAGTATGACTTATTTGGGGTAGAAAATGATTAAACAGGTAAACAATTAAATGAGCATCTAGCCCTAATTGTGAAATAGTGGATTAATTGAACGGAAAGGTAACTAAGTAAATTGGTTGGATATTGTTGACTGTTGACATGTTTGCAAGTAAGGATTCTGGAATGAATATATATGTATTTCCTAATAAGTTGGGAAACGAGCACTTATGAAATTATATTTTGTCTGTTCATTGGCTGATGGTGGTTTATTGACTTACATGGACTGTTAAGGAGCAAAGAGACAGATTGTGCATTGTGAGGGGTAATAAATGCCCGGACCTACTGAAATCTTTGTAGAGCAACATGAAGAGACACAGTGATATATATGTAGATATATATAAGTATTAGGATTTAGTAGTTCTTTTGATAACAAGGTTGACTGTAAATTACAAGATATATACACATTTAAAAATTAGTAAAATAACAAGTGTCAAACTAAATACTGTATTCTGTTAAAGGTTATTGAAATTTTCTTATATATAATATGACAATAAAAAACAAATTTGTATATTCTACATTCTTGTGTGTGTGTCTGTCATTTCTAAACTCAGCCAGTCCAGTGGAAGAATACCTTAATATATTAGGGGTCCCCGTGAGTCTGGGAATTTTCTGAAATCAATCAAGTCAGGTGTTAAAGTGGGAGGGGTTAAAATAAGGGGATAAAAAAAAAAAAAAAAATATAACATAATATAATATAATTGTAGGCCTCTTTGAGGAATAGGATTATCAGAATAATAAAGATAACGAAATCCCCCCCCCCACAATTGGCGAGCCAGCCAGGATAATTCTGCACAACGGAAGGCTGAGTTCAGAACGACAGGAAAATATATATACATGTATATATATATGTAATCCAGTTGCTGAAACTGATAGAAAAAATTCAGCTGGCGAGCCAGAAAGTGAAAAGTGAAAAAGTAAGTAGTTAAAGTGGGTACTGAAATAGAATTTCCTTGTGTTTAGAATTAGGTGAATTAAGTTATAGAATAAGAAAGGTATTGACAACAAATAACGAGTTAATTAGATTAAACCCCAACCTCGAAGGATAAGTCATGGCTACAAGGAGAGCGAACAGCAGTAGGGATAGAGAAAGGGAGGAAAAAATCAACGGGCAGGAGATATCAGGAGAAGCAATTGTTAGTATAGGGAATGATAATAGGGGCCCAATTAAGTTAAGCAAATTTTTAAAAGTATTTAAAGGGGAACCATCAGAAAATGTGGAACATTTTCTGAGAAAACTGAAAATGATTAAGGAAAAGGAAGAATTAACGGAACTAGAAATAGTCATGATGGCGGAATTCAAACTGGAAGGCAGGGCCCAGACTAGGTATTTAGAGGAAACCCAAGGGATGGAAATAGAAACATTAGATAATTTTGAAAAGATATTAAAGAAGTTATTTTCCCCAAAGATCACGTTTCTGGAAGGGATCGGGATATTAAATAATTACAGTCAAAATAATCGCGAAAGCATAGAGGACTATTACAAAAGATTTTTAACAGTAAAATTAAATACAGAAGTATCAGAAAAAGAAAATAGCGCCTTTGACAAAATCCTGATGGGACAATTTTTGATGGGGGTCAGGGATAAATATAAGCGAGAGATTCTAAGGAGAAAACCCAATTCATTAGCCGAGGCCATGAAACTAGCCACTGATGAGGAAAAGCTAGATCTCCAAGGTCGGGGGGCAATAAGAGGGGACATAAATGTATTAGCCACAGGAGAAGGGACAAAACCGAAAGGTAATAAAGAAAGGGAAGGCGAAATTAAGTTAGAAGGGCTAGAAAAACAGATAGCGGGAATGGAAATAAAGTTAAATAAATTATTAGAGCAATTAAACACAAAAAACAATGCACTAGATGAAAATAATAGGCAGGGGGGTGAAAGACCGCAAACGGGGCAGAGCACAAGAGGTAAGTACAACGACACAGAGGGGTGGAAAGGGGAAGTCAAAGAAGTTAGGCGAGAAAGATATGGAAAGAAATGCTATATATGCGGGCGAAGCAATCACTGGGCCAAAGACTGCTGGTATAGGGATAGATATCACGGGGACAGAAATGAACACTGCCAAGACAGGGGCACAAATCAAGGGCAGCATATAAGTATGAATGCTCTGCATCTTAGACACTGGGAAAATAATTCCTGTGAAAAAGGGAGGAATAAATCAGGAAGCACAAGGACGATGCCCCTCACACATAGAAGTAAGTTTATGAATAAAGAACCAATAGTTTTGGCCAATCGAGGACATAAATGGAATCATCAAGGCCAGGTGAAGTGTTATAGGTGCAGCAGATATGGGCATATAGCCAGATTCTGCCGGACTCAGATGGTGGATCAGGGAGTCAAGTATGGGAATACTGATCCCAGAAAGTCATGGAAGATCAAGAGAGGTCGATTTTATCCTTGGCGCTCAAGAAACCTCATATTTGGTCCAATAGAGTGCAAGGATAGGCCAGAAATGAGAGAGATGAATTATGGAAGTCCGGTAAGTGAGAGAAACGACAAGAGATCAAGCTCGGTAATTGAAAGGAAAGAAAAGAAGTGGAAAGAGACTGAAAAAATTGATGTGAAAGGGCGAAAGAAGGGACCCAGACGGCGGAATAGGACCAAAACACTACACGTGGGAACATTAGAAGTAAAGGAGAAAGATAAAGAGAAACATGAAGATAGCGAACTGTTAAATAAAGTGGAAGAAAGTGGAGGTGAAAAGAATGACAACTGGGTAAATGAATCAACAGAGTCGAAGAGAATCGAATGGCCATGGAACCACAGAACTGAAACTTCCTATGGGGAAAGGGCCCTCAAGTTGAAAGAGACAAACAGACTACAACAAATGTATTTAGGAGCAGTATTTAATGAAAACATGGGATGGGAATAGTTTTAGAAAAAAAAAAAATTTAAGTAATGTCATGTATATAATTGTATATAGAAAATTTAGAAGGAGGGATAGATTGTAGTTAATAAGTAGGCCCTGGAAGAAGGCACATCCGCCTGAGGACCTGTATAAAATTTATATATATGGGATATAAATTTTAGGGGGAGAGAGATGAAATGTAAGGACCCAGCCTTACAATAATTTAATAAAGTTTGTTAAATATTGGAAGAATTAATTGTGGCGTATATAGTTAGTTTCAGACAAGTATCATTTGTTAAGAAACACTGAAATTCGAAGGTTATTCCAGACACACCCAGTTAGTTAAATCTCGGTTGTATGGAAAAATTCCTTAAGCGAGTCAGTAAAAGCAATCATAATGGACCGAAACAAATCCCACTTAAGACAGGAGCATATACACTATAGAAAGGGCACTGAGTGCGGAAGTGGCCCTATTATAGATTTCACGGTTCGACCTCTAGCAGGTGTGGGCGACTAGAAATGGATATGGGGGTGAGGTCACAAAGAAAGCCTGAAACTCTCTTAGCTGACCGGAACTTACGTTTAATTTCGAGAAATTACCAGTATTTTCCAGATTATCGGAAGTTCGGTCACACTAGGAAAAAGAAAGCACGCCCACGGAAATGAAGGGAGACGAATAGGATCACGAAGGAAAGGATAGGGAAGTCAACGATTGGCCAGGAAGAAAGCGGTGGGAAATTTTGAGAGAAAGGAGAGAGGGAAAAAAAAAAATTGATACTGGATTTTTTTTTCGGAGAGGAGTTTTTGTGGTGGAAGCAGTCCTGGAGAGATGGAAGCTGTAGTGGGAGAATTGATTATAAGAATTTATTTTGTGAAAGTATAGAGTCGGAAGTATCGTTCCCTTGAAGAAGTTAATGCAGTCTATGGAGGAAGAATGGTGAAACGCCCTAGAAGCAAATTTCTCGATTGAGCAGTTGAGTGACTAGTCGACCCGAAAGGTATCCCAGTCCTCGGACGCAACGCAGATGGAAGAAGAAAGGAGATAAGATCCGGTATTATCTTCAGCCGTGCCGTACCCGGTAGAGAAACCCAGGATAGATTACTGTGTTCCCCGGATGAGCAACCTTTCGCTTTCCAGTCCTCAACCCGAGCAGATAGGAAGAGAGACCGAGCAGGGAGGAATACCAGACCATTGCGTAAGTGTTAGAATAAGTACTGAGAATATAATTTGAAAAAAAAGGGGAACTAATTTAATAATGAAAAGGACTCTAGGAGGACGCTATAAGTTTTAAGAGAGAATGTCAAAGTACTAAATATATATACATATATATTTGAACGAGTGTAATACTTAAGGAGTGATAATTCAATTTAGTATAGAGATCAGAGTAATGCAATTTAAGAGTAAGTTAATCTGTAGTAGGAAGTAAAAATTTTGTCCTTGAATTATTGTGAATGTTAAATTGCTGTGAGTATGACTTATTTGGGGTAGAAAATGATTAAACAGGTAAACAATTAAATGAGCATCTAGCCCTAATTGTGAAATAGTGGATTAATTGAACGGAAAGGTAACTAAGTAAATTGGTTGGATATTGTTGACTGTTGACATGTTTGCAAGTAAGGATTCTGGAATGAATATATATGTATTTCCTAATAAGTTGGGAAACGAGCACTTATGAAATTATATTTTGTCTGTTCATTGGCTGATGGTGGTTTATTGACTTACATGGACTGTTAAGGAGCAAAGAGACAGATTGTGCATTGTGAGGGGTAATAAATGCCCGGACCTACTGAAATCTTTGTAGAGCAACATGAAGAGACACAGTGATATATATGTAGATATATATAAGTATTAGGATTTAGTAGTTCTTTTGATAACAAGGTTGACTGTAAATTACAAGATATATACACATTTAAAAATTAGTAAAATAACAAGTGTCAAACTAAATACTGTATTCTGTTAAAGGTTATTGAAATTTTCTTATATATAATATGACAATAAAAAACAAATTTGTATATTCTACATTCTTGTGTGTGTGTCTGTCATTTCTAAACTCAGCCAGTCCAGTGGAAGAATACCTTAATATATTAGGGGTCCCCGTGAGTCTGGGAATTTTCTGAAATCAATCAAGTCAGGTGTTAAAGTGGGAGGGGTTAAAATAAGGGGATAAAAAAAAAAAAAAAAAATATAACATAATATAATATAATTGTAGGCCTCTTTGAGGAATAGGATTATCAGAATAATAAAGATAACGAAATCCCCCCCCCCACACTAGTGTCGTATTTGACCAAAAACTTATCTTCCTTAGACATATTAAGTAACTCCGGATTGCTGGTCTTAAGAAGCTAAACATCGGGGCCGATCGTTACAGACTACTGGATTTTTACCATGCGTTAATACGGTCACATCTATACTAAGAGCTTTAGGTTAGCTTGATCGTGTACACCACAGTGCTCTTCGTCTTGCATCTACGCAGCAAAACCAACTCAGAATGGTCTTTCCCCTCCCAAATGGGAAAGCCTTTGGTAGAGTACAACTTACTGCTTCTCGTGCAGTCCCACCTATGCACGGATGGATCTAAATGTGACAGAATGCTTTTAGGAGCACCAGCGTCTAAGGCCACATTGCTCAGTGTATATTTTCTGTTTGCTGGACGAAAAACCATGCTGTCCTCGCCTGGGAGATCAACTCAGCCGTGTTGCGAAAAAGGCAAGTAAAAATTCCTCTCGCCATCAACGGGACTCGAACCCAGGTCTTTTTCACTCGGTGTGGGGAGAACGGCCAATCTGTCAACGAAGGCTTAACTGCAACACCTGGTTTACTGGATTAAAAAGCAAGTGACACTAATATATAATGTTACTTTAGTTTAATAACACAAGACAACGCGTTAAAGAAATATAAAATGGCCTTTCTTTGTTATTTCATCAGTTGAATTCAAATTACAAATGTTTGCAATGAAAGAATTTGTGTGAAAAGTGTTACTCGTACACCACAATAACGCATATTCATTCATTTATATACAAAAATGTGCGTAATAATCCTCAGAATTAGTTGAAGAATTTAAATAAGGATAGACTCCAAAACAGCTTATTCATATCATACTGACCTATTATTTGTGAAAACTTAAACTTAAAAATTTTAAAAATCTGTACACTATTAATTATTTTGGTGCGTATTGTTTTAACCATGTCCGTCCGCATGTAACTCGGTTTCCAGTGGATGGAGTTTCATTAAATTTTAGTCAAGCCATCTGTCACTTATTTTTTTTTTTTTTCATTCATATCACATAAGTTGCGTGAAATGAAATGTTTGTTATAATTAAGTATTCTTCAAAGATATTTCACTGAATAAAACCCATTTGTGACCGCTGTCACATGTCTCTCAACTAACCTCTGATTCACCGAGTGATCTAGTGTTAAGTTGTACAATAACATTTCATTAAAAACACTATCAAAGTCATGTCCCAGGCAACATCTCTCACGAAACCATGATGAGGCCCATTTTGATAGATACCATTTCTTTGGCGCCTGTCTTGTGGACTAACGGAAGATATTTACATTTCTTCAGACCAAGGGAAATATCCCTGAACATTTCTACGGCTGCACTCAACCCGGCCCTTTAAACAGTCTTCCTCAGTACCTTTTCAGATAGGCTTATTTGACAACAGTTCAACTCAGCCACCATTTTAATCTTGCAAGGGATCTGCTGTTTTGCATCATATAACGAATAGAACTCTCTTTTCTTCGCCAGCGAGTTTTGCAAATCTTACCCCGTCAATGATTTTATTACCTCTCTGCTTGTAGTATGGTATCAACTAGTGTCACGCGATAGGTTTTAATCTCATGGCATCTATTTTTTTCGGTAATTCTGAAGTGGAACGATGATTGTGTTTCCAGAACGAATCCATTAAACACTTTCCATAATGAAAGAGTATGAAATAGCAAACAGTAATGACTCCAGTTAGAGCCCTGGTATTTCCTGGGTCCTTCATAGTCCCCTTCCTGTAATTTAACCTTTTTGGTTTGGCCACAGAAATTTCTTTGGATTCTATACGTTTTATGACATTATTATCGGATCGAAGAGAAACCTATCGGTTTCTCATAGACTTGGCTCCTTGATGACAACTAGCCAAGAATATGTTACCCCCTTGAGCCATTGTTAGCTTCCTTCGCCAGCGAGTTTTGCAAATCTTACCCCGTCAATGATTTTATTACCTCTCTGCTTGTAGTATGGTATCAACTAGTGTCACGCGATAGGTTTTATTTCAATGTATTGAAATAAATAGCAGTCATCTAGTTGATTCAAGAAGCTACTCGTTCGGAGATTCGGGCAAACAACCTAAGTAAGTAAGAAGAGAAGTGATAAGCCGTCGCCTTATACTGACTAACTGAGTGAAAAAAAAGAGGGGGGGGGGCACAAGAATTACTCACGTCATTGATAGGATTCGAATTCAAGTTTTTATCCATCCGGTTTGCGAGGAGAATGGTTATAATCACTCTGCTACCGCGAGGGTCCCATAATGATGAACTCAAATTGCCTAAACAGATTTTTATCATAGTCCACAATCTGGATGGAGATGTGCAGATCAGCTGAAAAATAGTAGTAAGCTAACAGCAAAGGGATGCGATGTAGAATGAATGAGCTGGGCACTCAGTGAAATAGGAATAATGGTGAGAGAGAGAGTGGCCCAGCAACTGTAATTCGCCGAAAGAATACAAAGTTAATAATAACAGTAAGTTTAGGTGCCCAAAGAGTGCAGTGCAGAAAGCCAGAAGAATGAATGCGAGTGTGTGAGAAAGAACACAAACCATGAATGCTACAGTTAAGTACAGTACACACCACATACCATTGCATCCCCTCTGGTGTGTGTGCGCAAAAATTTACAATAAAATATAGGGGGGGGGGGAGTATAAAAATAGAATGCGGATTATGAATGAAATAAATGTCTCTCTCTCTCTCTCTCTCTCTCTCTCCCCCCTCACCTAACAACATGCAGCTCTTCTGCCATCTGTATCGCGCTCCCTTGCATGGTACCTTTATTCCCCTGGCGGGGAAGGAGCCGACCGGGTCCATGCCCCATCCCTATCGTTGCCATACATCTATCTGTTCACCCAACGCTTAAATTTTTTTTTTTATATAGGCCCTAGCCACTGAAATCTTAGAAAACTAGATGGCAGGGCCTGCCATCTAGTTTCACATAAAGTTCACACTTTGATCTGCCTCCTCGTGACAAAGTGTGAGCAAAAAGGACATTAAAAGCAATATCACGGATTTTTTTAACGATTTATGACAAAGAAAAACCGTACCTTCAGTTCTTTTACGGTACTTATTTTTCAGCGGAGGTACATAAATATGCAACTGGATAAGACAATATCTTATCACTATTTAGCTTATAATTTAAGTGATTTTTCAATTCATTTATTGAACAACAGAGCGTGG